>NW_025953559.1:0-510187 GCF_022495145.1 Xylaria bambusicola | reverse complement strand
ACACAAAAAAAAAAAAAAAAAAAACCAAAAAAAAAAAAAAAAAAATAAAAAAAAAAAAAAAAAAAAAAAAAAAAAAAAAAAAAAAAAAAACGGAGCAAGTTAAATGCAATTTCTACTCCTCATAGAAAACCAACGCCCTCACCTCGATGCTCTCCCTGGGCTTCGCATCGGCAGGCGTAGCCGGGTCTTCGAACGCCGTATGCGGCGTCCGGACCGCGAGCCCCTTCTTCCCGCCGGGCTCGCCCTCGCCCCACGAGTCGTAGCACTTGAGCATGAGGACCTCGTCGGGCGACATGTCCTTGATGTAGTAGAAGCGGTGCTCGTCGCTCGCCGCAACGCCCACTGCGTCGTATCCCGGTTAGTAAAATTGCTAGATCAATGGGTTTTGCAGAGCTCAAGATTGAGAATATATAAAAAGGGGGATAGAGAGCTTGTTTTCTTTCCCCGTCTACTGCGCTGCGGAAATTTGGAACTGGGTTTACGTGATACGGGATAGATAGATAGGACTTACTCGTCTCCCCGCGGACTTCGTACCCGTCCAGATTCGCATTCACAGCCACCGCCTTCTTCTCCTTGCCCCTGTCATCGTCGTCGTCGCCATCCTCCCTCTTCGGATACAGCAGGTCGACGCCGAAGAAGTCACCCGGCATCGTGCTCCTCCAGTCGATGACGGCAAGCGGGTAGTCGGCAGCGATATGACTGATGGGTCGCCACACGTTGATCAGCTGGAAGCGGTGCTTGAGCAGTTCCTCCGCTTCGTCCGCGGGCAAATGTCTCCTGACACGCGCTGCTGCCGCCGCGGGGGTCTGGTCAACGTGGACCTGCTGCACGGGGCCGCGGGCCGACTCTGGAGAACGCCGACGGATCGTGTGGTCGAAGATGACGACTTTTCGCACTTTGTTGTTGGCGCCGTTGGGGCCCGTCCCGATGTTGCTCGGCAGCGCGTCGCAGTTGGCCCGCAGCACGGCCTCGACGTCGGCGTAGTACGCCCCGCGCACCGCGGCGTCGTCGACGAAGGCCTTCTCGCCTGATGGCCAGTGCTGCAGTCCGAAACCCGAGATGTCCGTGTTGAATTCCGAGGGCGACTCGGCGCGCAGGTCGTGCACTGGGCGCTTCACCTGGCTGTGCTTGTACGACATGCCGCCCCCGTCGACCTTGGTCCAGTGCTTCGGGGTCTTGACGAGGGGCGACAAGACGTCGATGTGGTTGAATACCGCTGTAGTGGCCATCTTATTGACTTTGTCTCTCTCTTTCCTCTATTTTATGTTTCCGTGAGAATCTGGTCTGGTGTGATCCCTGCGACGTCGTCTTTATTGTTTGTTGTTGATGATGGTTGATTACTTAATGATGGATTGTATATCGGAATGGCGCCATCAATCTAGTGGATTTGGAAATGAGGGGTTGACGAGAACCTCCTGTGTTTGTACTGCGGCACGCCCCGATTTTTTACGTCTTACGGAACAAAGGAAATGCAATAAAACTCTTTGATGCTGTTAGCTATGGTTAAGCTTAGGCTCTGGGACTTGCATGGAGAGGATAGAGCTGCTATAAATGGTAATCGAGTCGACTTGATATTCTGCAATCTAAAAGGCGTAGTGGCGAGATGGAATTACCCCATACGCACATCACGCATGACCAGCGGGTAGAGTTTCCCCGACGGCTCCAATATCGCCGATGTAATTAGAAATGTAACCACGGGATTTAGTTCAATCATTAGTCATCTTTGGTGCTAGCTTTTAACTCCGATGCTTCTTTCTGTATTCTAAGCTGCGGAGTACGGAGCTCGAAGCCTCTTTATTAGGTCAACAGATTAGGCCATTATATCATCAACTCACTTCTTTCAAAATAGTCGCCGATTAATCGCCGAGCTCTTGATGAGTACATTTTTTTTCGATTGACATCGCCAAAGAAGAAAGCTTACCAGCTACCCAAGCTATCGTCGCTCACAAATCTCCTTAAACCCCGATCGCATATTGCCTAGTACTTGGGTATTTTGACTAGAAGATGAGGTTAGTCAACCAACTTAACGCCATGTTGAATAGAAGAAGTAGTGTGGGCACATGAGAAGATGGAAATATGACGTTGACTGATGGAGATTATCGAGCTTGGGATTAATGGCAAAATGAGAAAGGTAATGAAGTTTGACTTACTATTCTTCTTGACCCTCTCCGGTAAGTCTTCCAGCTTTACTAACCCCAAGGCAACGCAGTCACCCCAAAAGAACATCGCTCTTTCTTGCGTATAGCCCAGATAATCGAAAGCATGAGGATCTCCTTCCTCTTCTTCGGAGTTTTCTTCCGGGTCGAGGCCAGGAATCTTTGCTTGCATGATACCCCATGCAATCCACATTGCGCTACATATAGGACGCCACAACCGGGTCTCTTCCATCAATGACTTAATTTGTTCCTCGAGTTTGTCTTCTTGACGCTTCTCTTCTTCTTTCCAGCCACCTGGTGGGACTCGAGCATCCAACATAAATTCCACGATGGAGCTGCTTGATCCGACGTTGGTTGGCTCAAGCGATGGTGTGGTCGGGTCCATGACTGGCGTGGAGATGGGGCTCACTATTGGCGTTGATAACCCTGGATGCGGGTGATCCGGTCGGTGAGTAACGTACGCTTTGACCCATCGATGCTGTTCTTCGGGTGTTGGGTATTTGGCTACATTGCAGACAAAAGACGCTGACTCGTCATGGTAATCATAGCACCACTCTGTGAAATGGTTCGCGAATTCGTAGCCCCTCACGTTCGCACCACAATATTCGAAATCAATGACTACCAACTGTTTATGCTCGTAGTTGGGTTGTAGCAAAGGTGATTTCTTGTCGTCGGGCCGAACACGAAGAATATTGCCGTACTGAGTCTAGAAAAAAGGTCAGCAATCATCTTTAATGTTCTATCCTGCTCAAACTTACATCGTTATGAGCGAACACAAGGTGCTCCCGGACAACTTTTGAGCCTCCGTATCGGTCAAAAAGATGCTTCCGGTATCTGTCAAAGGTGGCTTTGAACGTTGGCCAATCGGTCCCGCAGACAAGGCCGCGTTCCTTCCAAGCATCTACCGGACTTCTTACCGGCCCAAGATTCCCCGCCGTAATTTTAGCATCCAAAAAGTTCATGATTTCCGTAACTCTGGGAAGCCAATGGTCCCAATTCTTCAAAACTGCCGGTCCGCCATCCCTTTCCTCTTCCAGCACCTCCATGCCGTCATGGAGCTCCCTCACTCTCTTAGCAATTTGTTTTGACGTGTCTGGGTCCCTAATGTCCTCGGAAGTGAGCGTGATGGCATTGAGATATTGTTCGAAGCGCCCATTAGCGAATGTTCCTAATAACCGCGGACCAATCCTCTTCCGCGCAAGCCGTCGCAAGACGTTTAGCTCATTTTTTCTGTCGATCATGTGTTCGACATTGGGGCCATATACTCGCAGTAGTAGTTTCGTCGGTGTCTTCTTGCCAGTCTCTGCCCCGATATCTTCCGGGGGAGTGACTACGTAGACTGCATTTGTCAAGGCGCCACTGAGGCGTTCCACCCATATTTTATCACCACTTTCGAGGGACACTCGTCTCCAGCCCTTAAGTCTAAGCGTATGTGTCAAACGTATGATCTCACTTTTGAACGTGATCCACGCTCTGCGTTCCTTCTCCTCTCTCTGGCCAGATGGTGATAGAGCTTCTTCCCCTTCCGCCGTCTGTCCACCCGTGTAGCTGAGTGTCTTTGAATTGTCTAGTACCCCATCACAACTTGGGACTAGCACATCTCCGTCGAAGAATTCTGTGTCGGATGATGCGGCTCTGTTTAGTGGTATAGACCGCCGACGTTGGGACTTCCTACCTAGTTTAGGGCTATAGTGAGGAGTAGCATTCAAGCCCAGCGAGCTCATACTATTATCGATGATCCTCTGAAGTCTGTCTAGAGAGGCCGCGCTAGATTGAGAGCTCATTGAGAAGCGCCTCGACTGCCCAGTGGATTGAGATCCGGGCCCCTCAGCATCGTCTTTACGGTGTTTTCTTCGGCTTCCATGGGCTCTCCTTTCTCTCCTATTGTGCCGTTTGGTCCGCTCGTGTTCAAGCCACTCGGTAACTTGGGCGATGAGCCTCTCGCCCACAACATCAATTCGATGTCTATGGGGACGCTGTGGCGACGCAGAGTCCTGAGGAACTTGTTGAGGTGAAATGGTCCTTGCCAGACTATTGAGCGCTTCCAAACTAGTCTGACTGATCAGAGAGGACCTGGATGAGTTGGCGCCGGGTATGGGAGGGCGGCCACTAAGACGTTTAGCGAGGCCCACGGAGAATTGTTTTTTTGGCGGAGTTTCCTCAGGACTATCTGGGTCTGGTTCTGGTTCGGCGATTTGTACAGCTAAAGGCGGGTGAGCATGCTGGTCTCAACAGTACTATGGTAATAATGCAGGGTTCAATTTGCACGTGATTGTTCATCAGTCACAACGTAGACTTTCATCCGGATAGCTCTCAATTACGACTGAGTAAATCATGGGCAGATTTGGACTTGAATTGCGTGGATATCATAGCCGGATTTAATGGCAGCATTGAATGTGAAAACAAAGACACTCCCCAAATCAGATGAGTCACCCCTGTGCTGGACATAGCCTGAGGTGAATGCGTGAAGGGATGGCGAGTGACCCGAGTTGAGACATGCGTCATAGCTGGAACACGATGCTGAACATACCTTTGCTACTTGAGGCGGTGCTTGCATCCGGGAGCCGTTCTCCCTCGTCGTCGTGCTTCATGGCTGATCGGAGGGATTGCGGTTCACTGGGGGTGGGATTTGGTGTGGAGGTAGACATCTTGGACCAGAGCTAGGGCGCCAAAGACAGATAGATATTACTCGGTAGGCCGGGGTGCGTACTCCCACGAGGCTGGGCTGGCATGCGTGTGTGATTGTTTGTGTGCGAGCGTGTGCGAGGATTGTATGGGCTGATGCCTGGCGAGACGGTGTGTCGATTGCTGACGGCCAACAGGAGCGGTGATAGGCTGACAAGGTCCCTCGTCGAATTTCGGGCCTGTGATTTGTGACGATGGGAAGAGCGCAGATAAGCCCGCCAGCCCGCCAGCCAGGATCAGTAAGGGAGCTATGAGATACCTAGATAGATGGCTATGGGCGGCTATGAAAGGGGCTGACTGACTAGACTTACCTTTAGTAGCAGCAGTCAAGTTCAATTAGTGTCCAAGGTAGACAGGTTTTTGCCTGCAGTGCTAGTAGGCAGTGTGGAATTTACATAAGGCGGCTCAAGGACCCTGACGAAGATGTGCCTTCCAGACTACCTAGGCTAGGTATATCCAGGTCATGGGTGATCAAAGAAGGGGAATTCCGATATATATTTTCGTGGCGAATTAATTACGTAGGTATGTGTATTTGCGTGTGTTTTGTGTCGAGTCGACATGGTTAGTTAGGTAAGTGCCTAAGCAAATAAGTAAGTTTCGTCTGCGACAGGTTCCCCTCTATCTACATATCTACATATCTGTCTGTCTATCTATCTACCTACCTACCTAATCTACATACATCATATGTATGTCTAATACCATTACCTACCTAGTCGCATGTAGATGCTTTTAGGAAATCCTAGCTGCATTCCCGTCCAAAAATGCTTGTCTGTCTGGCCTTTCACGTGTACAAGGGAGAGCACGTGCCTGGGTCCCCATGCAGTGCCTTTCTCCAATCTGGTCAATCATGGATCTGCTAATGACGTAGCGTTGCGTTGCAAGCTCCCCGCATCTTTACTTGGGTACTTGTCTACTGGGTTGGGCATCTTACTAGGTTAGGACTTATTACTACCTAGTAATAGTAACATGTACAGAGGCTTGTATATACATGGAGATGTTGTAGGTAGATCAACCAGCTACTACTTTGCAATCTGCTATTAAAGACCCGATTATTATTATGAGGTACTCGCATTTTGAAAACATCACTTAGGGTTGCGAACCAGAATATGCGGCAGATAGGTTCCATAGACAACCGCTTCCATAGTTCTTAGATTGTTGGTCAGGGCTGATTGGAGTCTTTAATCATCGTCGACAATGAAATAGACGGCTTTCATCGATTACACTGCGGCCATCGTTTCTTTTCTTTTCAAGTGAATAGATTCGTTGAAGAAACTACTCGACAAATCACGAGTTCAATGTTTTCCAAATACCTAGGCAGTGGGTGGTTGGTACCTTACCGGACAAAACTTTCTTATTCAAGTCGAGTCGCAAGACCGCAACCTGGCTGTTGCCACGGCGTCATTGCCAAGAGGTATGTTCTTGATTAGTGTAGGCGAGGGAAAATATACCTGCACACCTACGAGGTAGCTATCATAAGCAAAGTAGGTATCTCATAAACAACATGGAATGGCATCTATTCCCGGGTATGTATATATACTCCGAACTGACCGACACTAATCATAAAGAGGACATCGCTCTTCTCTCAGCTTCGCTATTTCTATCGTAGCCCACATAACACCTAAGAACTTTGGTATCCATTATCCCCCTAAACCACCCCCATACAAACCCTCCTCACCGCCATCCCTCGCGCTCCAGCGCCCACTGCACCGCGGCCTTCGCATCGTCCGCTATGGCCGTAGGCCGATACTTTGGCTCGCCATCGCGCGCTTGGCTCCAGACGCCCGTGCGCACGAGGATCGAAGACCACTCGGTGCCATGCGGACTATCGTACTCGTTGGCGCCGCGGATATCGCTCTCGGGGTTATCCCCCACCATATACACGCGCGCTAAAGGCGCCGCTTCGTCCGCGGCGTCCGCGCGCCCGCTCTTCTTCAGCAACGCCGCCCGCCACTGCGCCAGCACCGTCTCGGCGAACTCGTACGTTCTCGGATAAGGCTTGCCGATCGTCGTGCGCCTCATCTCGGCCTTACCGCCCGTGATCTGCCTCCAGATGCCCGCGAGCGCGGCCTGGAAGGCGCCCTGCCCGAACCGCGGGAGGTGGTACGCAGCGCTCCAGAAGAGGTCGTGGTTGCTGAAGTATAGGTGCGGCTGCCCGTCTGTCTGCCAGCCGTGGTTCTCGTGCTCGGCACGCCCGTTCTTGGGCGAGTATGTCCCCAGGACCCCGTTCTGCGACAAGAGCAGGTCGACAATGACTTGGATGTCGACGGCCCAGTCCCGCGGGTCGTTGAACACGAAAATGGCGTCTATCTTGGGATTTGGGGACGGTAAGGGCCGCGCGGTGGCCGCGTAGTAGTCTTTGAGCTGCAACTCGAAGGGAAATACGGTCGGGTGCGCGACTGCGATGTCAGCCGGTGTGATGACGGACCGGAAGCCGTAGGCCTCGGCTATGAGGCGCGACTTCGCCGGGTCGGATCCCGTGATGAGGATGTTCTTGTCGGCCAAACCAGACTTCAAGTCGCCCTCAAGAAGTTCCTTTTGGATGTGCCTATCGAGGTTGTCATGGCTCCAAGACGTGCTGACAAGCTCCTGGAAGGGCGTGTGAGACTGCACGAAGTTTTCTGTCGACAGCGGCACGCCGAGACGCGCGCTCAGCTCTTCGACGCGCTCGTGCTCATGCTTACCACCTCCATTTGTCAACAGAATGAAGGGAATGTCGTGACGTTGTAGGTACTCCAGCGTCTCTGTCGCGCCTGGGATAGGCTTCGCGACATGTAGTAAGACGCCATCAATGCTGTGAAAGAAGTGTTAGCGCTCTCCTTGACATATCAGGATCTTTATTATGATCCAAGCACTGCCATCACTGTTCTTCAAAGGTAAGACCTAAAGCCATGAGACGGGTAGATGATCATCATGACTATCACAGATCAATGCTTGTAAGAGATGAGTGAAATTCAACCTACTCAAAAGCGAAAGCAAACCGCGGCGCTTTCCGAGAGGCCGCATCCAAACCCTTCCCATCACGAATGAATGTACGAGCTGGCACGTGAGATACCTGAAGCGGCGTGCTGCTCCGATTTAGACACCGAGCCTGAGTTCTCGCACGAGCTATGAAAGTGTAGCTACGGAGTGATGTGTGGGGCAGGGCCAACGTTCGTATCGGAGCGCTCCGAGGCGCAACTCTCGTCGCAAACATCATGGAAGATGAAATGGGGAAGACAATCAATGTATCCGTGGAATCATACCGCCGGCTATCTGCGAAAATTAACTACGTGGATGAGAAGTGGTCGAGTTGTCGGCAGATTATTAACAGCGAAGAGCAGGAGAATGCGAGCGGGAATAGTGGTTAGTAGGTAATTGTCCTCATTGTTTAGGTGGGGAAACTTAATTATGCCAAATGGCCTATTTCGTGTGAATGGACCGCAAATACCCCCGAGTACCTTGCGCTCAATGTTCCGCAGGCTACTAGTTACTAGATTAAAGGGCATAGTTGTCAAGACAAAGTTGCTCTTATCGTTAGCTGCGAGAAGGCATCAAAGCCGTTATACTGTCCTTTTCCGAAGTGAATATAAGGTCGGCATAGACAACATCTACTAACTAGTACAGCAGTTTTCGGTAATAATGTAGTATGGATAGGCGGCGTACCACGAGAAGGCAGCCGATTCACAAACCCCTGCGCATGTTCGGAGTCATTAGAAATGGCCTTTTGATA
The DNA here is from genome assembly GCF_022495145.1 of Xylaria bambusicola. Taxonomy (NCBI): domain Eukaryota; kingdom Fungi; phylum Ascomycota; class Sordariomycetes; order Xylariales; family Xylariaceae; genus Xylaria; species Xylaria bambusicola. The sequence continues at coordinate 501,637 of NW_025953559.1, read as the reverse complement.
GATATTGTTTATATACATTAATATCACAGGTGAGAGGGGTGCCATCAGCACAATTTGTATGATACAGATTTCCTCCAGCATCTCTCTTTACGGAGCCATTCTCAATATCTCACCATTACGGCCCTCTCCGTTTCCATACCTATTTCTTCCAGTCCTTGACGTGATCTAGGATAACACTGGCAGCCTGTTGAGGACTATGTTGTCTCCCCAACGCCTCGACAAAGTCACCTTCGGGATCCATGAGATAGAAATAGATGCTGTGGTCGACCAGGTAGTCTTGGCCCGGTTTCACATCTTTGGGCGTGCTGAAGTACACGCGATATGCCTTGCAGACATCCTTAATTTCGTCGTAAGTGCCGGTGAGGCCAATGAATTTGGGATGGAACTCTGCAAGGTATGACTTTAGAACTTTGGGATCGTCGCGTGCCGGGTCGCAGGTGATAAATACAGGTGCCACGGCACCTGGTGCTTGGGCTTCAACTAGATCGAACATTTGCGCCATCTTGTCGAGTTCCTCGGGACAGATATCGGGGCAGTGTGTGAAGCCGAAGTAAACCTACAGTGTAAAGCGCGCAAGTTAGCAACTGCCTTCCTTTGAGGCGATGACAATCTCTCCCACTACCGAAGGCTATATACAAACGTCTCCCTAACCGTATGGCATGTCTTAGATTTAGAACAAATGAAGAGTGAAGGCTCACCAATGAGTAACGCCCCTTCAAGTTGGCACTAGAGAATGGCTTGCCCTCATGATCTATAAGGTTGAAATCACCGCCGACCTTGGGTTTGCCAACGCCTTTCGTGGCCTCCGCTATGCGCCTCCTCTGCATGCGCTTCTTCTCCGACTCGAAATACCACACGAGGCCGCAGCCGGCTAGAACAAACAACACACCAGCCTTCCATGAGAACGGCCCAGTCCGGTATCGACTGCGCGCTTCTTCGACCGTTTTTGCCTTGTAGCGACGTTGCTGCTTTCCACCAGCGATGGAAGGGGGAAGCTCATTTCGCAAGCGAGTAAATCGTGCACTTTGAATTGTCGGCGTTATGAGGGCGGGTCTATCGGCCGTTGTAGGCGTTGTGGTAGAAGAGGGGAAGGCATGTCGTGTCGAGAAGGCGAGTCGCTGGCACGTCTGTGTCTGCGACTGGGCCCGTGAACAAGTTCGGAGAAGTGATCTGGACGGCGCCATTGAATGTGACATCTTCATTATCAATTGCATGAGAGACGTTTCCAGATCCCCTCGCAATGCTATGGCCAATCTATCGTAGCAACAGCTTCTCAGTAGTGCTCTACAGTAGGTACTTCTTCCTTGGCGCCAAGGCCTTTGACGTTTATCTGATAAACACAGTGCCCATGTACAGTGCAGCGCCTGGCTGGTCACTATCGTGGAAGCCAATGACGTACCAATGCTCTGGAGCTGCACACCATCTCAGGTAGACAGGTGACTTGGGCTGGAAGCGTGACCTGTAATTAGCATTTAGGTGGTACAATATAGATGAATCATGCTAAAGGTGTTTTTCTTCGGTCAACGCTATGGGGACTATCACCATCATAAAGCTTAGTATAGAAGAGTCAGAACGGATTCTTGTGTAATGGTTTCATTCATTATGATTGGGGTTCATCGTTTTTCCTGCCCGTCCTCGCAGGTTATTATCACTATAAATACACGTTGCCCATCTCATTTGGGGGTCTAGTTCTGGATGTGGTGCTCGCTGTGTCGGCGATGTTAGTTCCCTCCCCAGATTATTCATTACCCGCAAAGCCTCTTCTTCTCAAGCTTAGGGCCGAACATCATTACCCCCCTTGGATCGAGAGGCTGATCCGTGTTTCTTGCCCTGCCCTGATCGCAGTCAAGAGAGAAAACTAAAAGAAAAGTAGAGGTAGGAAAGGGCAAGAGATGCGCCGTGGCCTCTGCTGTCTTACGAATGCAACCCCATGCTCGCCACCAAGCTCGCCGCGTCAACAAGTCCCAGCTGCTCTCCAAATAAATGGGTGGCTAGACTCGAAAACAAACGCAATGCCTTTTTTTTTTTAATCTATCAGTCGCCATGTCCTTAGTACGCCTTTGCACCGCTGCTATTTGAGTAGAATAGATGAAACAAAAACACTGCCTCCAACAAGAATTGCAATATGCTGAGAAACTCAAAATCGTGGTAGTTCGAGAGGCCGTTCGAGGATTGGCGTCAAGAGTTTCATGAAATCAAACGATCGAGTACCATTTTGCGAGCCTAGGTCCTGGAATGTGCGCGTCTTTCATGAACCATTCGAGGCTCTAGAATGGGTCTCTCCTTGTCGCACACTTTTAGTGTCGGCTTATCTGGCTCGCGCTAGTGCGGCTTCTTTCTTCCTCTTCTTCGAGCACATCACTTAGACGTGTGGGATGATGATGCTGCGGCATCTCTTCCCATCCGGTGGATGAGTAGCCGCTACCTGTATAATCTGGTGCGGAAGAGTATTGGGGTTGCTGGGGGACGGAGATGGGCGCATGATAGGCACTGGGTTGTGTTGCCGGTGTCTCGAATTCTTCTAGTTATATGTCAGATCCTTCCGAAGGAGGAATATGATAAGGAATCTTCTGGCCTCGGTTATCGCGGACAAAATTTCCCGCGGCGTCGCGGATGTACTCACCTTCGCTCATCGTTCCCTCCGAGGCATAGCTTTGCTGGTGGTGAACGGACGAGGGAGTTTGAAAGACAGGGTTGGGTCCACTGGAGGCTGGTACGGGCTGAACCGCAGGCGCCTGCGTATACTCCGGATGGGCAGTACGTGGCGTTGGCGATTGTGCGTATTCAGGCATCTCAGGCTGCGTATATCGGGGCTCACGTTGGGTGTTCCCTCGACTAACGCCTTGCGTCATGGGAACTACCTGTACGCCTCCAACAATCGTGGGCCGACCTTGTTGCAGAGACTTGGTGCGATCCCGTTCCTCCTTCTCGCGTCGGCCAAGCTCTTCCCAAGCACGGCGTGCCTCCTCCTTCGAGATGGTAAGCTCCTTACGCATTTCCGCCAATTGCTTATGCAGCTTAGAGGAGGAGCCTTGTTCTTGTTCCACAGCTTTCCGAATAGCATCACTCCTATTTCTTCGCTCTTCCTCGAGCGCGGCTTCTAGCATCGCCGTCACTTCCTGGTTGCGCTCAAGATCGCTGCGGGTCTCATAAAACCAACGCTGGAACTTCCGCTCTGAGGAAGCGCGTAATCGTTGGAGTTCTACTACAGCATGGAATAGATTGGCGCCTGCAGACGAGAGATCGGTCACTTGTCGTGACAACTGCTGCGCAATGGTATCTCCTTGTATCTCTAAAGCATTCTGTTCTAATCGGCGAATCCAGAAGCTTGTCAATCCCTCCCAGTGGGCGGATAGTGTCTCCCAACGCTCAAACGCGTGTGGGAAAGAGTTTCTGCCCCGTCCGAGCGTATAATCTCCGGGTTGTGATTGGGACCCAGATGGTCCGGCAGCCGTGGCCCCAGTTGCGGGAGGAACCGAAGTTCTTAATGGGCCTCTCAACGGAACTTCGTTACGCGCTGATTGAGATGCCTGTGCCTGAACGTTGGTGGGTATACCCGTCGTTCTTGCCGTACGACCTCCATTATCAGCATTGGGACGGTTGGATGTTGGCTGGGCTGCTTGTCGTGAGGCAGAATGATCTCCACCAGTGGTAGAACCTGCGCCAGCAGTAGCTCTTCGCATTTCTGCAGCCTTATCGGCAGCTCTCTGCTCCGCTGCCCTTGCTGCTTCTTCTTGCAACCGGGCCTCTTGCTCTCGTTGTAACTGTTCCTGCTCTTCTCGTTGCTTGGCCTCGCGTTGTCTCTCGCGTTCTTTTTCGCGTTCTGCGCGTTGCTGCATAATCACCTTAGGACTTCTGATCCCGGAAGGCGAACCAACGGCGGGCCTTCCGGCAGTGACACGAACGGGTGGTGTGCCATTGCCATTGGAGGTGACAGGACCCCTGCCGCCCATTAAGTCTGCCATTTGAGAATAGCACTCGACCGGATCAATAGAGATGGTGTGAGGGCCCCGCAAAGTTGCTTCTAACGCATACAGGACGGCGTTATGGGTATTCTTGGAGATGCGAAGAACAGGATGGGACTTCGGCTCGTCGGTTTCGGGGTTCGAGTCCGCAACACGGTGAGTGAATGGTGCTGAGGTTGCTATGGAACTTGAACTAAGATTGCCCTGTGAGAGCTGTCGGGTGGCCTTTGGGTGGGTGGGATGTGGTTTGCGCCCAACAGCTTCGTCAGCAAGGATATAGTGTCCAGTTGGCCCAAGAGTGACGACAACACGGCCCGGAGACTGGGGACTGTGTTGCTGTTGGGGACGAGGGCTAGGAGTGGCCGAGAAGTTAGGAGTGCGACGAAGTCGGCGGTGAGAAGCTGGCGTGGTAGATCTTGCAGCAGCTGGGGGTGCAGGCGCTCCAGAAAGCTTGGAGAGAAGGGGGCGCTGCTGGCGCTGGTCTGGTGTAGTTATGGGGGAGAATTCGTCAATGTCGTTACGGTCGTGAAAAGGGTTGGTAGAGGTAGCTGTCGTCAACTTGGCGGCTGGGCCTCGTCTAGCTGGATGAGAGGCTAGGGAAGACAAGGTGGGCAACGAGCTCTGTGGAAACAGCAACGAACTACAAGGAACCGCCTGTTAATTGCTAGCAAAACAAGCAGAATTGAACAGAGTGGAGGGAGATTCGAATGGTAGAAAAAAGGGTTGCAGCCAAAAGCAAGCGCACACTTTTTCCGAGGCTGCAGGGAAATGGGTGGGCGCGATAGCTGGGGTCGCACTTTGGGGAGGTTGGGGATGCGACAAGCTGTAAAATATTCGGTGGCGCAGGTGGGTAAGTGTAGATGAGCGCTTGTACATGGCAGCGAACCCGCGACGCGACCCCGAAGAAAGAATTGGAGAAAAAGGAAGAAAAGGATTGGGGTGACTAACAGAACAGAAAATGATCTGGAATTATTATTATTGTTGTTGTTGTCGTTGTTGTTGTTATACTCCTCCCCCTCCTCCTCCTTCTTATTCTTGGGTGCGCCGCACCAGTATTGTCGTGTAATGCTTTGCTGTATTGTGCCGTTCATTCACTGCAGGTGTGGTGTCAGGTCGTCTGCCTCTCTCTGTTCGTACCACTTCCAAGCAGGGCCACTGGTGTACTGTCTTGTCTGTATGCTGGCCGGTATTCGACGTCCAACCCACCACCACGTTTCCTCGTCGGTCTGCGCGCTCTTGCTGTACTGCCAGGCTTCCTGATGGTCCAATACCAAGTTCGGGCCCCCGAAAATGCGTGTCATGAAGCCTTTGGCTCAGGGAGAATGTCATTCGTACCTAGTGCACCATGGGCAATGTGACGCCGGAGCTTATGGCTCACAACTCAGAACTCACAGCTCACAGCTCACAGCTACGGGCACTATGAGGGAGAAAGCAAGTGAATACCTATAGTAAGTAATTCGGTAGAGTAAGCACACCTCCTTCCTTCTCACTCTGTGTTTGTGTGTCTCTCTCTGCCTACTCTCTTTCAATTAGATGGTAGCACTTAGTCAGGCTTCCCCCGGTTTGCGAAATGAGACAGCACCTTAACAGGAAACCAGATGATGCAGCGCCGCATATAAGGGTCAAGGAACCAGCAGCTAAGAGTCTGGAGCAACGACCCACTGCGAATAAACCACCCAATGCATGATTGATTACTTCCACTTCCACTTACCTAGGCAGGGTACCTAAGGCATTCAAGATATAGGTAGGTACTTGCATTATAGATTTGAATAGGGATTAGGTATACTAAGTAAGTAGCACCTTAAGTCCTGATGCCCCAGATAGTAAGTAAGTAGCACGCTAAGGTCAGGTTAGGCACTGCTGTATGGACCTTTATGACGATTTCAAGTTCGCTCCCATCCAACTTCTTCTCTTTCTTCCTCTTCCTCTTCTTCTTCTTCTCCTCTTCTCCATATTTTGTTTAATTGATTGCATATTTGGGACTGCGTCATTGTATGTACACGTAGCCAGTATTACTCTGAGTAGTGTACTAGCAAGGCCCCTAAGCCTGTTAGCAATAGTTGAAGTTGGCTGATGTTGGTTCAAGGCGGCCTCTTTGGATGCTACTTCAATGGACCTGGCAGGGCTCTTGGAGATTAAAAATGTACGCCAACTGTCCCGATTTTTGCCTGACCGCCAATGAATCCCTACCCGACCTCGCCTCATCATGACTGACTGTCCTGCCCACGGGAAGGAGGATTTGGAGGTGCATGTGGGATTGCGCAAGCAACATCGCGAGCGGCTAGTCGTCCGGGATCCACGGCGCCGAAAATGCGTTGGCAAACTGCTGGCCAGCGACGCAGCCCGCCCAGTCCCTAACACAGCCTAGCCTCATGCGCGAACCGGCTGCTGCCCCCACGAGGCGACGACCCAACCCAACCCTCTGGATCGTCGCGAGCTTTGTTCGTGCATTGATTTCATCATCGCTTGCAGCCCGAGGTGCACTAGGTGCACTAGGTATCAAAAGCCAGGCGAGACCAGGCTATATGTACGGCCTATAATGCCTACACCGATACAACGGAATTTTCTAGATGCTGCCAACTGTCACCTTGCACCTTGCACCTTGGTATCAACAACGGCAGACCGTTCAAGCTACCGCCGTTTTGAGTCTCCAACCTACTCCTACGTACTTATGATGCGTGTCTTGAGGGACCTACGGTAAGGGATCTCCACAGCCCATGACCGTCACTTACTAGAAGTAGATGACATCAACTGTATCCTTCCTTATGTTCGATGGCTTTGTGAAATCGCTCGTAATGCATGCAGACAGACACTGCGTTTCTAAAGTCAACGCTCCAGTAAGCTTACCTGTGTATCTCTCCACCCCAACTCTATCTGCCACAGTTAAGGGACGGCTCGTCCCCCAAAGCTCCGAGGCTCCGAGCTACCATCATCCCCAAGCTCCCATCTAGGGACGAGGCCATTGACCAATGAAAGTTCTCAAATTCCCATCAAATGTCCCTAGATGGAAACTCAACTCAAGCACCAGTGCGGGGCAGCAACGACAGTCTTGGGACTGGGACAGCTAAGCGAGCAAGCTTCAACCCTTCGGTCTAGGTACCTATCTACTCAGTAAGTAGATAGAATGCTGAGACGACGCAAGGCCCCCTAGGTAGTAAGTAAAACAGCTGGAACTGGTAACCCATTCATTCATTATCTTGGGTGGTGGGAGGACAAGGAAGCAAAAGCAACCCATTACTCGGGAGCACACACACACAAGTAAAAGCATCTCGCAAACAAATGGCGGAATAATGCCGAACACCTCCAAGCGCACCTTGTCAAACACTCGTCTGGGTCTGTCTGGACATGACATATCATCGTTCTCAATGTTGCTATCCCTAGCTACGCAGGTTGCGGTAACACGCGGTTAAATTCCCTCTTGTCGCACATTGAGCCATATATATGTGTCACATTCTTTTTATGCCTCCGGGTACCATTGGGGACTTCAAGGACGATGAGCAGTGTCTTTGGCCTGTACAAGGCGTATTTATGCCAGATAATGACACAATTGCTAAGCTGGAATGTGACGCTTCATATACGGCTTCTCGTGTTACTCATCCCGTGTCACCAATCTTATCAATAACCCTGGTGCTCGAAGTTATATCGCGTGTGACATAAGAACGTACTACCCACACATAACCACCCTTTTATCTCAAGGAACCTCAGCTACCTACTCTCGCTACTTACGCAAGGGAGCAACACCCATGGTACCTATCACAAAACCCCTTTTAGAGCTGCAAGGATGTCTGTCTTGCGGTCTGAAAATCTTAGTTATAGTATGTACCTAATGTAGCTTATATCCAACTAGGTACGATTTGAGGCAGGGTCTACATATGTAGGTAGCTAAACCCGAAAGATCGCAGTTGGATACCTACATACATACAAGGTATGTATGTATCTACCTAAGTACGGGCTACCAACATGCACAACTGATTGTAGCAATCCACCCAACATTGGAGCGCCGCGCCCACGGATCATTCTTGCTTCTAAGTTCTCAACTATTAGTTCGCAGGTAGGTATGTACTTGCAGCAGGTATCTACTACGTAATCGCTTCTGAAGCGGAAAAGAAGAAGAATTCTCACCGAGCATCCAGGGCTGAAGCTGCCACAGAGGGATCAAAGCCACCTTCCCACGCTACACCGACCAATTTCCGCTTCGCCAAAATGCTTTTCCAGTAAGCAATGCTCTTCCCAGCCTCCATTGGTATTTACGCGTCTTCTGGAACATTTTGCGCTACGTATCCGGTTGATGTCAACTTTGATTGTCATGATTAGCCGACCATACTGTTCTCGGCTCGTCCGGGCAAACGAGTAGGTAGAGCAAACCAGTCCTAGCCCACCTCTGCTAACGTAAGCGTGGGAAAGCTGGCCTATCACAAGATGGGCGCCATCTAGAGCTGCGAATCGTGTACCTGGACCTGCATCTAAGACAGCTATGGAAGCCACATAACGCCGATCACCCGTCCTGCTGGATCTCCCAGGCACAACGGGTTTCTAATAGGTATGCCTCGCTTACATGAGAGCGGTGATCCGTGCTCCGTTTTTTATTTTATTTTAATTTTTTCTCACATGTACACGGAACTCAGACATTTCATATTGATCTTGGGGCCCTACGATGTCTCGGAGGTATCACTAGACATGACTTTGAGCACCTGGCAGCCACCTTGTCGGTTCTCCGGTATACCGACCTATCAGTATTGGTTGTCCAACAGACCGTTTCGAGACCAGCCTTCCTAGTCTTTACCAAATTCGACGCACCGCCTGGTCTTCAGCGATCGATGTATCATGGTGCTCGATCCCTAGTAAAGGACACTCTAGGGTTGCTGGTAAGAGCGCGGCAGGTGGAAAAAGACACAACTCCCTGTACTTCCCCTGCGTCTAATTGTTTCTTTGTATCTCCTTTCGATTGATCACTTCTAGGAGTCGATCTCTGCTAGCTCAAACAGGGCCGAGTTATATCATGTGTGGCTGGAATGGGGGGACAAAAAATCGATTTCCCGTGACATTCTTTCCGTCGTGTTACTGAGCCCGATTTCTCGCCCTGTTTGCTGTTTAGAGCCCACCATCCACGGTATGGGCTCGAACCAGGTACCGGTCTAGATGAATGAACAGCCACCACGTGAAGATGGGAAAGAGGCAAAAGGGAGTCGCCATCTTATGGCTTCCTCCACAGCGAGACCGCATATGCCTGTCTATTGCTTTTGTGCCGCGTATACCAACAAGAAACAGGGTTTAGTATACCGTGATGTCATATCTGACAGATTCTCGGGTTTCGTTTGTCCGCTTCTCTGATATTCTACACTAGTTTCTGCGGCCAGTGTTTGGGGGGGTGCCATTCCGTTGCCGCATCCCGTGGTGTTATAATGACCAAGCACGGTTCGAAAATGTGGGATGTGAGATCTCACACAGCACACCCCACTGGGGAGTTGATAGCTCTTGCACTGGAATCTCCCTTGCTGTTTATGCACCTACATATGCATAAACATTAGACGCCCTCGACTCAAGTGCGACTCGAAGGGACACCCTCACTATTGCTACTTTATTATCCCTCTCTGACCCCTCCACTCAAGGAGCTTTTCTGTACCACCTTCTGAACCGCTTCTCCAGTCTTTACTCCTTCTCTGTACCAACTAGGGAACCCTAGCCGGCCCTTGAGGATCAATAGGTCCGACAGGGCAACTCAGTCTTCCTGTATCAAGCTATCTTGTTCTGCACAAAAGAGTTCCTTCGTGCGGCTTTTACATGGTTATCGTATAAACCCCTGTATCCCATCAGAGAGATTTACGCTTTGGCTTCTTCTACCTTGGTCAACTTCCTCAAAGAATATCTCCGGAATATGGAGCGACCCAGCATCTCCTTATCTTGTCGACAGAGTGACTCCATAATAGAAACTACAATGGCTGCCCACTTCACAACAGGGCATGGGAACATGTCGTCAAGACGGCCGGCTTCGAGAGCCAATTTCTCATATCCTAGACTTAGTCGTCATGAGTCAAATGAGAGCCGATCATCAAATGGCTCAGTACCAGGCATGACGGATGCTTCAGACTCCGACATATCCTTTGATGATGACGGGAGCTACAATACATCGGCAGGCGAGCTATGGGATAGCTTTTGGCCTGAGAATACAGAAACGTCATCAAGTTACCGATTCTCCCAAGAAAGCCGGGTTTCTCTGCTACAACCTAGACAACACAAAGGCTACTTGGATATTGATCCGATGTGCCACCAGTCTGGTGTTGTAGATGACGAAGCAATCAAGGCTACTATTAGAGGGTACGGGTGGCAGGAAGAGGAACCTCCTTCACCCCGAACTATAACCCAACCACCACCATCACAACCTACGCCACTGTTGACTACACCACCACGACCGGCACCTAAGAGAAGCCCCGTGACGTACTCTGTCTACCCCAAGCCACCAGTGTTCAACATACCAAGACTACCACACCCTCCACGGACTTCATCGCTAAGTTTCGAACCACCCTCGCCACCACGACGACCTTCGTTTCTCAGGGGTAGCAGATCAAGCGCAGCTTTGAGAGCCAGCAAATCGACACATAACATGCATTCCCTTTTTATCGCACCAACAACCACACAATCTAACAAGGCAGCCTCATCACAGCAGCGTTCATCAGCGGCAATGAACACGGCAGCATCAGTGCCAGTATCCCCAGTATATCCGCCACCGCCCACACCCAGGACTCTCCGCCCCAGTACATCGGCATTTAACCTCCGAGACAAGGTTCGGATGCGCAGCAACACCAGGGGTTCATCATCGCGGGATCATGTAACAGCACCGCCACCACAACTTCTCCCCTCTCCGCTGCCGGAGCCCATGCCCACGCGCCCTCAATTTGTCTCCGTCTTCGAGCTAGACTCTGACTCTGACTCCGAGACCGACGCAGCAGCAGAGGAGAGTCGCAGCTTCGCCAGACGGTGGGCCAGGGGCTTGCACAAGAGAAGCACGGTTGAAAAGCGAGGCGCCGCCGCTGAGCGAAAGGTTAGCAGCAGTGCTCGTGGATATGGTGGCGGGCCAGTTTCAACATCAGGCGCTGATTCTGGCGACAAGGATGGCGACGAGAGGTTAAGGGATGGTGGCAGTCTCAGCCGCAAGCGCGGGGGCAGCCTAGGTCGAATATTCGGATTCATAGGCCGGTGAAGCCAGGACAGCCACTTGCTGTTGAAGCAGTTGCCACCGCCTGCTCCCCACCCGGCCAACACTATTTCCTGCAGCCTCGTCGATGGCGCACTGCTAACTGGTCAGCTCATTTGCGAGTACGCCAACACGCCCACAGGGCTGAGTCGCTACGCCAGTTTCCTTTTTCTTTTTGCTAAAAGAAAATTTCTCTTCCTTCACCCCCTCAATTCTTTTTCTACGTTTTACCACGCCTGAAGTCTCTCCATGACGCGAACTTTTCCTCACCGCCCAGGGAGCGGTCTGAACACGTTGAATGAATCAAAGAAGTAAACGACACTGTGTATGAATCTTGTTACCAACCTGCCCAGTATGCTTTACGCATCTACGCATTACGCTCTTTTACGACTAACCAACCACCCGAACGATCTCGGGGTATCTCCTTTGTTCTTTTCCTTTTCCTTTTTTTTTTTTTTTTTTACCTCTACGGCGCATCGGGGGATGTTTTAACTGGGAATACGAACACATACATAAAAAGGGTGGCAGGATTTCATGAGAAAGGCGAGAAAACTTGCACTTCTAAGGTTCTTAGGCATATGAGTACTGGGATTAGAGAGGCGAAGAGTTGCAAGACATGAAACGAGAAAAAACGAAGTTTTGGGTTGTATGTTGTTATGTTTTATTTTATTGTAACGAATATTAGCATCGATGGTGAGCAGGACTTTCCTGTGTCTATCTTGTTCTCTTCTACTTTTAGCATATTTCAGATGGGCTTTTTTTCATGTTGTATCTACGCAATGGTAGCGAGTCTCCCAGGTGTACACTTCTCATAAACATTCATCCCTAATGATCTTGTTCACCTTGAATACCATGTAGCCGCCTTATCCTCAGCAGATCCTCGAGATCGTGATCAGGTAATGTCTAGCAAACATTTCGCTTCACTATACATGTTGACGGCACTAGTCTCACTATGTCCCTAAGCCGGTCCGAAGCTAGGAAGGTTACTTGAGCCATTCCTCAGACATGCATCTCAACCGTCTCTCTCGCACCTCAACAAGACAGACAGACATACCTATCTACCTAGGAAGTGGGAACACTGGATTAATCGCCCTTCCCCCTGCAGTGTGCATGCGGCAGTCGCAGATCCGCGAAGTCTCGAACGGTTCAGCTCTGGATCCTTTCCCACAGAGAAAACATTGTGATGTTCAAAACAAAATTTCGACCTAGCGAAACAGTGTTTTGTCCACCCGTTGAGCTTTGCGCGGGGGGCTCGAGACAACCTTTTTTTGGAATGGAATACTACCTACTGCTGGAATATGATGCGACACTTCTTCATTTCTACTCGCGTTGCATTATTATTCGTTATTTGGCAACTAGAACGTGAAATGAAAAATGCATGGGAGGGAGGTATTCGGGGCCAATAGTAAAGCATAAGTTGGTTGGCATTTCTACTTACGGTGCTGTCTCGGCTCTATTTAAGAAATGTTTCTTCAATTAATTAGACGCTCGCGATTCGCTTCGTAGGCCAGGCACGCAACGTGGGAATCAAGATTCTTCCCCGCAATGTTGAATGGAGGTACGGCTTGTCCGTTGCTATTTCTATTTCGTTGATTCCAACGTCGTTGCATTCTTGGCTGGGAGCCGGAGTCGTGTAGATGGCCTCGTGACAAGTGCTGATGACACATACCTACTACACGATGGCAAGTCTTCTATTGCTTAGGTAATGCAGGACGTCGCTCCTGACGACTCTCCATACCTCCCTCTCTATCTACCTGGGTACATAGGTTAAGGTAGTCAACATTATAGACAACGCTGGGTGGAGATCATGTTCATAAACTAAGACACCTTGCAAGTTGATGGTTAGGCCTCTTGAAAGGGTTCATGTACTACTCACCTGTACATTCGTCGCCGGAAAGCACTCCGCACCTTGATTGAACTCCTATTTGGATTGTAACAGAGGATACTACAACACATCTTATCAGAATAGCCAGCTGAAAACACAATCATCAAGAGTCCGTCCCCTCCAAGGAAGTTATTATACCTTACGTTGACATCATCTTACCCGTGCAGTAATATACATGAGAGATTTTGTAAGTAATAAATAGTAAGGTAGTTGGAAAAGGAGGACATAGGATATAGGACCAAAAAGTGAAACTCGGCCAACGCGGGAATCGAACCCGCGGCGCCTAACGATGCAGAGTAGATAATACTAACGCTGAGTAACGCTGGATAACATAATATGCTTCGCTAGACCGTACCAACTCGGCCATGCACCCTTCATATGTAGGTACTGACTTAGGATAGGGAGATGTAATTTCAGATATGTAGCCCTCTTCCATCTTTCATAGGCGATTAAGTTTGCACTAGGAGCTCCTTAGACTTTGGCGTAAGCGATACAAGGCAGTGGTCTCCCCTTTCCGACATATGTCCTCGTCGTTGCTGCCCTAGTCTCAAAAGTAGTTCACCTAGGGAACGCTTTCGGAGTGACTGATGCACCCACAAGAGATCCTATACACTCTCAGAACAGATAATACTTTGCGTGACCTAGCGGGATGAGTAAAAGGAGTAGGAAGGGTCACAACCGAACATATAGATCCAACGTCCCTTAACATGGAGGTTATTGATTAGGGTAGGAGGATACAAAGTCAAGCAATATCACGCAGCACAACGGCAAAACTAAGAAAAGAAATTTGTATGCCAACATCCCCCTCAATAATCCAAGTTCAATTATGATTCCTTTCGCCCAAGTTATCGTTGTGTGATATGTAATCCCAATCTCATGATAAATCATCAGCCCGTATCTCATAACGCCGTGACACTCATGCCTCATCCGTTCATAAACCCAGATATTTCATAAATCCGTACTCGCCGTAAATCCAATTATGCCAACCGATTACCCTAAAATGCACCAAATCGCTTTCTTTCTAAGTTTATACATGGTGGCGCCAAAAGCGCCTCGAATTGAAGAGTGACAATGAATCTAATAATGCCCATACAACTCCCCGCTGTCGTTAAACAAAGGTGCCGATATAGACTTTTCTCTGATATACTTGTCGTACTGTCGCAGTTTCGTCGGATTAACGGTAAATTTGCTGTAGCGCTTGATACCCAGCCTCTCTTCGCCATTCTTGCCAGTACCGAAAGTCCAGCGACCTTGGCGATGCCAGTCCTTTCCGCAGTCGAGTGCAGCTCTCAAATCAGTCCGTGTACTTATTTTAACCTGGTCAAAGGCATCGTCCGTGCGCAACTGCTCGTTGCAGCAGAAGCTAATTATCTCGGCCAAACAAGTGACAGCGTGGGGGAGCCGAAACTGTTTTCGACTGGGAACGAGCGAGATCAAGGCGACAAGGTACAGGAGCAAGAGGGCAAGGATAAGCGCAAATATCGGCACGTTGGGATATACGTGTACGACACCAGATGGTGGTGTCAACGCCATGAAGAGCCCACCACTGAGAACGGGAATTAGCACGAATAAGGGTGCTAGAAAAGTAACTGCAGCCACACGCCAATGCTTCAGCCTGATAGCCTTGAGTGTTGATTGCCACGGTAGGGATGTTGCGTAATCCAGGAGGAGGGACTTCTCTGCGCGAGATCCTTCCTCGCGTGCTAACTCGCCCCACGGCGCTAGGATGCGCAACGTGGATTCGAGAGACTGGAATACAAGGAATAGAGCGAGCCCAATGAGAGAAGGGAGAAACGAATAGAGGAAGTCGGCTGGGGAAAACGCGCCCGCCAAAGGAGCCGCGCTCAAGAGAGGAAGGAAACCATCCCGCAGGTCGGTGGAGGGGAGAAACGAAACAACGAAGAGGACGAGCAATAAAGCTGTCACCGCAACGACCAGAAAGATGATCTGGCTATCACGGAAGCACCAAGGAAGATAACGGAAACGCGCCGTCCATGGCTGCTTTGGGTCCTCGACATCCGGTAGCGTCAGAGGACGAGACTCGTCTCGTACCGCAGCCCAGTTCTTGTTATCCGCTTTCTCCAGCTCGAGATCCTCCTTAGTCGTAGGAACCCCAATACCCCAGAAGATCTTGTTTTCGGGAACCTCGGGTGTCGTCCAGTAGCCAAGTCTCTCCGCTGTGCCACCGAGTATCTTCCTCATCTTTCCACGTGTGGCCGCCGTCTCGAGACCGCGGTACTGGGGTAATGAGTTGCTTGGTGCTAGGAGGAAGACAACGTCTGCGATGCTTCGAACGTCCCACGTCTCAATCATGCCGGTCCTTCGATGTCGCCAGAAGACGAACAAGACAATCGTTGACACAAGCAACGACACATACAAGGCCACTAAAGTCCAAGCCACACCCTGGACAGTAGACCACCTCCAGACGCCATCAACGAGCACCACGGTATACAAACTACTCAATAGAGGGATCGTGAAGTTCATCAGCCATACAATAATCGTAGGTACCCAGACGTGCCAGGGACCGAATAGTTGCGGCCACAGAAACGACTTGGGGTAAAGAGGTAGGAAGACAGCGTTGCGCCGCTCGGTACGGTTATCGGACGCCATAGCAGAGAAGGGGAATACCCGGAATACCGCCGCAATGACACACTGCGCATAGATGAGGAGGACAGCGCCGACCAACTGCGGGAGCACGCGAAAGAGAAAGTATTGACCACCATAGATCGTACCAGCGTAGCTCGTGAAGCCATTATGACCAATTGAATATACAGCGGAGAATATAAGCGCTATTATGATGAGTATACAGAGCACGGCAAGCAGCAGTAGGGATGGCGCTCGTAAAATCCAAGGCTTATGTGTAAGTGGAGGCGGTACGGGACGATCGTACCCCATTGCTTCCAGGTCGTGATTGGGGGTTGAGTCTGGTTGGGCTCGCCAGAGATCAACTGTTCGTGGAGGACTCTGGTTTGGAGGCTGGGGAACATAGCTCTGCTCAACTAACGTTTTGGCACGGTAAAAGGTATCGGCCATATCGTTCATGCGAGATCGCTCCGGTTGTCTCACCACTTGCCTAGCTGGCTGATCGAGTGGTTGTTGCTCGTCAGTAGGCGTTTGTTGCTCTATCCTCGGCGTAACAGGAGCATGGAAAGGTGTCTGCCAACCGCGCGACACGGGATCATCACGGTCATGAATAGCAACTAGGGATTGGCGAATAGGGGGTGGTTGAGAGACCTCGGCATTGAATTGAGGAGTTGTCTGAGGTCGTGGAAGATAGGCTGAATTGCTAGCGGCAGGTCTGTTGTTCCCAGGCAGGACTCTAGAGCTCTCGCCGCTTTGGCCCGTGATAGCTTCGAGAGCATATCGAATGTACGGCACATCACTAACTCCTGGGGTAACAACGCCGGCCGCCCTCACGAGATCGTCTTTGAAGTCCCTTTGCACCAAGGGATCCGTTTGCATGCCTCCCATCACGAACGGCGTTGGATCGAAACGCACTGAAGGCGTCAGCCCTGGTGTCGAGGAGGCATATTCAGGATAGTCAGCGCGGTAGCCGGCATATCTCTCATGTCCGTAGATCTCTTCGTCTGAGGGGACTGAAACAAGGGTCGGGGGCTCTGGCGGTGACGGGGCGTAAGGTACAGGCGAGTCCTCCATTGGAGGGTTGTGCTCTCGACCGTTGGGCTCGGAATGAGGATGGTGAACAACAGTCACCTGTGAGGCTGTCGGCTGCGGTTCACTCGTCGAGGGACTGGGTTTGTAACTGCTATTTGCGCCTGGACGAGCGAGAAAAAAAAGTGAAAGTTAGCCTTGTCCGGTTCTTCTCTTGTTGCATCACCGCTGAAAGAGCTCAACATACGGTTTGGTTCGGGATCAACATCGTCAAAGCCGAGACTCATGTTGGATGTGTTGTACACACTATGGAATTAAACGGCAACTCCTCCACGTCGGACACTCGACCAATTAACAGCACGCAAAAATTACAGATAAACAGAATATTGTCTACAAAACATGCAGGTCCAGATGCATGATAGCAGCGCATCAGGCGCCGAGAGGCTTTTAAGGCCAATGGCATCTGAATATGCGAGGCGGGTTGTCCATCTTAGTGTGGCAGCTGTGATGAGGGGTGGTTGGGTATCAGCAGGGTCTCTGCCAGCCACCGCCAACACAATGCGACGAGAAGGTTCGTTTAGAACCGCGTGGGAGAACAGGGGTGTTGAGAAACAGGACAACGAGAAATCAGAAAATGTCATGATAGAGAAGTAATGACGGTGATGGTGGTGTTGTATACTCTTTATCAACTGAAGATGCTATAACTACATGTATGCACCTGCCTACTCTTGTCTGCAACAAACACGGCGCTGCTCGATGATGAGAAAGAACACCTTCATCGCTGCTGTAGACAGGGGAGCAGCTTCTGCAACGGCCTTTAGGGACCAGCCGACCCGAGCTAAGCTTCTTCTAGCTTGGCTCCGGGCGCACTAAGCAAGGATATTAGTGAGCTGTTAGCGCTTTGCACGGATGCAGGGTCCCCTGTCCACCACGTCTTTAGCCACTAAGCTTGTTCCCTAACATTTGTTTCCACTCGCCTGGATAAGCAACCTTCAAGGTACATAGGTAGTAGTAGTACCACGTACAAGGTCCTACCTAGAATTGAGG
Organism: Xylaria bambusicola; assembly: GCF_022495145.1. Taxonomy (NCBI): domain Eukaryota; kingdom Fungi; phylum Ascomycota; class Sordariomycetes; order Xylariales; family Xylariaceae; genus Xylaria; species Xylaria bambusicola. The sequence goes on along the minus strand of NW_025953559.1, from coordinate 483,936 downwards.
CGGCGGGGGATATGAGATGGAAGGTGGGAGATGGGCAGTCAGAAACTTGGACCCTGGAAATAAAGAAAGGCCGTGTCTCATCATTCGCCTACAGGTTGATATCAGAGGTATCATACATCCTAGCATCGCATCATTTGATAAGTACGCACTAGGAAATGGGTCATACCAGTGTGCGAGTGTAGTTTAGCCTCTATCAGTACTATGTAGTCTACACATCCTGTCTTCTTACTTAGACTTGCGCTACCTTCAAGAAGCTGCAGGTAATCAGATGCGACGAGATTAGTTCTAGGTATTGCTGGCCGAGCCGAGTTTCCATGGTCTAGAGAAGCATCTATATCCAACAATCTTCCTTCGGATAGGTAAATAGTCCTTTCTACCTATCTCACGCAGAGCATAGCCCTATGCGGCGAGCCTTATTCATACCGACAAGCTAATGCACCCACTCGAGCTATCCTCTTCAAAGATACCGCCGAAAACGATGCCTTCGTCGATGCCCTGCTCCTGTTCACCGTTCTTGACAATATCATCGCCACCGTTGAGACCCTTTTTCAAGACACCGAAGTGGAACTGTCCTTGACCACTGACATCGTTGGCCAGTGTCTCAGTCTGTGCAACGAGGGCGTCGGTGTCCTGAGAGTAGAACACTTGAGTCGTCCTAGATCAGCCGAGCTTGTCAGTCGTACCATCCACCCACCGCAGGGATACGAGTTTCACGACACCTACAATGCATCAAAGTCCAATGTAACAGCAAAGTTGTGGAACACATCCTCAGTGAAAGGCGTGGAGAACAGAATTTGCGCCGGATTGGCGTTCACGTTGCCGAACAGTTGCAAGGTATCTGGGTCGGCGGTATCCGTGCCGAGGATTGTCCCCGTCTTCAAGACAAATTGGTTGGTGCTGAAATCGTTGCTCTCTAGGAAGACAAGCTGGTACTCATGAGTAAGATTTAGCGGGCGATTCGCATCTTTCATGACGCTGAAATGAAGCGTTTTCACTCCTGTCGTCGACGCATCAGTCCCGTCGTTGCTGGCTATAAGCAGCTCTGCTCTACGAAAGCCTGTCTGCACGTTGTCGGCGCTTGGCGCGAAGATCGAGTCGTCGCTAGTCTTGTGTTAGTATACATTTTACGTGCTCTATCATAGTTTGAATGTGCTCGTGCCTAATGGTGACTTCTATTGGGATGGTGCCAACGTCAAACTACAATCATGTAAGTGGGGAAGTTTAAGACATTCAAGTCTAGGGGCCTGAGTACGAGTGACGATAGCGAATCTTGAATTTGGACTACCGAACCAAGGTCCAACCCTATTTACATTAGTAAATATCCTCACACGTACGACTTCGGAGATGGGTGTTTAACCTTGACCGAAGACATTGTTAGGGTCAAAGACGCCATTGTCAGTATTCAAAGTAGCAGCACTGAAATCAGATGGCACCCGGCCATCGAATTGAAGATCACATTGCTGAGACACCACTAGCGTGGCGGCCATCACAAGAAAAGAAAGAAGGGAGTAGTAGCTTGCCATTATTGAGTACATCTAGCCTCCAGTGCTAGCTGATATCTCTGCCTAGGTAGGGATAAGGCGAATTGGCGACTGGGCGCTCTATTTGAAGGCCAGTCCGGCTCCATAGCCAGTGTGGTGTTGATGTTACAGATTGTGTTGATACGTCAAAACGTTAGGTGAAACTTGATATGGTGTTAAACATCTGAAGATCAAACCCTGGGGATGGGGCCATTTTATCCGAGATACTGAGGACTCCACAGAAATATACATATGCTCCAACAGTAGTAGTTTTTTATGTAGAATCGTGACTGTAGGTGAAAGCTTTGATGCAAACGATTGCTTTAGGAAACCCAAAGCATGCTGCTACTGAGTCAGAAGTGTCCAAGTGCTCCACCACCCCTGTCGAATTATCCAGTTGCCGGGTAGCCCCTCTCCCCTATTTTTGTATGCAGGCTTAGTCCGTCAGGCAAGTTAGAGGTAATTAGATAGTCCAATATCACGAGGCCATTACTCAATGCTTGCCTGATCAATTTCCAAGTAATCTCGATGGTATTCGGTTTTTTCTTTTTCTTGTTTTTTTTTTTCTATTTCAACAAGAAACTCTCGTTGACTGCGCACTCTAGCACCTCATTACAATGGAGGTAGTAACAACGCCCGTACTCCAATATCCATACTTTGAAGCCAAATTCATAATCATTCCAAAGTCGTAACATCCTTCCCAAGCTACAATAGCCATTGCTTAAACCTATATCAGACTCCACCCTCCAAATCTTTCAATATAGAGACTAGTCATCTAACCGGTATTTCGGTTACTTATCTCCACCTTGCTCGTTGCCTGGCTGGGTTGCATTTCGGTGGTATTCCCTATACCATTCTAGAAATGAAGCGCTGTAGGTTCTATTCATCTCATGTTCCGTCGAGGCCGAAGTATCCATAAATGGTTGGTCTGTAGGAGCGGTGACACCTACATTGCCAGAGGATATACACGGTAGTGCGGTGTATGCACCTTGGCCTGCAACGAGATTATACCCGACGCTGCCGAACACAGGCGAGGAGTATACGGCACTCCCCGTTGGTGATATGGTAGTATCATTTTCACCTGCGTATCCAGTGCCAGGTTCTGCTTTGACTGGATTAGAAGGAGGATACGAGGCCATCGCTGAAACTCCTGACATCGGGATATCGCCTCCAGATAGTGAGGACACAGGCATAGGCATATAACCCAAAGTGGCCACAGTATTTGGCCCTGAGTTGCTAGGTGGAACTATAGGGGAAGGTGGCCGCTGCTTGGTGCATTTGTTAGGATCGTGCCACTCACCCGGGATCGGGATATACTTTGACGACTTCGGAATCTGCTGGAGGGAAGGGAATGGCGAATGCTCCTATTGCAGACGCTTAATTCAGTTATTGCCAGAAAGGAAGGAGGCTCAAACCATGTTTTGGTGAGGTTTCATGGAGTAAACTAACCTGATCACAACCACAAGGCAACGCAATAGCCATCCAGTGGTCTCTATTATTTTGCCGCAGTGTAAGCCCGTCCTCCAACATGATGACTCCTGTTCCTTTATTTAGCATTCTATTGTAGAGTCGGAAAGTCCCTACTCACCCAATAGATCATTTGCAGCGGCCACTAAGTTTTGAGCTTTTATTTTATCCATATCGACCATAATGAATGTGAGAGTGTTTCCGCTGCCAAATGTTTGATTCCACATCTGGAATGAATCCGGTGTATCAGCTATTAGGTTAAACTTAGATAGAAATAGCTGCTTTAAGTGGTCAATCGAATGGTTGGCGCCCTGTAACCTCGTTATTTCATATTCTGAGTTGAACATGGCATGTAATGGTCCATACGTTTTGAAAAGAGACGCCGAATTTGTTTGTCCTGTCTTCAACATGCCCCTTCGGAAAGCGTTGCAGATAGATCCGTGAGGAAGCACTAGACGCCATCAGGATAGTAGGGGTTTCCTGCCAAGAAGTCCAACTATAGCTGTTGGAAATATGGTCCTAATCGTAGTCGTTACTGTGGTTTCAAGTAACTACTAGACTGAATAATGAATTTATGTATTCCAACGCCAGGTCTTGTCAGTATAGCGCTGTGTTCGTTTCTCGAGAGCAAACCAAAGTTGAATGAATAATTTATTTATCGAAAACTTGAGAAGTAGACTCGCCCCTTTTTATTCTATAGCCGCCCAATTGGGAGTACAGAACTTGCCACAGGCGTCTAGGGTTTGGCGACTGATGGACCCGCAGATTGGCTGCCCTCTAGCTCCTTTGTTTGTTTTGTTGGTAGTATTGGTACGACTCGGCCTGAGAAGCAAGGGACTGAAGTTCGGAAAGTTCCACTCTGGTGCGACTTCGAGGTGACTCTGTCAGCTGCCGGCTTACAGAAAATCATGATATATAGCGAATGACTAAGAAAGAAAGGTAATTTCGAGTCTCGAAAGCAAATGAATATATTAATATCATCAATATAATTACACGTCTAGGGAGCTTTCTCGAGCAATCTACATGCAGTACGCCTATCCTTATATATATGGCTGATGATTTGTTGATAATTATATATCAGCTTAGAAACATCTGGGCCAGGAGATAAAAGATTACTCCTACAAATACTAATCACAATACTTGAAATTTCTGGCATAAAATATTATCTAGATGGTTTCTCGGCTGATCATAAGCGGCCATGAATGGAACTACATTAGCCTCAAGATAGAACTGGATTCTTCCAGACACTCGGACGGATCTCGAAATAAACCTGCTGCAGAAATTCGGTAACTTAGCGGTTTGAGTAAGAATAGAAGTATTTGATGACATAATATAGTTCTTTATTTGCCAACAACACGCCACTTTAATAGAGTGGGATCTAGCTAACTGATTCCAGATTATGTAGAAATCTTTTTCAATTATGGAAGCTACGAGGGGATTTTCGACCATTCACGCATCATAACATATATGTATGTTGGTCATCTCTAATCGATTTAGATGTGCTAAATTTCGGTCAATGAGCCGTGATCAGCGACAACACATCCCTACCTTAGTCATGGCAGTGCTAACCACAGAAGAGGAAAGCTCGAGGCAAGGGATACAGACAACTTAGTCATGTATCGGTACATAGAAGTGGACATAGCGATAAGTGCATTTATGTTTCTTTGCAAAAGTGTACAGCGTATTCTGGACCTTAACACACCCTCGAAATATAGCTCATGAGTCTGGCTAATGACTGATTTTCCATCTGCCATATGTCTTGCGGTCTAATATATGCGCGAGACAAGGCGCGGTAATCGTGGACGAGAGCCGCCATCCCGCAAGGGCGTTGCAACGTCATGTGAAGCCGTCGGCGACTATCAATCCGAGCTAAAGGTACTGTCACATTAATATTGAAATGAAAGTCTGTCCAGTACGATCAAAGCCAGAAGAAACGGCACAGAATTCAATTTGATCTTTCACACTTCAAAGCTCCGCTGGCTTGTGCGTGCTCATGAATTACGAGTCGGCGAATTCCATTCTTTATTAACATTCATGAGGTCCCTTCACCCAAGAATGCATTTTAACGTGGGCATTCATCAGGCGGTTGAATCAGCGGTCGTTCTGGATTGTAGAGTACATGGTAGGTATGAAAGACAACAAGCTTTTTAGCAAGCCCATCCACGCCACTGGAATGAGTCAATGGTCATAGGAGGTCTTGAATGTCGAAAAAAATGTTGCAGCAGAATGTCACTGTCTAAGACAGCATGTGGACAAGCCAATCCGAGAAGCATGCGCGCCTCAAAGGTCTGTGTTTAATTTCCACAAGCAATACAGTTACGGCATGTTCTTGGCTCAACCACGACATCGGGTCCGTGTTGTTATTTTTGCCCAGTATTGCTGTCAAGTCGGATTTTGTATAAAGTATGGTGGATTGGAACGTGTGAAATCGAGATCTGAACCCGCAGAGCATCAGTACTAACGATAGCAGCAAACAGGATCCTACTAACCTAGGAATAACCACACTCATTTTGTTTTTGGATTTACAGTTGGGACGTTATTTGAAGTTACACGCAAGCCATCCCTGGTCATCTCCCTCATCATGTTGACCAAGATCCTCCTCGCCGGGCTTATCCCCGGCGTGATGGCGAAGCCCGTTGCGTTGTAAGACTCTCCCATCTGCATCCAAACTACGGCACGACGGACTAACTGATACTCCTAGATCCTCTTCCTCGGCCAAGATCCCTTTCTCAACGGCTGCAGCTGAGAAGCCCAAGGTTCCGGCCAACCAAAACAAAGGTCTTGATGGAAGTAAGTGAGCCTTGATGAACATATCATCACTATTCTCCCTATAACCGAGGAACAATAGCGGCAGAACCTTGTACTCTTTGACGCACCTGAATACTAACGACACCTCAACAGGTTATCCAGTGGCGGCCGTTCCATACGCAGCCGTACCACTGTCATCGGCGGTAACATCCGTATCATCAGCGGTATCGTCTATCTCAACAGTCGTCTTACCGTCATCTCTGGCCGTTGAGGACGCTCCTGTCGTGCCTGTGCTGTCCGTTGCATCCTACCCGGTCGCACCGGTATCAGCACCCGTGGCTACCGTCCAATCATTCCCAGTTCAAGAGGTTTATGTCGTCAAGACTCCAGTCGTGCAACCCAGTCTGGCCGTTTCGACTTCCTCCCTACGCGAACTGCCTTACAGCATCAAGTCGCCACCAGTCCAGGTTCCAGTTTCGACGCGAAGTGTGGCCCCTACAACTCTAGTCCAGCTTCCGTATACCATCAAGACCCCAGCAGTTCAAGTTCCTGTACAGTCGTACCCGGTCGCTTCAAACGCGGCCGCGGAACTGCCATACGGTGTCAAGTCTGCTGTCCCATACGCCGCAAGCTCACCTGTATCTGTAGTTGCGGCTGTTCCGTACGCTGCCAGCTCACCTGTATCTGCGGTTGCAGCTGTTCCGTATGCCGCAAGCTCACCTGCATCTGCAGTTGTCGCTGTTCCATATGCCGCATCATCGCCTGCTATTGCCTATGCCGCATCATCAGTAGCAGCTGTTCCGTACGCCGCAAGCTCACCTGCATCCGCAGTTGTCGCTGTTCCGTACGCTGCATCATCGCCTGCTATTGCCTATGCTGCAAGCTCACCTGCCGTATCAGCCTTATCCGCAGCGGCCACGCCATATCGTGCCTCGTCTGCCGTATCAGCTCCATATGGTGTGGCCTCATCTGCCGCGTCTCCTTCGGAGTGGCAACCCGATACTGTTGCACCTTCTGCGAAGGACGTATGCGCCCAAGGTTGCATAGCCGAAAGATGTGAAGATAAGAAGCACCACTTCGCAGAATGCAAAGCCCTGTGTATCACGGACTGCAAAGTAAACGGCCCTTCAGACACCGCCAGCAGCAAAGACAAGACTACCGCCAAAAACCCTGCCATTCCAGACCACGGAGTCACCACTCCTGCTATTGGTGCTGGCGAGTTGACGTGGGAGTCTTGCATGGAAGCTTGCGACACCCAATTCCAGTACACTGAAGTTACCGGACCTACATACAATGGCAACCAGAAGTGTGTCAAGCAATGTGCTGCCTACCGCAGGTCAGGAGCAGAGCTTTACGAGAAGAGGGAAGTCGAGGCCATTGCTGAGAGAAAGGTCAAGAGCCCCCCTGCCGAGCCCAAGATCACTGCCGGAACCGCCGCCTATGAACAGTGCGTTAAGGCTTGCAGCGGTAAATGGCAGGGCACCGATGCCGTCCCGAATACCATCACGGGCGAGAGCAGCTGTGCTAGTGGCTGTGCCAGGAAATTTCTAGATGGCGCCGAAGCATCAGTGAAGCGAGATGTCGAAAACATTGTTGAAAGAGAAGCTAAGAAGGTTGCTCCCAAGCCAGCCCAGTCCGAGATCATTGCTGGAACCTCTGCCTATGAACAGTGCGTCAAGGCTTGCAACGGCAAATGGCAGGGCACCGATGCCGTCCCGAACACCATCACAGGCGAGAGCAGCTGCGCCAGTGGCTGTGCCAGGAAATTCTTAGATGGCGCCGAGGCATCAGTGAAGCGAGACATAGACGTCGAGGATATCGTCGACAAGAAGCGCGAGGGGATCGAGGCCGAGGTCGAGGCGAAGACCGACGCGCTCATGCCACGGAAGGTCAAGAACAACCCCCCTACCGGCCCCAGCGTCTTCGCCGGAAGCGCGGCCTTCGAGTCATGTGTCAAGGCCTGCAAAAAGAAGTGGCAGGGCACCCAGGCCACGCCCAACACCTACACGGGCGAGAGCCACTGCGCGCAAAGCTGCTCCCGCGGCGTCAAATACGGCGCGGATGCCATCGTCAAGAGGGACGCCGTACCCTTCCCTTTCGAAGCGTAAACGGCTGCTTGCGTCGCCTCTCCCTTCCTGAAGCTGTCTCCGGTCCTCACAGCAAAAAAAGCTTTCTCGTCTTAGAAAATTTAATGTCTTCAACATAGTGTATGGGTTCGATAATGGAGGGATGATTAGTGGTGGCTGTGCTTAATGGGTTTCATGATAGATTGATTGCAATCATATCCTTCTTTTGTGTTTTTATCGATATGTTATTTTTCTCTACTATTCATTAGCTTGAGAGCAAGGGAGGAAAAGGCTGGGGGTGGAATTAGATATATTATATTATGCCTACAAGTTATAGGCTTCACGAATTGAATGAAATAGGTTAACACGACCGCTTCGAACAGAACATCGTGACGATGTTGTAAGAATCCAAGGCAAAGCGAGAGAACCATAATGATGGGGCCAGAGTCGACAATCGAGGTTATGATCTTTGAAATAGGTTTGTTCTATACAATATACAAGAACTAATACCGGAATAATGGTACAGTTGGTTTCAGCGACGTCCCTACAATATTAACAGAAAGACCTGCTTCTTCTTTTGACCGCCCAAATCCGTAATCGCCATGTTTATGCTCTAATCCATATAACCATCGTTTCCTCGATGGTATCAAATGCAACCCCCCCACGCCTCTATCTTTCCGAGTCCGATGACGTTTTCACATAGCACGTCTTCTACGGGCCTTGGGCTTCTCTTCGTCCTTCTTTGCTTCGCCCGTGGCCTGTTCATCCGGTTTTTCCTTGACCTGTTCCTCGCTCTTGAGCTCTTCGGCATGGCGCTCGGCCTCACCATCAAAGGGGACACCATTGTTGACGGGGGCTTTGATCCACCCTTTCTCGTCAACATCCTGGATGCTCTCGATAAATATGTCGCCCATCAGGAAGTAGCCCTCGTCGATAGGATGCATCTTGTCTTTGCCAATATGCTTCACCTCAACTCGGTGCGGCAGACCCTGATCGTGATGCATCTCGGCAAGCACGACGGGCTTGCCCTCGCGGATCAGATCGTGGGCGACCTGTCGAATTTGCGCGTTTGCCGACGTGACACAATCCTCCACATTCTCCCAAGGGCTGGTGATGATAGTCGACATGATAATTGTCGCACGGGGGGAGGCTTCGAATAGATAGTCCACGAGCGCGCGCATCTTCTGTAGGACAAAGGCTGGGCCCCAGTGTTGTTGCTGGAAACAGTCGCTGGACCCGGCGTTTATCAGGATTAGGTTCGGCTGGGTCTGGGGCACAATCTCCTTGCAACGGTCTAGAGTCGGCTTGATCGGCTGAGCACCGAAGGCTTGAACATCGTTGTCAAGAAAGTCGCCATATCGGTTCTGCGAAAGAGGGTCTCAGTATCTGTATATGCGGGACATGGACGGACGACGATAAGTCAGAGTTCGGAACATACCTGACCGACATAGTTGACCTCGTTTCCTTGTGATACCAACCAGTCCCGAATCTGTTTCCGGTAGCCCCTTTCGCCGGTGGAGTGCTCGCCGAGCGTCATCGAGGCACCGATGAACATGACACGGAGGGGAACGCCATCGGCGAGGCCATTCTTCTTCGGATGCCGGAGCTTATCCCAACGTTCTCGAAAGTCGACCGGGCCAGTGTGAAGTGTGGCTACGGGGCGTCGTTAGCTTGTGCCCATACCTGTTTTAACCTCGCAAGCCTCCCAGACTCGGGAATAGCACTACGACGTGTCCAACGTGTCGCGTGGTCTGCCTGCTCAGTAGGCATGCGTGTAGATTGATTGACGTACCGATCAGGATCAAGGTAAAGACACCGGCTATGGTGATCTTGTAGAGGAGGGGAAGCTGCGAGCAGCGGCCAAGCACCGAGAGCATCTTCATCTTGCCAGACACCGTCGCATTGCCTGCAATAGGAGGGTTCAGGTTGGATCAAGAGAATCAAAGAGCTTCATTGTCGGGTCCATGCCCAGACGCAACGACGTGATCTGCACATTCAGTGCTAAACTTAGAGAATCCAACAATTCCTTGGCGACCGGCACTGACGGCATGTCGCAGCAGTGCTGTCGCAGTTGCATTGGTGGCCGCGCCGCACCTTGGATGTAGCCCTGATGTAGTAGGCCGCCTGGTGGTCAGCTTGGCGGGGCGCTGGAACGGTACCGAAGCGGGGGCCGACATGGTGTCTTACGCGGCCTATCCTTCACTGCTACGTACGTACCTACGTATGTACCTAGGAACATACTAGGTACTAAATAACTACCGCGTCACAGAAGCAGAACCTTGGATTTGAAGTGCGTGAGCGTGCCGGTTATAAAGATATTCAGGGGATTCACAATGATAGTAAACAGTATATTCCCACGAGGCTCTCCTCCTGAATCCCTGAAGGAGCGTTTTCTGCGACCGCCAAGAACGAAACAGTTACGAAATAGGGGACTGCTAACGCCATCATTGGCACATCATTTACCATAGAGACATTGTGATGGGCGATCCTCACGTAATCCCTCTGGCTACCTACGTATCAAGAAGGTAGATACCCAGTCATTACTGACCCAATGCCCGCGAATCTACATACCCAACAACCTACCGAAAGCAGACTCTTTGGTAGAAGCCAATGTGTTTCAAACATGTACATGTTATAAATAAAAAGGGAAGAGGTAAAGTACAGACAGACCTGCCCTGAGTATTCTGCCAAGTGCGTTAGTGTCAAGTAAGTACTGTACTATGTAGGTAGGCTATGTTCTATTCTGGCGTGGTACATGTGTCTCCACGTTAATATATATCCAACGGTTTCCAACATTGTCCACTGGTAAAGCAAGCCAATTTATATCGCCAGCCGAGTCTCTATGTCTAGCCTAGTCATCTATGCATCTAGTTTGAGCTTCTGTAGCATAATGTCGATTTTTTCCAACAATACCCGGTAATTGATGGCATCAGATGCGAATTCGTCTTCAGCCACCTCCCCGTCCAGTGTTCGGACACCATTGCCTGCTGCTTGATTAGCCGCCAGGATTTGCTGGGGGCTAACGTTTGGGGTCTTTTCAGATTCTCGAGGCGCTGGAACCTCTGTACTGTCGCCTACAATCTGAAGCTGCGAGGACAATGCTTCGGCAATTGAAGCATCTGTCTCGTCGTTTTCATTCAATATCCCCTCTAGGTCGGCGTCTTCAAATCTCAATCTGAACCGTTCGCCAAGATAATATCGAATGTCGTCAAGCAGTTCGATTGTATCTGTTTCTTCTCTGTTCTTGACTCTCGAGGCACTTTCTTGTATTAGTTCGGCAAACTCCTCTTCGTCAATGTAGTCTTCAAGCCGATAGGCGAGGTATCTAGCTGCAAAGGTTTCGAGGCGTTGTACTCGTAGGTCCCATGCTGCATGAATTACGTCGTAAACATTTATGGGTTCGACTTCAACTCCAGCCTCGTTGGCCCCACCGTGCGTCCGATCAATCAATAGATTACTGTTCCCACTACCAAGCGAGCTGATCAGAACGGCAGCTTTGCCCTTCAGTTTCTCTAAAAAGAGCATATCCGATGCGTATAGCAGGTCGAGTGCCAACTCCAAGGGACATTCCACTTCCTCCATGTAGAGGAATTTAAGTATGATTTCAAGAACTCTTGGCGAGCAATCGACCTTGATGACATGAAGATGTTCAGACTCTTGAGCTTCTAGGAACGCGCTAGAAAACATTGTTGCAAAGTAAGGGCTTCGGATTAGCATTGCCTTGTGTACTGGATAGATAAAAGATTTTCGATGATGTGCTGTGCTGTTTTGTGATTTCGAATGGGCTCCCGCGCCAATTGGGATAGCACACAACCCTCGATCCTCTTCCGAGTCGGTGTCATCGACTCCTTCTTCATCTACCCGTAACAGACAGTCCGCATATATGGAGTTACCAGAAGACCACTTCACTTCGGATACCCTCCGTGTGTCGACAGTCATTTTGAGGTCAATGATCTTCCGATTGAAGAAGTCTCCGATTTGCTGTTGGGCTCGATTAACTTCGTCTAGATGGCGCTGCCTTACTAGCCGTCGATCATGCCCAGATAATATGGCCTCCCACAACTCTGGTATCTCCAGTTGCTTGCAAATCTTATCAATGCCAATGAGAACCTCTTCCTCTGTATGTTCGCTACGGGAGTCCACGACATCTCTCGGGATGTCGCCTAGGTAAAGATAACGTAGCACAACCCGGAAAGATTCGACGGGGTGTGAGAGCGGGAGCTTCCACGTAGTCGTTTCCGGTGCGTCTTTCAACTTGTTTCGGAAGTATGGGGATCTAGCAGAAAGGACGAACTTGTGAAGCTCAAATTTTGTAGTGCCCTCTGTCAGCACAATATCTGAAGTTTTAGGCGTTTGCCTTGTAAACAGTGAGGTGATGTGAGCGGCCCATGGCTGTAGAGGGTCTGTCGACTTCGAATAGTCGTACTCTATTAGCAGGTTCCGAATCTTATCATTTAATGCATTGTGAATGCATCTTTCTCCTTGGAACGTGTCACGCTCCGCTAATGCCCCAGATTCAAGTAACAACTCGACCAGCTCGAAGTGCCCGCAAAGGCTTGCCTGCCGCCACCGAGGTTAGCGAGTTCGAGGCTCTGCAAGTTACCAGACGATGATGAGATATCCGCGAACACAGGCTTACAAGAATCAAGGGTGTGTAGTCAAATTTGTCCACGGCGTTCAGATTGACACCCGCTGATATAAGCTCCTGCGTCCGCTTCAGATCTCCTTTCCGACAGGCTTCTAGTAGCTCATTAAAAGCTTCGCTTGAGTCCAGGGGATTCTCAGCTCTCGACACTTTCGGCACCCTCAACACGCGACCCTGGGGTAGCTCTACGTCATTTTCGGTCTCTGCTCCCAACCCAGATCCATGGATAACCATGTTTGGGAAGCTGTTGTTCAACACAATCAACGAAGTTGCCAGAACCAAGTTTTGTAAAGCTAAGGAAATTGTGTCTATTTACAGGGTGATAGATTAAGGAGAGAGAGAAACAACAGGAGGGAATGAAAGACCAGAAGCTGAACACATTCTGATCGTTCATTCAATCAACTCATCGGAGTTATCGGATTCGATGGCGAATGTACTTCGATACCCAGTCCACGGCGCTAGATTCCGTAAGCACCTGTTCTCACCAGGCGAGCAGGCATGTTGGTGGCATACCAAAGGGTTCTAACCTTAGGTAAGCATGTCTGGGATTAATCGATAAGAATAGGTGGGGCGCAGTGTAGATGGGACGAGTCGACGCTTGGGCCACAGACAGTTGGAAGTCAATTAAGCAAGCGCGTCTCAGGTGTCAGTCAGGCCCCCCACCCCTGCCTGCCCTACCTTCGACTTGGTGGCAGTGACCCACATCTCCATCAGTTGCCGTGCCCACCAGCAAGGGAGCAGTTTGTTGACTCATGGCGAAACCAGGATGAGGTGGGTTTCGACTGCCAGAGCATAGCGTGCAAGCAAGTACAAACACAACACCACTCATTCTGCACACATTTCAAGGTTGTTGTGAACTTTTCGAGATTGTATCTTTACTATCTTTACTACCTTGTTTCTTCAATCCATCACCATCTGCCCATCTTACAGTTTACAATCTTATACCCCAGCTTACTCCAAGTCTCCTTCAGCGCATACAGTACTTGCAAGCTTTCCCTCTACCTCCAACTTATGGCAGCGTCCTTGAATTGCTTCTCTTAGCTACAGTGCGTCCAGCCCACCATGTCAGAGTCCGACAAGTATGAGGTGCTGGAGAAGATAGGTATGTTCCTTCAGTCTGTTTCCAGCTATTCTTCCTGCAATATAATCAACGAGATGCTAGCTACTAACGCATGCCCACGCTGGAATCTAGGCCATGGCTCCTTTGGCATTATCAGAAAAGTGAAACGAAGGGTCGATGGCATGGTCCTCTGCCGGAAAGAGATCAGCTACCTGAAAATGTCCCAGAAGGAGCGAGAGCAGCTTCATGCCGAGTTTCAGATCCTTTCCTCTCTCCGACATCCCAACATCGTCGGCTACTTCCACCGCGAACACCTCAAACAGACCCAAGACCTTCACTTGTACATGGAATACTGCGGCAATGGTGACTTAGGGCGTGTCATTAGAGACCTCGCGCGTGCCGACAAGTACGCCGATGAGGAATTTGTATGGGTTGTTTTCTCACAACTGGTCACGGCCTTGTATCGTTGTCATTATGGTATCGACCCTCCCGACGTGGGTAACACCGTTCTGGTGGCCCCGAGGACGAAACCCAAGATCCCACCGGGAGCTGTCACAATTTTGCATCGTGATTTAAAACCCGAAAACGGTAAGCCATTCTCTAAAGCGGTATGTTGCCTCTGCTAATAGGATAACAGTTTTCCTCGGCGAGAACAATTCGGTCAAGCTTGGAGATTTTGGCCTGTCCAAGATGATCCAGTCGCATGATTTTGCTTCGACATATGTCGGCACTCCATTCTACATGTCTCCTGAGATCTGTGCAGCAGAAAGATATACCCTCAAATCAGACATCTGGTCTTTAGGTTGCGTTATATATGAGCTCTGCGCGAGGGAACCTCCATTTAACGCCAAGTCGCATTTTCAACTGGTACAGAAGATCAAGGAAGGAAAGGTTGCTACATTACCTAGGATTTATTCCGCCGAGCTCATGGCCGTCATCAGAGACTGTCTCAAGGTTAACCCCGATTCGCGTCCAGACACAGCAACCTTGCTGAATCTTCCCGTCGTGCGACTCATGCGCATGCAGCGTGAGGCAGTAGATTTGAAGAGCAAACTACAGGTGAAGGAAGCGGCTCTGGCGGTGAAGTTAAAGGAAGCGGAAAGACAACTGGCAAGTATTGAATCCAATAAATCCTTAGCCCGCCAGGAGATTGAATCTTCACTGCGAAGGGAATGGGAAGTCAAAGCACGACTTGAGATTGATCGACTTGTTAAAATCGAGCTTCAAGAACTCCAAAGACGCTTCGAGGGTGAAGTGCAAGCACGCGTCCACGAAGAACTCCAGAAGAAGTCAGCTACCACAAGTAGTGAGGAAGCCGTAGAGCCCAGCTCGTCCTTGGCGAAGTCCGAGTATCCGCAATCTCTTACTGACGCCAGCACTGATGGAGAGTTCCCCTCTACCACTGATATCACCGAATTTTCGGTCGACGAGCCCGAAGAGGTCCCCCTTAAGAAGGGTCGTGGCCCGTTCGGACGAGCCCAGACCATGTTCGAGCGCCATCTTGGTACACCTATGGATATTGATACTGCCTCTCCATCACCAATCGCCATTGCATCCCTGTCCCTATCGCCGAGGCGAGCCAACTCTACTAAAACCCGAACAGCACACCAGCCCACCATCTTCGATGAAACAGATGACGAAGCTCGGTGGAAGAAAGCTCGCGACTCAGACCCTGTCCTATCTGACTCCGATGATGATGATGATACCCCCATCATTCCCTCCCCAACACGGGGCCCACGACAGAATCCGTTCCTTCAACGGCCTGTGCTGACTGCCACAAAGACGGCACCAGTACCCGAACAGTTGAAAGCTCCAATTGCCTTCCCTTCATCAGGTCTCAACAAGCCCATGCCACCATTGCCGAGTGGCGCGTCTGCGCCAAGCTTGCAGGTACGACCTCAACCCAGCAATGGGGCCCTTCGGGAGAAAGGCAATGCCCCTAACCGAAGGCTAAGCAAGATCCCGTCGGCCGCGAACCTTGGCGCACCAGCGGGCGAGAATGGGCTGCAGCGTAAACCGTCACTGGCAAAGAAGGATGCCGACGCGCCGTCTCTGACCAAAGTGGCGGTTAAGAACAACGTTCGGGGCCGGACCCTTGTCGAACTGCAGCAGGCCCGGGCTGGCGGTCGCTCCGTCGAGAACGTCAACAGCAGCCCTAAACGCGCCAACAAGGAGCGAGTGGTCGACCGGTTCCTTGAGCCTGCGCCCGTGTGGGATCCTGAGCGAGATGAAATGCCAAGCCCCTTTTTAATTCGCCAACGCCCTCTGTCTCGGGCATGAATAGGCAAGACATCAAAGAATGTCACCTCGGAAAACGCCTTCGTTGCACGTGAGCTGATGATGGTGGTGGCAGGGAACTGAGTGAATGAATACGTCATGCCTAACTAACATATTTATTTTCCTTTGTATCAGCGGGGTGAAACGAAATGGACCCCTGGGGAGGTCGCAGAAATGGGGGCTTGAATGACTTTTGATTAACTTAGGCGTTACAAGCACATGCATTGACATCGGCGATAGAGTCATTGTTTTCGTGTCGGATTTTGTTCATGGAAATATTTACTTTTCGCGGTGTATGGGAAAGGGATGTCACGATGAAGGCGTTTCTTGAGGGGGTGGTGTCTTAGAGGGTTATTATTACTACTGCGTTAGCATCACCGGGCTTTGTGTTTCAAGTTCTACGGTTGGCGTCGCCGAGGTCTATTTCCCCTCTCTCTTCTCGCACACTTGAAGATCTAATCTGGAGTTCGAACGCGGATGGTGGCCTGGGGGTTGTTGCCTTCTCTGTATGTTCTACGAAAATTGGGCTGCACGACGGTTTTAAAAACAATAATCTTCATAACCTGCTGGGTTTGCCTGTGTTTTTGTGCTTCTGTGTAGCGTTGATACAAGTTCATATGTATCTTAGTCTCAGCGAAATATTCTGAAATGAAGTCCTGGATTATGCAGCTAACGCTGTATATATAATGGCAAGTTGTGATGCACGCTCGCCCTTATATGTAGACAGGTGTGGTTCTTAAGACGATCAAATACATCTTTCTCTCCGCGTCTCTTTATATCAAGTCGCCTGGCAAACTATAAATTGCATATATGTCTGGGGATTTGTGCAGCTGAAACTTACTACGCACTGATTGTAAGGCAGCTGACAATGGAAGAAGAACCTTGAAGCATGAATTTCCATTTCACTAGATTCTGCACGTAAGACATAGGGGGCTTATAGTATCAATCTCCACATGGCGAAGGATATTCCCGTTACATGACACCTAACGTTCTTGTTTAGGGCAAGAGTGTTTTCAGAGTGCCTCATTTCTTTCCCCATTCAGTAGGTAAGTACATAATGATACAATTAGCGTCGTGTCACCAAAACGGTGATGAAGAGGCTTAGAGCCATGCTTTGCTTCTTTGAAGTTTGATATTAAGTACTGCGCCTCACTTTAATCGCGCTCTTGATAGGGTATTTGCCTTTTAAGTCTGTCTACCTACTTCACTTGAAAAACGCCTGTATTTTTGCGCTTGAGGATAGCTAGAAAGGAGTCAGGCTAACTCCAGTCAAATTTTTTCGAAGCAATGGGCAGATACCTGTCGGGTGTTGGCATTATGTATGCAACCTTGCATCAGTGAATCCAAGCATCAAGTTCCAAGGTTACCTGCCGTGGGCCTGTGGGATTATGTCATTGTCAGCATAGGACTTCTTTTGGCGATCCCTTTTTAATCCTCCCTCATTGCCTGTTTGTGCCGAGATATTCGCCACCGTTGCACAAGAACCTGTTGCGTACCTTTCTAACTTGGATGCCTCGAGGACAAAATGGCTGCTGTCAAATCGTTGCTGGCCAACTCATATGTCACTAAACACGCAAGTGTTCGAGGTTTGCATACTGATGGCCTGAGCGCCGGTCTGGAATTGAACCCTTATTTAGCCCTCATTTAGCTTGCATCAACTATTGTGCACTAGTTTGTACTGACAGATTGGCTTCTGCGAGTTTCTAGGTAGCCTATCCGTGCTCTTGGGATTCTTGAAGTACCCCGATACAGTACGTCCATACTGTACGTACCAATACAGAAAATAAAGAGTATTGCCATCACCATTCCTTTCACATACGCACTCTCGCGGCACTCTCTCTAATTGCTTACCTGGAAAAAATAACTAAGCACTCGAACTACATACAAATGCCGATGTAGTCATGTATGTATGAAACCGATTGGGCTCCCTCCATCTACATTTATGCTGCCCCTTTGGAACATTAGTGTGCTGCTAGGTTCATGCTAAATCAAAGATTGCTGTTGCCTGGGAGCGCTCAGGGGCCGATGTGAGGGATCAGTACTCAGGTAGCTTGCAGCTGCCATCAGCCGTTGACCGATCGACAACTTTAGGATTGATAATGTGTACACATAGGTATGATAGTAACATGGAAGCTTGCGCACCCTCCGATCCGAGGATGCTGGCAGCTGTGCGCAATTGACAAATACATGTATGGAGAATTGAAAAGCAAACACTGTAGCGTGTACTGTATAAGTACCTTCACCAACGTTTCATTAATAACGCTACATATTGAGCAAATATAGTACATTAATACAATGGGTATACCAAGTAATTTTCGGTGTTTCCTCTCTTCCATTTACCTATTATTTTTGAAACAGATAACTGGGACACCAGGTAGTAATCAGACAAGCCCAGAGTGATTAATCTGCGTTGGCATTACTCTACATAGTACTTACCTACTCTTGGAGAGAAACGTTACCGAAGGCTGTGCAACGGCCAACCATTTTCAGCATCATAATTGGACAGTATTACAAAGTATGTACCTATGTCACAGTACTATTAGACTACAGTAGGGCACGGTAGGTACATGGCAGCGTAATGTAGGTACCAAGGCAAAAATAATACGAGGCACGCTGTCGTCCCACTGGGCCTCCCAGTCCTGCTCCACTTCCCTAATTCGTGAAAGTCAATGCCCCCATCTCGCTGTCTCTCTCTCTCCTCTCTCAGCAGGTCATTCATCCACTGACCGTGGCCTGGTTTCTTGTCATCCCATCCTGTCTCGTTCCCCCCAACCCATCCTCGCCCATCCCCAACAACCCGTCGCCGTTCATAGGGCATAAGCCTGTTATTCGCTCGTTTCCATCAACTTGTTTCCCTCCCTTCGTTTCTTTTGCTTCTACATCTCCTCTGCCATCAGTTCCGCTTAGCTGCGGAATCCAGCCTACTTACTTACTCTCTTGCGCTCATTCACCCCTGTTTCGAGGAAAAATCAGTGCAACCGATTCTCTCGACAGGTTATACCACGCAACACTCGACTCAACGAGCAGCCTAGCGCAAACACGCATCTCTCGATTTGATATTGGGCACATCAACCCTCTCATCCCGAACAAACGGTGTGGTCCTCCGCCCTCGTAATTCGATACAATGTATTCCAGGCGCTTAGTGCAAGTTCTATTCGTGGTCTTGTCTATCTTGATCGCAACAAGGGCATCGTGGTTTCATCAAAATAATGTTGAGGCCCGCCAAGTCTCCAGCGGTACAGATAACAATGATTCTTCCGACGTAACATCAAGTGACGACACCAGCGTAGCTTCGCCTACTGATGACTCGTCAACGATGACTACCTCGACTGAGGAGCCTCCATCAACTACCACGTCCGACGAGCCCACAACTTCTGATGAACCCACGACCTCGGACACGCCTACTCCGACTCCCTCGTCTTCGCCAACGTCCGACTCTTCAACAACTACAAGTCAAACCAGCACTGGCCCTATTACCACGCCACCCACTTCAGAACCTACATCGTCCGTCCCAAACACATCTTCTGACGATGATACCAATACCGATACCGAGACTGAGACTTCTGATTCTAAAACAACGCCCAAAACCACTGCGAAACCCGTTACCAAGACTTCCACGGTTTACTACACAAGTACCGATGACAGTGGAGCAACACACGTTGGAAGCTCGGAGGCTGTCGTTGTCTCAACGCCCGGCTTCTCCGGCGACAGTGGATCTAAAAGTCAAAACTCAGGTATTAGTCCTATGCAAAGAAACATTATTATTGGCGTGACGGTTGGTGTTGGTGGTGCCATCATCCTCGCCGCCGCTGGTATTCTATATTGGAGACTTCGCAACAAGAGACGCAACCAGGAGGAGAATGAGGAACTCATTAGCTACGGTGCTGGCTTTGGTGGCCCTGGAACAGCCGAGAAACCCGAAGGAAGCGGACCCTCCGCCGGCGCTCGCAGCCCTTTCCAGAGCACGCTGGAAACCTATCACGCTCCTACGCAGACAAACGCTGCCTCCAATTTCTAAACGCGCTCTCTCAGCTGTTTGTAAAAGTGGTGCATTTGTTGATTCCGCATTTCGTAGCGGTGACTTACTCAACCGGCGTTGGAGTTGGAAGGACTTGTATGGCACGTTCTATGCCAGTTATGTTATTTGGATGGCACCCCATTGGGCTAGCTCATGGTTATAATGCCACCATAGTGCTAGATGCGATGTTGTTCACAGGTTATGTGTGACATGGCCTGAAATGAAGGATGAGAAGGAGGGGTTGAGGAACTATGTCGCGGCCGAAGCATTCGATCTCGCTAGTTCAATCTGTGTATTTGACTATTTCGGACTCGAAAAACGTCACATCAGGTTCAAAACCCAACAACATTCTGTTTGCAAAATTTGCCAGTAGCACGAAAGAAAACTTTGTATAAAGCCCTTCTAATAATATACCTTTGATCTTCATAATATCTGGCTACTTTTATAACGTAGTACGATTGTCGCGGACCGTTCTAGTGAGCTCATAATTCTGAAGATCATATATGTGTATATGTTGAATTGTCGATGACCTTGTTCACATCGCTGCAGGCCCGTGTATATATGGCTCTTGATTGTAGTCTTTCAATAACGTGTGACGCTATCTATGCTGGTATGCTCATACAGTACACATCAAGTGTCAGTCTGTGAAACATAAGGTAGGATAAACGTGCTGGCGTTGAAGTACTTAGTCATGCAGTTGACGTATATTATGTATGTTTCTGTTCACCAGAATAGAATGCTTACATACCTACAGTACCTACATAACAGGTAATTTTGTCGATTAATCAGATATCGCGTTCAGTGATATGGATATTAATGTTGTTGCAATGAATAGTGGTGGTGGGCGATGTCGTGTCTCAGAATGGTTTCAGGAACACCCACCTCTACTCCTGTCCCGTCCCTGCGTCCTCCCGCCACGCGATGATCCGGATTGGAAACCCGAATGCACGCATGGATTGAAATTGAAACGTGGGGTTTAAGATCTTGATCAGTGTCTTGAAATCCCTCTTTTTCTTTTTTCTCCACGCCCTTTCTGATATCTGATGCTCAGGTGTCAACTACTGTAGATATCCCGATCTCCCCCCTGGCGTTACTTTGATATTGCTCACACCAAAGGAATCTGGGTCGAACGAACGAAAAGAACTGGTATACAAGTTACGAAATTCCACGGCTTATGAGCCACATATTTACGGCAGGAACAGATCGAGTTCGAAAGGACCAGCGAACGAGCCCTCCCTCCCTCCAAGTTCCTGACGGCAACCGACTTCCCATCTGAAGCACTATTTCCAACGATTTTACTCTCCGCCACGGCCTATGTCGAGAACCATGCCATATATGAGAATCACATTGATAGCTGCTGTCGCAGCGATACTTCTGCGAGGCGTTCGGGGAGGCGAGATTGATGCCCAGATAGTTCAACGGGGCTTTAATGTGGGCGTATCCGCACTCCAGGATGAGACAGCCGCTTTGGACACCAACCTGAATGTATGAGTACATGCCTAACTGGCAGTTATCATTTGGTCTTTGCGCATTCACTAACTTTTCCGTGTGAACCGTTCTATAGAATTTTGATGGGAACTTATTTGGAGCCCCTACAACACCGGTACGTGTGGCTATCCGTAAACTAAGAGACATGTTAGCCAGTATTAATGCGAGTGTTGTGGTGTCCACAGATCACATTTTCAGGCGTTGTTCAGCAGCCATTCCGGGTTGGGACAGAAAATCTGGTAAGTTTTCCCCGTATATCTTTTGAATATTGGAGGCAGAGGGGACACGCTCAATGTCCAGACTCAGGAATAGCATGGTTAACTGAGGTGTGGCAGGGGGATTATCGCACCGCCGTCAATATAGCGTGTGATAGATTCCAGAATCAGGAGTGCAAAAGGGCGGCTGATCAAGTAGCTGGGTCTGACAAGAGTGACTGTGACCGTCAAAAAGGTGAGTCATTATACAATTATTTCGTTCCATTGCTTCGCACCACACTTGCATTTTAAGGGCATCTATTCCATTTTCAGCCCACTCAGGGTTTGTGGTACTGTGCTTTCTTCCAGATATTCTCCTTTTGTTCAAACGTCTAGGTTGTTGCTTGGGACTTGTTGACATACGGCGAGGACTGATGAGAGTATAGACGAATGTCAGGACTTCCTCAACAATCCACCAACTCCGCGAACATATCGCGTACGGATGAGTATGGAAAATGACAACGAGAACGATTCCATCTGCGATATCGATATTCCCGAGCCGTTCTAGTATATACTCAATGTTTTCTTGTTTGCGGCGTCTTGGTAGGAAATTGTTAGATTAATTTACAGAGTATAGGTAGCAAAGGAGTTTGGCTATAGCTACTAGGTTCGGACGGTCCAGGCTTTGGTTCAGGTTTATGGATGGGGACCGGTGCTTGAACGAACTGGCGGAGAACTAGATGTCATACTGATTCAATTCATGCAATCATTTTATTATAGTTCGTGGCTGTTGCTGTAATGTCTTACTGGAGGAGGACTTGACCCATTTCGTAAATGAACTTGGAAGAGAGATGTCATGAGAGGTAATTGTACATGTTCATTACCTCAATAGCTGGTAGATTTCGTTCTTGAAGTGTTTAGCTTGGAGTAAATGGCTAGAGTTGGGCAGTTATCACTGTAGGTACCGTGCATGAATTTGCAGATTTCTGTTCTTATTATACATATTGGTTCCTCGACTATTACCTTACCTAGTTGAGTAAGTACATACATAAGTAATAGTGCACGACTTACTATACTTAGATACTATGTGGTAGGTATCTTGAGCGCACCATGGAACATGTGACTGTACCCATCAGCTGTTACCTCAGTATCTGCTCAGTACATAAAGTATATAACGTACTTCGTACATGTAGCCTGAGGCCTTCGGGTGTGCTGCAGACTGCAAGCGGTTCCTGCGTCCCCGCTGCAAGTGTGCCAGTTTGTCAGCCACTAGATATTCGTTCTCGCGCGCGTGTGTTGTCGTTGTCAAGAGAGCTCCAAAGCTGGGTGTGGCCAATCAGTGCTGCAGTCACCGCACTACACGTGGTCAATGCTACTGCCTACTGATTGATTGGAGTGAGTTGTTTTTTTTCATGTTTTTTTTTTCTCGTGTCTTTTCTTGGTGGCCGAACAAAGGAGTAGGTATCAGTCACCAGAAAAAAAAAAGTTGACAGCGAATCATCAACAGAGAAAGGATCGAATTGTGCTGACCGCGTTGCAAGATTGCAAGCAAGCTTATGTGCACTTACCAAGAGAGATGAGAGAGAGCTTACTTACCTACTCGGTACATATAGGTAGAACAGAAACCACTTAAATCGTTCCTATCTAACCTACTTGGTGGCTGCTCACCTAGCCAAGACCCCGTCAGGCACTTGGGACAGACGCGAGTAGGGGTTTCGAGGGGCCCTAAATCTGCCTACTCGAGCTAGTCAAGTCCCTACCTAGGTAGGCGAGGTAGGTAATCTAAAAGTAAGAGGCAACTGCTAGAGCGGCAGGAAATTTGGTAGGTATGACGCCCGCGACGAGCCTAGTCGGCTGCCGGCTGACCCACTGCTGCCAATTTGGATCGGTGGGGCCGCGTCACTCCTGAGATGAGCAGATGGAAGCTACCTCTGCGACGCCGCGATGCCACAGTAATCTCGCCCTGCGCCCGCGACCAGCCATGTATCTTCTATCCTCCCGTAGCCGCCTCGACCTGGCCACTTTCCGAACTACAGGACGCATCCTGGCGATAGTAGTGCTCGTTTTCTTCGACAGATTGACCCTTTTTCTTCGATGCTGGCCTGGGGAAAGCTGGGCCAATACTTTAGTTCTCTTCTCCTTCACGACCTCCTGCTTCAACGACGCGCCTCTCCTCCTCCTCCTCCTCCTCCCCGTCGTCGTCCGTTGAACCTCCTCTCCTGTCCCCCTCGAGTCCACCTATGCTTGCTTGCTCCATTTTTCTGCAAGGCATTCGCCAACAATAGCATAGTACCCGATGCATGCATCAAGTCCTCTCCTTTTTAATTCTTTTTCCTGTTTGTCCATCAATTAGTGAGGCCGATTTTGGCACCTCTCAGTTGCTGTCAGTGCCACGACTGCGAGAGTCGCGTGTTTGTACATACCTTCCTTCTATTCACCGCGGTTCGAGTTCTTGAAGGCCTGCAACGACGAGTTCGCATCGTTGATAATATAGAAGAAGCACGCGAAATAGTCAGACAGCGAGACATCGTGAGATCAGAGTGGCAGGCGATTTACCTTTCGTCTGCTATTTTGGTCCTTTTTCTGTACGCACTCCCAATTCAATAAACACCACCACATTATGCAACGATTAGTCAAAGGCTAACATGGGCTTCTGTTTTCGACGTAAAGCTTAACTAAAAACGTCTTCCCCAAGGTCACCGGTTTTCTCGCCTCGTGCGTTGGTACAGGAAGGCATCAAGGCCCCTGCTCCTCGTCAGGCCTTATCACTGCCATCTTCGCCTCTGTCCAGTGCTTCGACGATTGACGACGGGGAATCATCTTCTCCCATACTTCCGCCGCTACAAGCGCCACGACTGCCCGAGAGAGCGCTGGGCTACTTAAGGACCCCCCCTCGATCGAATCGTGGCGCCGGAGAAGGTGAATACGTGACCGCAAGCTGGGGCTCGCCATATCCCGAAGCCGACAGCCACCACCTTCGAAGACTAAGTTTCAGCAGTGGGACATCTGACGAGTCGCCCTTGCATCAGCTTGAGATTGATACCCCGTTCCTGCGCCCGGTCCCGTCCATTTCTGAGACTCCGCCGGTGCCTTTACTATCGAACCCTTCGCTATCCGGCAGCGCTGCCGTGCTTGCGAATCGTGCTAGACGACCGCTTGGTGGTATTACAGAAGAGTGGATTCGACAGCATACCACCAACGACCCGAGCTCTGAACACCGTCATTGGTTAAGTGACGGGACGGATGATAGTGAGCACTCTTCGCTGAGCGGCTCCATTTCAAGTAACGAGGCTGGTTGGTTTGAAGAAGCCGATCCTCGCACACCTCGTCCTACTCTACATTCTGCTCGGGGCTCAGAATCAGTGCCTCGACGACTGCGCAACCGTTCCAGTAACGAAACCTTGCGACAGGCCCTTTTAAATCGCCATATCGCTGAGACGCCCAGCAAAATGGATACTTCGGGCATAGAACAAAGTTCATCTCAGGATGCCGCAAGTATTCACACTATTGAGTCTAATTCAGATTCGACACCTAGACCATTGACTCCGACAAAATCTGAGTCCATTAGTATGAACGGCTCAACTCATGGCACACAATCTGCGCTTCCTATAACACCTGCGAAACCTACCAAACAGGCTCTGTCGCAGACGCCTAGGTTAAAAAAGAAGGTGCCATGGAAGGGGAAGAATATTCTAGTGTTGATTCCTCGTGATGAAGAACGTGGTCAGCCTGGCAAGGCTCCTATGCCTCTCGATCCTACTAGTACCGAGTCTATGTTTCGGTCTTGGGAGGAACTTGGGTACAACATTAGAGGGTTTGATCTTGATGCTCATCAATCAGAAGGCGCGTTAGATTATAATTCTCAGAGTCGAAACGAATGGCCCCAACTTGATGATATAGCGAGGGAGCGATCGCTTAGACAGTATCGCGTTACACTGCCCGACCTCAATGGTGAGTTATTATCGCACCTCAACATGGAATGATGAGCTGATGATTCTGTAGCATGGAAGGACTACGTCAACGAACTCGCAGAAGCTAAGCTTAGGGCGCTTGGTGTGACCTTCGCTGAGGAAGAGCCAGCACCTCCACCATCGATATCTCCTGTTGGGTCTAACATGAGTAGACAAACTTCGAATCAGTTTCAGTCTTTCCCATTTTCACCGCCATTGCCTACGGCGTCTGCTGGGAGCAACAGCCATCAGGGTTTCCCATTCCCGCCACCTTTCATCCCTGGTGGACCCTCTGGGCCGCAGAGTCCAGCGATTCCTGCAGTGGCATCACCAGTTGGTTTCAATCCCCCCATTGGAAGATTTAGCTCTCGCGCATCGATCTCTGTATCGCCCCATGAGCTTTCTTTCCATATGTCTGGTCAGCCGTCACCATTGGGATGGTCTCAGCAACTGCTACTTCAACAGCAACAGTTGGCTCGTAGTGGCTCGCCTTCCTTGATCCCTGGGATGTCGCCTGTATCTCCTTTCTCGCCTGATGGGATGTCGCCGTCAATGGGTCTTCATCAGAGACATCAATCCCTACAATACCCAATGCTACCCCACCAGTTTCTACAAAGGCAAGACTCGGCGAGGGCATCACCACGTCTCCAAGAAGTACGTGAAGATGATGAAGAGGAGACGCAGACGAATCCCTACGAAAAGAGCCCATCTAAAACGCCAGAACCGGCATCATTTATCCAACACAACGCTAGCAATAGCTTGCAGAAAGAAATCGACGAGGCTGAGTATCATTTGGAAGAGCAGTTCAGGTCACAATTGGAGCATGAGGATTACAGTCCGCACAACGAGGTTGAGCCTGCCGAAGTTGATATGTCACCCCAAAACTTCGCGGAGGGCGAGCCATTGCATGCCAGGGGCCCTTCTGTACACTTCAGTGGTATTGGTGCAGAGTCTGATGAGGAGCCTAAGCTGCATCACCCGCAACCACATAGTCGAGGCCACTCACTTTCTCAGAAACCGTTCTTTGAAAATGATGAAGTGCGAGATAGCACAGACGAAGGCAGTATCCATAAGCCCCAGTCCAATAACATTCTTCCTGAGAAGACTGATAGCGCCTTCGAGGTTGATACAAATCCAAGCAACCTCGGATCGCCAGCGCAGAGCTTCGATTTTGCGAATCAACTCCACCAGCGGTCGGTGTCAATGGCCAGCAATCCTTGGGCTGAACTGGAGTCTTACCCTGCCAGCAAATTACACTCGCGCCAAGGCAGTCACAGCAGCAAACCATCTCTCTCGAAACTGAATGCCAACGCAGCTGAATTCAAATTTAATCCCCAAAACAATTTTACCCCCGGCCAGTTCGTGTTTGGAAGTACAAAACCCCAGGCGCCCTCTTTTACCCCCGCGTCATCTCAAGGTCCATCTTTTGTACATGGTCTCCCTCAGTCAGCAACGTCGAGCCACTTCAGCCTGCCATCAAACACATCATCTACGATCGCCAAAATCAATCCTTCTGCCCCTGTATTCTCACCTCACAGAAGCGACTTCAGCTTTTCTACAACTGGCCCGAAGTTCAACCCAGATGCCAAGGCGTTTCAGCCTATGGGCTCGTTCGCTTCTTCGATTGTCAGTGGTGGTGCCTCTGGCAATGAAAGCACTGAGACTCGGCCCAGGACTATCTTCGGTAACATTGACCTCAACAGCACCGATTTCTCTAAACCAGTGAAGAAGTCGAAGGCGATCCCTATTGTGAGGCCTGCTAGCGGTCATTCGCAACGTTCAGCTGATGCTTCTGCCGCTGATGTGGCATCTACGAGGGAAGAACGTCGCGATGGTGGTGCCGGTCGGACTAAGAAGCAATTTCGAAATGAGGATGACGAAGACGGTGATGATGTTCCTCAGTTCGCAGAGCCTACTCCTGAGCCTGAGACCTCTGTCCTGGATGAATCTCAGCTTGATTTTAGCACTGAAGCTGATGCTGTTGATGGTCCTGTGGATACGAGAGATGAAGAAGATGAAACTGTAAACGTTGCTGATGTCACGTTAGCATCTACCGTTGTTTCCGAATCAACAGACGGCAAGCTCCCATCCGAGTCGAATGGCACGAAAGCTACTACCAGTCCGTCAGCAGCGTCTCCTGATCCAGATAAAGTTAATTGGAGACCGATTGAGTTTACTAATGAGACGGATATACACGATTTCAATAATGCTAGACCATTCGGTGATCAAGAGCCAAGTTTCTACGAGCCACCAAAAGCACACTTTTCTGCCACTGCAAAGCCTTTCGTCCCTGGCGGCTTTACGTTTGGAACGGCCGATACGGTTAACACACCGTTCGAACCTGACTTCACCACTCAACCAGATCGTATGGTTGAGGCTCCTGGCGAGTCAGAAGAAGACCGTGCTGGTTCACCCACACCTGGGCCCGATTTCCCCTCTACTATCATTGCAGCCAAGACACAAAATGTAGAAGACGAAGGTAAAATGTCTCCAGAGCCCGCACTTGTTTCAGGCAGAGGCTTGCTTTCTTCACGCTTTGCGTCTCCACCACAACCAAAGGGTCTGAAGGCATCACGGTTCGCTGCTAGTCCTCCAGAATCTCCAGTATCTGTCGAAGAAGCAGATGCTCGTCATGCTATTTCTCCATCTCCCGTTTCTGAAGAACAGCTCTTGGCTCCGATTATGGGGGCTGAAGTGGCGTCTGACACGCACAAATATGAACCACTCCCCGTTAGCCCACCATCTGATGCTGGTGCTGCGCCCGAGGATGATGGATTGCAGGAACTCACATTTGAACAAATTGATGCAGTAATGCAGGATATTAACGAGAATGATCCAAATATGGGAGTCAAACGAACCGTCCAGTCACCGCAGTGGCATCAGCCTAGTGCTGTACGGAAAATATCAGCAAACGCGACTGTCGACTCACCCTTAGCTCACTTCCAGCCACAACTACCTTTCCGAAGCGAGGGCCTAAGTCCAAGCCCTCGGCAATACCGATCACTTCCTCAAGAACATATGCCACCTAAGCCCTCGACAGAGCTTGAAGATCCCTTCCTTGATCCAACTCCTAGCGCCGTTTCCCGCTCCTTTGACGCGCCTGTCCAACGCTTGAATACGGGGGATGACCTTCCAGAAAGTGAATGGGATGATGCTTTCAGTGCAAGTGAGCAAGGAAAGCTCGAACAACGTGTTCACTATTTTGACGGTCATGTTAATGAATTGGTGGGCAACTTGCTGGCTTCACGGCTTGATCCTCTTGAGAACACATTAGGCACAATACAACAAGTTTTGGGCAAACTATCTCAAAGAGGGTCATCTGTTCAGCGCGATAGACGCAGCTTCTCCGCTGAGATTCAAGAAAGCGATGCTGATGACGAGGATGAGGAGCTTCCCGTCCGTCGATCCATGAGTCCAAAGAGAGATCGAAGGCTAGAGCAAATTCGTATTGCCGTCATGGATGCTATGAGCCAGCATCAAACTGCTCGTAGTCTTGAATCCGCCCAGTTCGCAACAGCCGAGGACCACCAAACGAAAGACGACTCTGCTATCATCAAGGCACTCGAAGACATGAAGCTTCAGATTACCAATAGTATCCCCAATATTCAAAGCGATGATATTCGAAGTATCGTTGAAGATGCAGTAAAGAATCACGTACCTCCAATCTCAACACCGATCCCTGATGATGACGAGAAAGTGGACCAGAAGCTTGTTGAGATGCAATTAAAGATAGAGGTTCTTGAGGCACGGTTGCACACCGAAGAATCAAGAATTGATGCGGAACGCTTACGGTCTCAAGAATTGGAAGAAAGGCTCCGCGTTGGCGAAACGAAAGTTGAAGCTGAGGCAGCTAGTCGGCGTGCTGCGGAAGACCGCACAGCTGAACTCCGCCGACAACTTGAGCAGGCTGAAACGAAGGTTGAAGTTGAGATTATGAACCGCAGCATATTTGATCAGAGGATACATGATTTGGAAGACAGGCTGAAGACTCAGGAAAGCAAAACAGAAGTGGAACTTTCTTCACGTCGTGCAGCGGAAGACAGACTTTCGGAAGTTCAACGACTGCTTCGGATCGCTTCCGAAGAGGAGGATAGATTGAGGACTGTAGTTGATGAACGTGATCAGAAGATCAAGGGCATCGAGCAAGCCTCTGGAAAGATATCTATGCGTCTTACTCTACTTGAAGCAGCCCAGTCAAATGCCGAACAGACTCAAGCGGAACTGAAGAACCGTTTGAATATTGCGGACAACGAGCTGCGAGAATCAAGAGAAGAAGCCCGCCATTGGCGCTCTGAAGCCGAACAGGCAAGGGATTCAGCGGCTCGACAAGCTGATGACTTTGTTCAGGCTGTCAACGAGAACAAGCATTTCCACAAGCTGATTGATACTCTTAGTGTTCAACTCGAGGAGAATGAACGGATCAGGGACAACTGGAGAGCCAAATTTGTTTCCCTGCAAGATGATATGGCACATGCAGCTCAGGAAATCACCGAAGAGAATTCACGACGGTCTAAGAAAGAAGAAGCTCTCATCGCTCGTCAAGAGGTTCTTGATGCTCGACTCCAGGCAGAAGCTCGAACTCGTGAACGACTCGAAGTAGAAGTTGAGAGACTAGAAAGTGGAGAACGCGCTGGTATGAGAGCAGTAAGCGAGTGCAAGCGCCTCGAAGGTTTGCTCGTCGAACTCCGCAATGATAATCACAGCCTTCACCTGCAAGTACTTGCCGCTCAGCGGGAAGCCCAAGAAGCTCAGGAGGCTGCAACAACCGAGAAGCAATGTGCTCAACTTGAGATCAATGAAGCCAAGGAGTCAGCAGCCGTCGAAGTTGGCCGGGCTCAACAGGAAGTTATTGAGGCTAAGCATACGGCAGCTATCGAAGTTCAGCAAGCTCGTGAATCCATTTCAGCCGAACTGGGAGCTGCTCGTGACCAAGTGCAAATAGCCAAGGCCGATTATGAAGAGGAAATCGCCCGGTTGAGGTCTGAATTAGACCAGGTGAGAATGGACGCCGACACAGCGAGCGCACATCACGAAATGATGCTGGAAGAAGCGCAATATAGTAAAGAAACCGAGCTTCAAGCTGTCAAGGCTGGCAAAGCTACTGAGCTTGAAGAGCTGTCTCGCAGGCACCAGAACGAGCTTGAAGATCTGCAAGCTCGATATGAGCGCCAGATTAGCAATGCTGCTGAGGATGCCCAGCGCAGTGAGCAGAATCTCTTGGAACGACTAAGCCTCTCTACATCGAAGACGGAGCACCTGCAAGACCGCGTTGCACACCTGGAGGACAAGGTGCAAATAGCACAGGAGGCAGCCAAAGCAGCAGCTCAAGCCGCCGCCCAGGCTTCCAAGGGTATTGTAATGCCTGAACTATCGAGTCACCCTGGTCCCGCTGGCCAGACCAAGCAATTAGCGCAGGCGATGCAGCTTCCCGAAAAGATTTCGCCGCAGGCCCTTCGCGAGTCAATCATGGTTCTACAAGAGCAATTACAAGCCCGTGAACAGCGAATTGAAGAGCTTGAGCAGACAGTTGCTGACCTGGATCCTGATGCTGCCACTAAAATTTCTAAGCGGGATGATGAAATTACATGGTTGCGCGAGCTTCTCGCCGTCAGACACGGCGATCTGCAAGACATCATTGCAGCGCTATCAGCAGACAAATATGACAGAGAAGCAGTCAAGGACGCTTCTATCCGTCTGAAGGCAAATCTCCAGATGGAAGAGCAGGAGCGTGAGCGAGCCATGAACGGCGGCTCCGCTTTGAATCTGCCAAACATCGCCGCAACAATATCGAAAGCCGCAACTCCCCGGGTTGCCCAAGCGGTAGGACCTCTCGCTGCTGCTTGGGGTAGCTGGCGCAAATCAAATCAATCCTCACTCAATCTATCTGGTGCTAGGTCTTCTCCCGCAACTGGTAGAAACGCGACTCCTTCCAAATCCAATTCAGTAAGCTCACAAAATGGGCTCCTCTCTGGCTTAATGACTCCACCAGCTTCGGGAATTCGCAACACCCCCCAAGCACAACCAAACCCGCCGCAACCAACGGCATTTGGGAACACCGGTCGCCGATATACTGCTGAGCAGTTTGCTAATAGGGCTCGAGGGCCATCAATAACACCTCGGGCAGTTGATAAAACTCCACTTGCAAGCACACCACCTCGACAGGATCATCAAGAGCCTCGTACGCCGCCTATGATGCAGTCTCATTCGTATGATGACGATGCTCAAATGGAAGAATTCGACGATGCATCTTTCTTTGACGATTAAATCAGGATTGCCAAGCGAGAAGATGCAATGTTCGGGACGGCCATCTGTTGAATCTGCTTTGATATTGTTTGCTATTTCCTTACATCACGCTAGATTGATACCCATAACCCTATATGTTTCCGTGCTTGTCACACGGGAACTTAATGATGCCTACATATTTGATCCTTGACAGATCACCAAAGCAAAATCTCAAGATTGATTCGGGAGATTGAGCAATTTATTTCCTTTGTTCTTTGCATAGCCTGGGTATTGGGGAGGGCATGCTTCTATAACGAAAGCTGAGACCATTCATCGTGCACATATTAGCAAAAGGAGGATTTGTCAAGAGGAGAGGAAAAACCAGTGGGAGATCAAGAGAAGAATACACATAGTAATAATTAACGCATTTCAGTCACACTTTTTCTGTGTCTGTAAAAACCTTCTCATTTAGTGAGAAGAAGAGTCTTGTTGTGAATAAGAGGGTTGACGTGTGTAGTCAGACCATCTATTTCGGTGTGTTACATATACATTAAAGTCGACCAAGCTGCCATACAACATTCGGCATTATTCCGTAGTAGTGGGACTTCTGAACCCATGATGGATGCACTAGTCAATCAGAGAAGCTGAGCGCTTGGGCTCTTGTTCAGGGTCATGGGGCATGACGGCAGATACGAAGCCCTCCACCAAAGATCAGCAACAGGCAAGACCCAAACCCCACAGACCAACACGAGGTTTCTAGTGCTACGTGATGCCTTTGCTCCGGGTCCGCTCCGGACTTGGCTCTCTATTTACACGCCTGTGGATCATGGCAGTTGGGGAAGAGGTTGGGGGTTTTTTTTGGTTGTCCCTGGAGAAGAGGGAGGGTCTAGAATCTGAGTGTTGTCTTACAACCTGCTATGATGTGTTTACTATGTGCTTAGCGCTTAGCGAGACATTCTTACATATCATAGGTACAGGCTGCTTTTATCTTGCTACCCGAAATCAAGGCGCTAAACAGTTGGGATGAGAGAGAAAATAGAGCTTGTGCCATAGGTTTTAGGTAAGCACTACATACTGTATGTGCGAGACATCCACGCACGCCAATATGCGTTGTGCAGCCCTACATTCATTCGTATTTCTTCTTCCTTGTACACCCAACGTACAAGTGAGAAGCTGGGGATCATAGCCTGGCTCCACAGGTTAAGTAGACTAGCTGCTTAGATGGGGTACTGTGATGTAGTATGATGGTCGGTATATGGGCCTGGCCATTCGTTGGGCTCCTCTAATCGCGATTCGCAAGGATACATACCAAGGTTAGGTCACAACTTTCTACATATCCCTGACTATGGCCTCAATACCTAGGCTGCGCTGCGGTGTAAATACGAGGAAACGGGGCGGTCTGGTCTAAGACAGAACAAGACAGTCCCGTGTTGAATATACGGGAAGCGGAGCGAGAACAAAGATCCGTGCTCTATACCCTCTTTGTACATTGCCTGCCACTCTGACTGGGTCTTGGCTGACGCTGCGCCGATGAGCCTCGGGAAGATGGCGTGGTGTAGCGTGGTGTATGTGAGTATGAGTATATAAGAGCGGCGATGAGCGCTGATATTGCCCTCTCGTCGATTCTGAATATCGAACACCAGACTTTCATAACCGGTCTTCTAAAGAACGATAATTCAACTAATTCCTCTTTTCGGTACGACCCTCTGCCAGGTTCATAGTCTCACGTTCAACTCCTATATCATCACCATCGCTGTCGTCACCCGACGTCAAATTAAACCCGGCAAAGATGCAAATCAGCAACCTATTGAGCTTCCTCTCTCTTACTGCCATGGCCTCGGCTGTGACAGGTAAGCGTTATATTCTCTTTTCTTCCTTTTCTCCAATTTTCTTTTCATAAGACAGCTCCTCTTTAGAATTACACTATCGAGTCTTCCTTATTCACATAACGATCCCTTTCCCCACACCCCCTTCCCTTTCTCCCAAATGTTGCACAGTTGTTTACCTATAACATCTACGCGCACCCTATTTTCAACATATTTACTTTTCCACACTGCTTCACATATTCTAATGATATTTTAGTGGCCTACGACCAAGGCTATGATATCGCAAGCCGAAGCATGACAGCCGTCTCTTGCTCTGACGGCCCTAACGGCTTGATAACGCGCTACGGCTGGAACACACAAGGCCAGATCCCGAGGTTCCCCAACATCGGTGCCGCTGCCGCCGTTGCGGGCTGGAACTCGGCCCAATGCGGCACTTGCTGGAAGCTCACATACAAGGGCCGCAGCGTCAACGTGCTTGCTATCGACCACGCCGGCGCAGGCTTCAACATTGCACTGGGCGCTATGAACACCCTCACCAACGGCCAGGCTGTAGCACTGGGCCGGGTCGACGCCACTGCTACGCAGGTTGCTGTCAACCAATGTGGCCTATAGTGTGAAGATGAGAGGGAGATAATTGTTGGGCGATACGTTGGATTGGAATTAGCGTTTAGCATCTGCGATTTAAAAAGGATACGATAATGACTACTATGTAATAATCTGAGAGAGCGCTTCGCATACGATGTTTGACTTGAGTACATGAGGCGCTTGTGATTTGCCAACTAGGACAAATGGGACGAAGATAGAGAAATGCTGCGTAATTCAGAAGTCTCCCGAAACATTACCTTGACGCTCCCATGACAGCAAGCTTGACTACACTATCTTGGTGTGAGACATTGGTGTCGAATTGAGCACGATGGCTGACTCTGTGGATTGGGATGTAAATTAATAAAATAGAAAACGTGCCTACGAGAATAGTAAAAATGTGCTTTTCCGTTCCCTGGGCTATAACAAACGAAAATAATATTTCTCGCCTAGACTAGATAGGCGGTCAGTTTACGGATAGTCGATAAGTAAGTACATAGGCAGAGTCGTATTGTGATCCCATCTTTTAGCTAGCCGCCCATATCAGTGATTGCCTCTTCCGGAAGGTATACAACCAGTCTTGGGGTAAGCCAAGAGCCATAACCGTCGTTCATGTAAGGTGCCGAAAACGAGGACTTATCGTGATATGGATGGTTTATGATCAATCAAAGACCGGCCAGCGAGATTGCTACCTATTTCTCTCGGTAAAACCATTAATCGCCGCCGCCATGAAGAGCTTTTGTCTACTAGCTGCGGCTACGCGCCTCGCGTCGGCGCAGTTCTGCGAACATCAATGGGAAGGCCGTTTTGCAGCGCCAAAGGCCGGCGAGGTCCGGGTGAGACAACAGGTCGATCCGCCCCCTCTCGATATTCAGCCCCTCATTATCAATGGCCCCTCTGAGAACCGAATCGACCTCATCTTCTTCGGCGACGGATGTAAGTGCAAGAATACACAGTGATGATGGCTCAGATATGAAATGAATGCATGTGTTAATCTAATGTGCAGATACTGAGGATGAGAAAGACAAGTTCTTCGCTGACGCTATGGCCCTTGCCATGAACGTTACGAATGGGCAGACGTTCGCGGATGTAGTTCCTTTGATGAACTTCTGGGCTGGGTTCTCCCCAAGTGCCGAGGTATGTAGGCAATGATTGCGATATATACGTTAGATGAGGTCTAACTTATCATAAAAAGAGTGGCGTTGGTGTCGGTGGACAACCGTTGGAGTGAGTGATATCAACACTTTCATTCAAAACTACCATCGTGTGCTAGATTTTCTGACTGCGTGTGTTAAAAACTTAATAGTACCGTCTATGGGCTCTACCGCGATGGCACTGAGCTGCGAGGCGTGTATTATGATAAGCCGGACGTGGCTCACGCGGCTTGCGACTCGACGGACGCATGCGACTACCCAATTCTCCTAGGAAATAATCCGCTATATGGCGGATTGGGTGGCGAATTCACGTAAGTCTCATATGACTCCATCTACTCGATTGCACTCTCTCCTCTTGCCCTTTGTTTTAATCACTTCGGGCTATGACCACTAAATAGTCGGCAGCGTTGTAACCGCCTCTCCCGTCAACGGGCCAGCTGTCCTCCGCCACGAGCTAGGCCATTCCATTATCGACGTCGGTGAGGAATATGAGGGAGGATACACCTACTTTGGCGTCAACACGGCCAAGAATACTAGGTCCGTGCCGTGGACGCAGTGGTACACGGACCCGAGCATTCAGCCCAAGATCGAACGCACGAATATGCCGATACAAGCGTATCCATGGACCCTGTTGAACACGACGGACAAGTGGAGCGCGACCTTCACGTCTGCCGGTACATACGATACCTACCTACTCCAATTTTCGGTGAGGTGAGTATTCTCGATCACCATTATTCCATCCAATGCGCCTGAGAGCATGAGATGAGGTGCTGGTGCTTCTTTTACTCGTGCGAGAACTCATTGATAGCGTTAGAGCAACCATAGTTCGCTGACTAGGCAATATAGCGGCATGACAGCGAGCAGCGACTTGCGTGTCGAAGTGGATGGGGAGGATGTAGGTTGGGAGATCAACCCGGAAGTAGGAGTAGACCGGTACATCTACAACATGAAGATAAACTCATCACTCAGCCCCGGTGCTCACGAGCTATCCTTCACGTTGTTGAATGAAGAAATACAAGGGACCGCACAGCTATGTAACCTCGAAATACTCGAGTATGGTGTCGCGGAAGAAGAGTGAGTAATCGACCTCATTGCCTGCTTTCCCCCCCCCCCCCCTTCTTCGAAGTTAGGACTGCTTATGTCTAACGCATCTTACTCATTAGATTCAATTTCAACCTGACATATCACGGTTTATATCCCACGTAAGTACCACCCCAAATCAAGTCGTCATCGTAAACCGGCCAACAACCTCACAACTACTTCTCTCTTTCTACTTTAGATTCTCTGATAAAAATGTAACCTCTTACCGCCCCACCAACGACTACTGCACCATGCGCAGCATCTACTCGCCAAACTATTGCTACGTCTGCCTCGAAGGGATGTGGCTCGCGCTGCTCAAGCCCCTCTCACTCATCGATAACATCACCCAGACCACGATTCCCGACGGCTCGACGCAGGCTAGCCTTACCTTGCTGCCGTTGGCACAGTTTAGAGAGATCCCGATTCCGCACCAGGAGGCATATACGATACTTTGGTACGGCGCTGATGGGAAGACTGTCCTGGACCAGTGGACGAATCAGACGACGGCGACATTTGCGCCCGATGTGAGGGAGTTTGGCGTCGAGGTTAGGTTCACGTCGGATCAGATTAGAGTTGATAAGGGTGGTGTTACGGTGCAGAAGGAGAGATACACGGTTTCGTAGAATGTTAGTAGTGATGTGAACGGGGGTCTCTGGTACAGGCTTGAGTCGGAGGTTGGAGGCAAGAAGCTGCGATTTGATAATCCGCGTTGCCCATTGTGCGCATACCTACTGTCTTTAGATGATAAGATCACAGCTGTAATGCATAATGAAAATGAATTATGAAGTGGGTAGTCATATTTCAACGGGCAAGTATCATCTATTCATAAGTCATCATGATCATATGCATGGTCGCCCATCAGCCAAAACTACCCATAGAACGAGATATGGATATCCCGCATCTTATACCACTTCCTAGTAACGCCTGCAGACCAGGAGTCTGTCTAAATCCGAATGGGAATGGTGTCGCTCCTAGCACGCATTGTGAGCGGCGCGCCCTTTTCCTGGCTCGACTCAACCAGCGCATTCTTGCATTCGCGCGCATGCACGAAATCCGCTAGATTCCGGAACGTCGCGCCAGCAATCTCGCCGAGAGCCTCTTCCGTGAAGAATGCCTGATGGCCGCAGATGAGAACGTTATGGAATGTCGTGAGCCGCATCAGGTCGTCGTCCTCGATGATCTTGCCGGAATGGTCGTTGTAGAACAGCTTGCTCTCGTGCTCATACACATCGAGCGCCAACCCGCCGAGTTGTCCCTTCTTCAGCGCTGCGATGACGGCCTTTGTGTCGATCAGCCCGCCACGAGAAGTATTCACTAGCATTGCACCCTTCTTCGTCTCGCCTAGCGTCGTCTCGTTGATGATGTGGCGTGTGGATGGCAGAAGAGGACAGTGCAGACTGATCACGTCGGCGCGCGAGAGGAGATCCGACAGCGTTGTATACTTGCCGTACTTTTCGAATTCTGGGTTTTGGAAGGGATCGTATGCGAGCAGCTCGCATCCGAATCCCTGCATAATGCGTGCGAATGCGACCCCAATCTTGCCCGTCCCAATGATGCCTACGGTCTTTCCATGTAGCGTGCGACCGAGAAGGCCATCAAGGGCGAAATTGGCCTCGCGCACGCGGTTGTAGGCGCGATGGGTGTTGCGGTTCAAGGTCTGCACGAGCGCGACGGCGAACTCGGCCACTGCTTCGGGGCTGTACGCGGGCACGTTGGCGACGAACATGCCCAGGTCAGAGGCCGTCTTCAAGTCCACGTTGTTGTACCCGGCGCAGCGCAATAAGATGGCGCGCACGCCAAGCGAGTGCAGTGATGCTAGAACCTCCTTGTTCAACGTGTCGTTCACAAAGACGCAAACAGCTATAGCCCCGGACGCGAGG
Organism: Xylaria bambusicola; assembly: GCF_022495145.1. Taxonomy (NCBI): domain Eukaryota; kingdom Fungi; phylum Ascomycota; class Sordariomycetes; order Xylariales; family Xylariaceae; genus Xylaria; species Xylaria bambusicola. The sequence continues at coordinate 445,759 of NW_025953559.1, read as the reverse complement.
GAGGCAGTCTCAGGATTTAGCGGAAAATCGTGGTACACAGCCTCTACGTCGAGCCCGGCGGCGGCTTGGGCCTGAGCAAGGTAGACTTTATCATAAGGCTTGGCGGAAAAGACAGCGAGCTTCATTTTGAATACAGTCCGTGAAGAAAAGACTCGAACCTGGTATCACAACAGCGAGAAGAGATGTATTGCGTGTATCCGCTCGGGGATGATGAGTTGAGTCGGCATGACATCAGTGTGTGGTCAGTTCAGTCTTTGGGGCCCAGCCATCAAAACGGCCATAATGGGCAGATGCAAGATCCCTGCCATCGTCAGTGTAACCGCAGGAACTTGGCATGGGCAGGCATTACAGCGCGCGCGCTGCTGCTGCTGAATTGATGTTGTGTTTGAGAATCTCGGAGCCTGGCATGCCACTCAACTCAGCGCTAACTTAGCAGGTTGTGCTTATCTCATAATGCTAACATGTCCACCCTGTCTATGTTACTTATTATGAGCCGAACTCATGGATAACAGTTTCAAGGTCCAAATTACACGCATGAATTGAATACAGCATCGTTTTTGACTACGAATCGGCTGACTTGTCACTACTGTGACTACTGAAATAAGCACTTGAGTACCCCTGACAGCACCTAACGCTTGTAGCATGCTAGAATTTGGGCGCGAGGCTTCCCAAAAACTACAACTATGAGAAATGTGATGAGATAGTGCATTGACCATTCGGACTTCAGTCAACAATTGCTATGTAAACCAAGTACAATAAGTTTTTTATATTATTCCATCTTAAAGTGTGTGTCAGTGAGCATCGCCTATGCCGGATATTGAATGTCAAGCCAATGACGGTGTCTGCCACAGCTTGAGCGCTTCAATCGAGCCGTGTCATATGGTATAGATTATAAGGAGAGGCTGCTTAAGATTAAATCCAACTGAAAAAAATTGCAGTGAGAATTATGCATTTTACTAAGCGCTTGACCTTATGTCTAGTATTCAAGTATGGTGATCGTGGCACTCATGCGAAGGCATTCGCAGACGCGTCCTCGTCCTGTAGACTACAATTCGAGCTGGAATTTATGACATAAGCCGTTGGCATCAGTAAGGGAGTGTCACCTTTCGAGGACCTAGGTGAAACCCCCTGAGATAAGGACAAACAACGTACCTCTATGCGTTGGCGCTCAGCCGCCCAGTAGAAGGATTCGTATGCTTGTTACACGGTGTTTTGTTTTAATCAATTTTCAGTCCTTCACTTATATATAAGTGGATGTAAGGCGTAAGGAGGAGGCACTCTGCCCTTCATGGGCCAAACGCAATCAAAGAAGTATATAGGGAGGATAAAAAGTCCCAACCCTCGAAGTTTTGACTCCCTATTTCCCTATTTATAGTAATAACAAAATGGTTAGTTCGGCCACTACCAACATCAATGATGACCATAAAGACAAAGACCCTAAACTTCCAAGAACACCTCTGGCATACATTGATATCACTTGTCGTTTACACGGAGAGCGTTATACCACCACTGCCATAACTCTGGACCATCAGACTCTGACTCCTGTGCCTCAGCCAACACACGCTCTTCTTGCCTGATATCGACATGCCACATCGTAGAACCAGTTCGCAGACAGCCACAAGCAATAGATTCGTCCACGAAGGGCTGCTAGCGGCCCTGCATCGCGTCCAAAGAGGACTCGGAGTCGACGAGCCAAAAACAGGGAAAGCTATCGACGAGTTCATGGAGCCGTATGAGCACTGGAGTAGGTATATGTGGCGTCTGCAGGAGCTGGCGAAAGCTAAAGCCCTCTTGCCTAATACCCTTGGGGTAGCCCGAGAGCTTCGTGACCGGCTCCTCCTGAGCCAAGACATGTACCACAAAACGAGGGGCGCAGAGGTCAGAAGGGCGCTACAGGGCCATGATTGGGAAGAGGTTCTGCCGTCGATTGAGCGTAGCTAGGATCGCGACTTGGCCGTGACGACATGTGGACTACCCGGTTCAAGTATTGCTCATACTCTTCATGCTACTGAGGGATCCTGGCTGCGAAGTTTGCTTTAAGGATACTTGAGCCGAGAGCTAAGTGTTAGAGTGCCTGAAACGGATAAAGTCATCGTAATCATTCTATGTTCTGTAGAATTACGAATTCTGCCCATCGGTATGAATTCGAGCCACGATGATAAGTTAGTCCCTTAACGACGTAGTATTATTATATCATTCGACTACGCGATCAATCAACTATGTCTCAGTCTTGTGTATGGGTAAGCTTTCTATGTCTTAGTGTCACGGTTTTCAGCTAGTACTGGCTTCAGCCTTAGACATCCAACTTCTCACATAGGAGAGGTCTCAATGAATTTTGAGGTCGGTTGGCTTGAGCATATCTACGTGTGTGTTATATGGAGGCATGATTCCGTGCTATAAGCTATACTCTCTTGAGTCTAATCTTCAACACCATTGATGCTCATGCGCTACAGCCTTCACGCAAGTGAATCTTGCGTGCGTCAAAACTTATGCGAAGCAACATGCAGTCTATCAAGACATCAAGAGTTTGGTCGCCGATTCCTGCTTCTAGAAAGTCTGTGAGCAGTCATCGCCATACCAAGGCCAACTATATAGCAAGAGCTGAAACTTGCAGGCTTCATGACCGACTTCGGGGGGAGACATGTTGCACAGGATCGGCTACCTACACACGCCATGCATAGATAGATCTCTCAAATGTATGATGAGTTGATTCGTGCTTCCCTCTTTCTTCCTGTCTTTGTAGTGAGCCTTGCTATTTCACTTCGAGGACGCATTCAACCAAGACCACCACTTTAACTTGTTCAATACCGACTTACACAATGGTATATCCCATTAGAGGATTTTCCGAGAGCTAGTCTAACCTTATGCAACAGCGTAGTTGCTTTTGGATCTACCCGGCCCTGGTAAGGTTGGAACTACTGCGGCGCTACTAAAAATGGCTTGTGGCAATTGTGATGTCGTTAGTGTGGTGGGGGCCTCGATTTTCTCATTCCCGGACCGTTCACCGGAGGGTAGAGCTCCAAGCGTCCCGTCTTCTGTGTGACATCTATGTCAGCATTTATGAGGAATACTCTTTTGTGTTTTTAATCTGGCAATCTTATTTGGGTCATTTTATTGTTATTGATATCGAACATCCATAAATAAATAAAAACGAGACATAATATCCCATGGCATCGGGTGAGGTGTTGCGCAATGATGAGCAGGTGGCCGAACGCCAGCTCCCACCGTCCGAGTCCACACCGCTTCTGGCCGGCGATTCATCATCGCAGGCTCTAGTCTCATCGCCCAAAGATGACTGGTGGTCGGAACTATGGCTTCTAATGCGGTACTCGTTGCCGCTCATCGCGACATATCTTCTGCAGTATGGATGGTGTGTTATCATCACATTCCTTGCCGGCCATCTAAGTGCCGATGACCTCGCCGCCGCAAGCGTTGGGATGACTACGATGAATATCTTTGGATTTGCCGTCTTTGAGGGCATGGCAACGGCCCTAGACACCCTGTGCGCCCAGGCTTATGGGTCTGGGAACCTGACCGGTGTCGGTTTACATGTTCAGCGTATGCTGATTCTAATGGCGTTCACCGCTGTGGGCATCGCTGCCGTCTGGACAGCCTCGCCGTGGATATTAGCGCTGTTCATTAAGCAACAACACCTGGCAGTTATGGCAGGGTCTTTCCTGCGCGTAAGTATCATCGGTATGCCGGGTTACGCGTCATTTGAGGCGTTGAAGCGCTTTCTACAAGCACAGGGGAACTTCAAAGCTGCCAGTAAGTAAATTGTGATAATGTCTCCTTTCGTTTTCTTTCCTTTCTTCTCCTTGCCGTTTCTGGTCGTCGTGAACGGCAAAATAGGTTCACCATTGCTCTCGGACGATTTGTAGATCTCACTTAGGACAACAAGCACTGACTCCAAATCTCGCAGTGTGTATTCTTGTCGTGTGTACGCCGGTCAACGCATTCCTTAGCTGGCTGTTTGCTTTCAAGTTAGGCATGGGTCTTAAGGGTGCCGCTCTAGGCTCTGCGCTCACAAACAACCTTCGCCCGACGTTGCTGTTGTTATACATCATAAGTCCTGCTGGTCGATGGTCACACAAGTGCTGGGGAGGTTTTTCTCGTGCTGCGTTATCAATCTCCAAATGGGGACCAATGGTCAAGCTTTCTGTTGCAGGCTCGGCCGTGAATTTGGCGGAATGGGCCGCCTTTGAGATTGTGGCCTTTAGTACGTCGTACTTGAGCACAAAGCATCTTGCGGCTCAGACAGTGCTCACGACAATATCTGTCGTCTCGTGGCACATCCCATTCTCCATGAGCGTTGCGATAAGCACACGGATTGGCCACCTCATTGGTGCAGGACTAGTGTCTACAGCGCGACGAGCAGCTGCGCTATACGGGTGCATTTTTGCTTTGATCGGTTCTGTTGATGGCCTTATCATCTTTGCCCTGCGGAACCACCTGCCGCGATTCTTCTCAGAGGATCCCACCGTTTGCACGATGGCTACCAAGACAATGTTAGCGGTCAGTGTGTTCCAAGTGATAGATGCCTTCATCTGTTTCACGAACGGGACCATTCGTGGCCTCGGGCGTCAGTCTTTCGCTGCGTGGGTAGTTATTGCTGTCAATTACTCTGCTGCGGTCCCGGTTGCTATCTGGTTGGAGCTGGGTCCGTCTGGTCTAGAACTGAATGGCGTTTGGATTGGTCTTGGTAGTGGTATGGTGGTCATTGCTGCCATTGAATGCTGCTATATGAAATTTCTGAGATGGCATGATTGCGTCGAGAGTGCCAAGCTCCGAGAAGGGTGATGAAAAACGGAAGAATTGATAAAACGGCATGGAAAACGTTATGGTATGTTTAAACAGCATATAAATGGGTATTGGTTTCAGGATTATACCCCTCATGCTTATGACCAGAATGATGAAATCAAGGAAAAGGAATGATATGGTATATCAGTGCGCATACGCAACTTCTGGTTTCAGCTCTTTGTATACTGACGTTTTTCGATATCGTCAGGGGTAGGAGTAACGTGATCGGATCACCAATTTCAAGTCTTGATCACATTTCCTAAGGAATCGTCTTAAATGAATGACCTAGGCTTCCGAGGTAGTGAGACAATGGAAGTCGTCATCGAATTGGATAAATATATGAAACCGGGTATCATAATGATAGTAGCAGGGAATATTTGCAATGATGACAGAAATCTTCGTGCCCTACTCTCTTACAAAGGAAAATGAGAGATTAGGAAAATGCCACCATGCCTAGCCCAACTCCTAATAGAGATACAAAGAGAAGACCTCTCCATTCATGCAAAAAAAAAACCTACCCGAGCGCCGTACCAATTATGCGTATTCTGTTGCCAGTCCCATGCACCAAGTTTCATTTCCCTTCATCCTATCGTTATACAAATACTCAATATGGAGGGCGGCTATGTTAAGATGGGAATTTTTGGCCGTATAGCGCCGCCGGTGGCGGAGTTGTCACGTATGGCGGTGGAGGAGCGTAGCTCGGATTTGGGGTAGGGCTCGACTGGGGAGCAGGGCTGGTGCTTGGACTCGGAGTGAGAGTGATCATCGGAATAGACTCGTGCTGCGCAAAGGCATTGGGAGTCGGATTATGACCAGGGGACTTGTACATGTCGCTTGATTGTTCGTACGACGCGTACGTCGTGGTCTGACTCGTCTGAGTGCCGTACCAGGTAGTAGGTGTATTCGGGCTGGGAGGCCAGACAGAGGGCGCATTAGGGCTCGCGGGTAGTGTGCTGCTGCCGGAAGGGCTGCCGAAAGGTGTGGAAACTCCAATGGGAGCTGGAGTTTTTCGAGTCTTGATCTGCTTGTAAGGGCCGACTCCTGTGGTCTCCTCTTGCTCCCGATCCGAGCCGTACCATCCTCGCTTCTTGAAAACCCAGATCCAAACGCCTACACCCGATGCTACGGTCAAGGCTTTCAAGACAATGTGACCCACGCGGACGGGTTGGCCGTTTCTTCGTTCCCTATCTATAATAGGAGGCCAGCGTTAGTAAGCTTTTCTAATTGCCAGATGAGTGTTGAGGGCGAGATTATTTTGTCGCTATGTGCTTCTTTGCTAGCAGATGAACGGGGCGAAACGACGTACCGCGCGTATAGAAGTAGACTAACGATGACCAGACCACCAGGAATAGTATTGAAAAGTAGACGATGAGCAACACGGCGTACCATGGAAGTCCGTCGTCCCCATTACTATCACCATCACTATCTCTGTACTCGTTGTGGTGGTAATTGATGTCCCGACTCTCCCGCCCGCTCTCGGCAATACGCACTAACAGACGGAACATGGGGCTCATAGCAAGATTGATGTCCGGCTTCAAGATTCGGTATCCCCCTCTTGATAGTCGACCGCTCCTCGGTGTCGTTCGCAGATGCTCTTCGAGCCCAAGACTACCTCAGTATTGAAGGTAGTCGCTTGAATGAAAAGGCATCATAAGAGAAAGTAGGAAAGAAACAGAAAACGGTTTCGAAATACGAAAGGTGACATAGTCATACCACATTGGTAGGACTTATTCTGTAATGATCTTCAGTACACTACGATACTTGTGTCAACACTGAACAGACAGACCCATCTCGCCATGCAAATCTTATTTTAAAGACGGATGAAACTACGCTGTCCCCAGAACGCCATAACCCCTTTCAAACGGCAGAGGACCCCTGCATTTTCAGCTCCAGCGGCATGGGACCAATCACCTCCAGCGACGCTCAGCCTCTAGCCTGACCAGTCTAACCCAGCGAAGTTTGGACGAAAGAGGGTGGGGATCATGGATCAGGCTTTTGACGAACATGGCGCGTTTTGGAATACCCCATGTCTGCCCATGGACGGCGCGTCTCCGCCAGGACTATCATTTCCTTCATCGAGTTTAAAGCATCTGCCGCAGCCGAGTGAGAGTGAGACCCAAGACTTTCGTGACCTTCCTGTTACTGTTCATGTAGAGATAGTACGTAATATGACTATGCAGGTATCTGTTATGCGTATGGCATTCGCGCTTCTACGGTGTGATAAGCTTAGTCTTTTAGTGTAGATACTGATAGGAGAGTCCTAACTTTCTCTAAATAGAGCAGACATGAGATGAGGATCGCATCAAAAATTTCCCAACGCAGAAACAACATACTATCTACTCCGTAGTGTACTTTTTTCTTCAGTCCCACAGCTTCTGCTACCAGTACTAAAGGTCGTACCTAGCCTGGTCTGTGTGCATTGGATTAAGTAAGCCTGCCTACCTACCAGTATATCTACACTAAGTCTCTCTAGATTAGCATCGAAATGTCTTTGGCTATGTGAATTCTCCTAAAAGCGCAATTTCGAATCGATCTCAACCGGCTCTTCAATTGATGGTGCTACGGGAGACACCCTCTCGCCAGCCTCTTCCAGCTTTAGCGGCTGAAGAAAGTTCTCATGAAATTGAGATGATTCAACTAATTACAGTACTGTACGCCGCGCTATAATATTGTAAACATGTTCATCCTAGCTCTAAGAGAAAGGCTCAGCCGTTTGGTCCATAATGATACTTCGAATTTGTGGCCCGGCTGGCTGCATAGCTGCCTGCGACCTGCTGATGAATGCGACCATGTTCGCGATTAGTTGTCGAGGTTGATTAATCTATAGACTGTACGTAGTATTCCGGCCCGTGATTTTTGATTGCCCTACCGAGAACTATGTATCAGTCACTCCGCGATGGAATAGCACAAATCGTTGAAGAAGAGAATATAAGCCTTATCTGCCGCTAGGTCGCTTACATCCAACTGCCAAAGGCTGATTCTCGTTGCTAGCTCAAGCACGCCATAATGACAAGGATTTTCCTCAATGTCTCTGGTCGCACGCAATCTCGTTATTCTCCCTCCGTGAGGCCATTGCACAGGCTCTTGATTGCCTGAGCTCTGAGAGAGAAGCTTGACGGGGCCACTCTTTCATGATCGTCCTTCACTCATCAAATCGAGCCATCAACTCCTATGTCGGACATGCTCGTAGTATGCTAGCTTCTATAGCTTGTGGTATGCGTCAAGGACAGTGCTTCGGAGCAGTAGCTGTAGTTGACCGTCTCTGACTTCGTGTTGTCTAGGGCGAGTCCCTACTCAAATATGAGAATTTAGTACTCCTTAGCCATTGACCAAGATTAGCAACGTAGTTGCTATAGGAAACGAAAGTTACTTGAGCTTGAAGCATTTGGTACCCCAAGTCCTCACGCCCAAGATTGAAGTAACTTCATGCGATGGTATTCGGAACCAGATATAGCCGATCGTGATGGGCAGAACCCCTTGATGTCTTGCTTGGTGCGTATGTGCCTGGGTAAAGTGCCTTTAGCTACACAGCGACAATCAAAAAATTCTCAATCCTCGTGTGCTTTCAGCCATAAGATATGGAAATAGCATGGAGAGAATCGTCTCGGGCTTGTTTAGCGCAAAATCCGGAGGTATACGGATAATTGCGGCTACATACCGGCTGCAAACGAAGAATTCGCTTACCTCGGCCGAAAATCGCACATGTAATTTGCTCATCAAATTTCATGTGAGCATCTCGTATATGACTCCATACAGCCCATGAAATTCATCCAAAAGAGATTATATACGTTGGACCCAGGATCTTGTGCGTTGGTGTTCCACGTGCAACCTCCGTACCAGCTAAATATGCAGTTCGCCTTGCACTTCAGCCGTACGAAGGGCTATTGCAGGCTGTTCATGATCTTTCAAGACATGCAGGCAATATTGGGCAATATTGGAAAGTGAGGTTATACAGACTTCGCTTCTTGAAACAGACCCCAGAGACCTGGGCTGGCAGATCAGTTGTATATAGAGTCGAGTCAAGCCACCAGCAGCCTAGAAGGAGTTGGTTGGTCAAGGACTCATGCAGCCCTAGTTGTTCATTGTAATCCGAATTCTCAGTTCCCGAGCCCAGTATCTTCTGCCCTTGTTATAGTTGGTCTGACGAGCGAGGATGAGAGCGAGAAGTCAGTTTCGCAGTCGCTGCTTGGGTCGCCACATCTCTCGTCGCGAGGAGGGTACTACACGCTATGTAGGGAGTTTCTGGTTACTCAAAAAAAAAAAAAAAAGGAGATACAGGCTAGACTCGGAATTTGTGCTGCGGTCTGATCCTCTCGTTGAGCGATCAGAAGGTGCTCAGGAAATTGCTCTCATAGTTATAAGTTGCGGATAACTTGCATTTCTCAAATTTCGTCCACATCGATCTTATCATTCTATACCACATGCCGTCTCTACACAGAGTATTCAAGTTAGCAAGGCCCAGCTGCGCCCGCCCTGCAGGCGGGAACTATACCACGGAACATCCATAGCGAAACGTAATCGACGCCTTTATAATACTGATGAGCCAGATCTAAATTTGGTGAAACCCGGATTTTCCTAGAATTCAATGAATAAATGCAAAGATGCGGGCTAATTATGTGTTGTTGTTTATTGCAATCAAACCAGTCACACGTATATCCATCCGGTCATCAGCTTGAAGCGGTTTGCGGTTAGGGGTAATGCCATCAATATTCTATGGACCTTTTGTATATAATATTAAAATTACGTTCCTGATCACACAATTATTAGAATATAATTTAGGAAGCAAATATAAAGAAGCGCAATCAATGTGCCATATTAATTGCCACAGAATTCTTGCAACTCGATTAATTATATCAGGGGAAATTGAACTCCTTTACGTCTCTCTGGCTTGACCTCTAACTATCCAGATTCATCAAAACACGTGAGTTGTAAGTTAGCCCGGTATTGATAGGTTGTTCGTCGGTATTCAGATCTCATGCTGCTGTTCGATATCTTATAAACACCGGGCCTCACAATACAATACTTTTCTGCTTCTGTTGTATTATCGTTCCAGACCAATAATTAGAGACAGAGTTGCTTCCATCAAATCCTCCATACCAATGTTCAGGTCAAATCTGCGTTCAACAAAAATCAATTCGAGTTTGGTAATGAGCGTTTGATTTGTCTATGTTACTAAATTGCTAAAATTACAGAGGTAGAAAGAAAGGAATGAAGGACGTGCTAATCATTCAGCCAAGAACTTGGTAAGCAAAGGGCTTTCGCTACGAGCATGATTGACTCAGGAATGCTGCTGACTCCGGAAGACGAATATTGGCTAACTAGTACTCAGAAGCCAAATATACACGCTTTGTGCTTGGGTGTTCGTTTCCTAGTTGAAGACATCCATGCTGTTGTCTGGGGGAGGTCGAGGAGGGAATGCAGTTGCATTGCGAAGTGAACTGTTAAGATATACTAGTAAGTAATAACTCTATAGTAGCCAGGGATTTTTTTCTTAGGAGAAACGCACTGGATGGTGTTCCTGAGGTCATCCATCTCGATGGGAATCTTCGATTTTTGCCAACCGACAGCATAAGGGAGTCGCTCGTTTCCTGTTACGGGCGCCAATGCATTAGTTCATATTCATTCAAGAGACGAAATAAGACCAAGGTGCCCTTACTGAACAGGTAGTCGGCGAATATCTTGGGGCAAGTTTCTGTAACTTTGTCACCGAGGATAGAAAGGATGGCAGCATTTTCGCCATAGCTGAATGCGTTGCCCAGCTCAGACATCGCAAACTCTGGGTTCGTCAGGTTTGAGCGCATCGAGCGTTGAGCACGCCCGTTAGCAATAATTTGGACGTCCAATACGTCGCCGGTCCAGTAGTCCATGGTCCAGTTCCAGACGGTTTCGTTAAACCTACTCCACTGACCGAAATGGGCATCTTGTCGGCTAGATTTGATGTATAATATTAGACGAGGCTTCACACAGATACACGTTGTTCTGTAGTTCAACATACCTTAGACTTCCATCGTGCTCAAACAAGTTGTGGCGGTCGAGATGGTCTAAGTTAAACCACGTTGAGTTGGGCTTCGGGTTCGAGAGACGAGCAGCGGTGAAGAGAAATTGGCCAAAGTCAGGCGTCAAGTTCAAAGCCGTGTTTAGAGCATTAACTGTCTGATTCTCGTTGATGTTTCTGCCGTTACGAGGTAAGAAGCCGTGGTTTGCGAGGGCGTTAAGCATAGGACAGACACCACGAGCTAACGACGAAATGAGTCAGAACTCTGATTCAAATGAAACACATATTGCTTAACCTACTATCAGTTTCTTTCTCTGGCTCGAAGGATCCGGGGCCATATGGGCAAGCAGCGCCCAGCACAGCGACAGGAAACAGGAGAGCAGTGAACTTCATTGTAACGAGAACGCTTGGCGGTCCTAACTCAATATTCAATGAATTGATGTTGTTGATGAATCCTGAGTGAGTGGCGACTCTGGAGAATTCTAGAATAAAGCTGGCAGATATCTGAACTCTTATACTTCCTTCTATGCGCGCTACCATCTCACACCGATATAGCCCGCCCCCTATTGGCCATTGATGAGGAACGGACTCGGAATTGTGTCCAGCATTCCCGGCCGCAATTTTCCCTGGAGTTCAATAACGACGACAGCATCATAACCCTGAATTTGGAATACTGCTGTGGCCTATAGACTAGATGCCTACTAACTAGCAGCCGTGGTGTTGAGGCTGTGGGGAGTAGGGTGCGAAATCCGGCCCCATCGGGCGAAACCCGCTCTTAGATCGGTCAGCTTAAACAACGACTCCTGGTAAATTGCTGCATACCAGTAGTCTCAAAACCATGTATACTACAGAAATATACTAATTATGAGCCGTGCTTAATTCTAGGCAACATCAAAACCTAATACCGAAACAATGGGGATCCCACTCCCCGGTAACCAAATCATCCCGTTCCCTGTCCTGACTCTGTTTCACGTGTCCAATGAGAGGCTGTGTTTATATCATCATCACTGATACGGTAGGTCCAGTATGTTCTTGGTCTGCATCTTGCATTAGGTGAGAAACCGTAATTTGCTCGCCTCAGCTAATTCAAGCAGTCTGACGTAGACCTGTGCTCGGCTCTTTACACATACGCCAGGATGGGGCCTACTCGTTCAAGGTTACCTGCCTCGACGGCTGACCAATAGTTGCATCTATAATCAAACCACATCGAGTATTCCCTGGCCACATTGGGTCTATACTTCAACATTATCTTGATTTCGTGGCTAAGCTATGAATGAAGGCAGTACTATGAGCTGATGGCCGATGCGCCCATGCAGGAACCTCCCCTCCGACGTCTATCGGAAATTGACCCGTTGCTAGAATATTCGTACGCAGTGAAGCAGTATCACGGCAACAATTTGCCGGGCGAGCGTCCTCTACCCTACATTGTCGGCGCCGAATGAGGCCGAGAGAGCTCGGCTATGGGGGTTGTCATGTAGCTTAAGTCTTGTTAGTCTTGCAGAGCGTTATCAATCGTCGTGGGCAGTAGGCATAACAAGATTTTCATCATGCTGAATGTCTTGAAGTCTACACAAATCCCACATCCAGTAAGAAACTGGTAGTATACTTTGCTCCGTAGACACAGTGTAGCAATAACAGCGGGACTTACCTTATAAACGGCACATGTATGCATACACATTGGCTGACCAAGCCTCGATATACTACTATGAGTGACTCTGTGTGTGGAGACATATATATACATGGAACAGGAACACACTGACCTCTCCTTTCTTCCTAGGTACTTTGGGTGGTGTAAATGTAGTTGCCTGGCTGTATATGTATCATGATATGTAATTCACTTAGATGTAAGGGTCGCTCACGACATGGCCGAGTTTTCTTTGGCATAGGTGAGGCTGTTGACGCGCATTCAGCAACGATGGCCGCAGTTCGGACTTCGTGCTGCGGCTGGTTGTTGGATCCTTTCCCCATGTCATCTCTCCCGTCCCGCAGTTGAACTATCCACACTACCGGATACTGGACAGGGGGGGTTTAATGACCAATGAGTGCAAAGTTGATTGTATTCACGAGCGAGACGAGCTACCTATGCTCCTAGTAAGTCAACTGGATCTTTTGCACGTACTGGTACTATGATCTTGTCCAAATTCTTGTCAACTAGATGTCCTGGGTGATAAACCTGAGATGGCACCGTCGACTGGTGTAGTTGAACTGATGTACCAGAATTGATTGATTGATAGGTACTGATTGGGGCTGGAACAATAAGCCGATGAAGTTGATGAAGATGAGTTTCTTCGTGTCTCGTTAAAACTTCGGGTCATGATCCCGTTCTGTGGGAAGCGATGCCGATAGCGAGGCTGCTAGCGACCCCGAACCACTGAGCCATCCCAGACGCGCAATCACATACCTACGAAGTAGGCTGCATTGCGACCCAAACCCATCCAGGGCTTTTCCAGGTGACCTTGGCAGGGATTTCTGTTTTGATCGGATACCGAGAGAGGTATTTATCTAGATCGGTACCTACGATGGAATAGGTAGTATACCTACCTACATATGTACATACCTAGGTAGTATAAGGCCAATTGAATTGTCTGGGTAGCTTCAGGGTTCTGTTGCTGGCATTATATAGGTACCCCTAGCGCCCCTAGCACCGCCCCAGCACCCGCCGAATAGGTACCGACAGTAGCGAGTACCTAGGCCCTTTTTTGCGCTGCGGTGGCGGGGCTATCGCGCGTCGTCATGCGTCATTCGTAAAATGTGGCTCGTCTGTGAGGATAGCTGTCCAAATGGACGGTGATAGCTACCTACCTGGCCTACCTTGGTACTCTTCTTACTTTCTGTTTCTCCCGCAGTTCCTCTTCGTTCTTTGTGTAGACATTCTGTGGAATGGGCTGACGTGACAGCTGAAACGTATTTGTGTCCACAATTGCGGTGGCTACCATCCAGCTGTGTCATACCTTGTGCTGATGGGCTGTCATTTGTTTCATCCTTAAAAACCCCGTCACATCGGTAACTACCTGCCTGCTTCAAGCTCGAGGTTCTCTTGTATCTGTTGAGTCTTTGCGTGCCAGACCAGAAGCCAGACTGGCGGGACATCGGAATTCCCTCGCTCACGAGATTGCTGCGAAGAATAGCCCTTGCCGAGCAGAAGCAGAGGCGCATCGAAGCCCGCATTCGCAATGGCCGCTGTAGACGCTACGCTGCGGAAGAAGGTATTGAAGGTCATTTTCGTGTCCTTGCTCTTGGATCTGGTAAGTATTATTCTGGACATGTCCATTGTTACTGGCGACGCTGTACCTGTGCTAATTGGATGATGCGCCTCTGGTTTTTCGCAGATCTCTTTCACCTTCATTCTGCCACTCTTCCCGAAGCTCCTCGAATTCTACCGCAACAGCGAAGCCGGTCCTGGCTCGCGCACTACCGTTCTTGCTCGCATTCTCGACGGCCTGAATGCCTACAAGTCCTCTTTCTCCCGGCCAATCGACTCGAGGTATGACATCGTGTTGTTAGGTGGCGCCCTCGGCAGTCTTTTTTCCCTATTACAGGCCATTGCGTCTCCTGTCATTGGACACCTCTCCGACAAATATGGAAGGCGCACGGCGCTCCTCGCCAGCATGGCCGGAAACATCTTGTCCGTACTTCTCTGGGTCATGGCTGTCGACTTCAGGACCTTCTTGGCATCGCGCATTGTTGGTGGATTGTCCGAGGGCAACGTACAGCTAGCGACCGCCATTGCAGCCGACATATCAGACGAGAATAGCCGCGGTTCGACCATGGCTCTGATTGGCGCATGCTTCTCTATCGCGTTCACATTCGGACCAGCTCTTGGCGCATACCTAAGCTCTATCGAAATGGTTGCGGCAAACCCCTTCGCTACAGCTGCCGCGGTATCGCTGTCGCTCATTGTTACCGAGACACTCTACTTGTATTTTACTCTCCCGGAAACCCTACCGGCAAAGACAGAGAAGACTGGTGCGGCGAAACAGACTGCTGCATCAGCGCCTCCGTCGACTCGAACAAATTCCCATACTTTGCTCAACGGTGTACACTTCTTATTTCTACTCTTTTTCTCCGGCATGGAGTTTTCTCTGCCATTCATGACTTACGATCTCTTCCAATATACATCCGCCAAGAACGGACGACTGCTCGGCTATATTGGTCTTGTGGCGTCGATTTTGCAAGGAGGTGTGACACGTCGCTTGCCGCCGCTTTCCACCGTGCGTATTGGAGTGGGCGCATGCTTAATCGCATTCGCGATTCTTACACGTACGTCTACAGTCCGGTCCCTCTATGTAGCCGCGACATGTCTAGCGACGACGTCGGCCACAGTTGTAAGCGGCCTGAATGCACTGGCTAGTTTTGAGGCGGCTGCTAGCGAACGTGGTGGAAAGCTGGGAATTCTGCGAAGCTGGGGTCAACTGGGCCGGGGCTTAGGACCGATTTTGTTTACTAGCGTGTATTGGTGGGCTGGAAGGGAATTGGCATATACCATGGGCTCTATCGGGCTATTGGTTGTGTCAATACTGGTCTTCGCGGGACTCAAAGCGCCTCCCGGCTCTACGAAAAGGAGCGTGGGTTCGAACAAAAAGGATCTGTAACATTGGAGTTTTGGTGCTGTTGGATGATGTACATTATAATATTTTGAACGTTCGATATATCAATAAACTCAAGACTTGCTGTACATGCATAATTACTTAAAGTTGCAGCCATGTTGAGATTGACATCTGTAGGTGCTTGAAAACTGGAAGAGGGTAGTAGATAACTGCATGGTTTGTCAAGATGAATGTCTGTCTTTCGAATTAATTTCTTAGCAAAAGAAGTGTATTGCTTTGACAAGTTGCTCGGAATCTGTTTGATCGAGTTGAACATCAAGAACAGCCAGCATTGACTGATCCTACGCCCTACCTATAACGACGCCACAGAAGACATGCACTGAAATCCTTCGTTTCGCCAGCCCCCATTCCGCACTGGGATGAGGCGCGTTAGGTGTACCGGGTATTTCATTTGGACGTCTTCACAATCGGCAACTGTAGTTCAGAGCCTATAACGTTTTCCTGTGCCAGTTGGCAACTGACATATCACAATGCCGTGGAGGCGCAACAGATAGCATTCTAGAAGTATTGGTTTACTTACAACTTGCAGAGAGATGGTAACTGCCAATGAAAATTTCTTCATCGTATTCTCAGCTGGAGAGTGCGAGAAAAAGCAAAAGAAGATATAGTAGAATCCTAGTCGTAAGTCTCGTCTGTCGTTTATAGCTTATTCATCTACCTATCATCAGCTGCAGCCTCCAAGACTAACGAGTCACAATCCTAAGTGCTGGAGAAGCAACTGTTGACGAGAGCACGGTGCCTGATAAGGCTTGTGCTCTTAATAAATGTAAGACGGGGAAGCTTCCCGAGAGCGACTCTTGACTAGGGTAATTCTCAACCCCGGCCGAGTGGCAACTTCAGGGGTGAGAACCCCAGCTGATGATATTGCGCGTAAGAACGCGTTATGCGACTTTATTTCGCTGCATCATCAACAAACAGCAAACCAACTTCATATTGTTGTTCCCGGTTGTGTGAACTGCATCGAAGTTGTGAGCGTCTTCGCGTGTCGAGATATACTATATAACCATCACGATGTCGGGGAAACACAGAGTAGGTTGCCATTTGTTCATCATTGCAAGTAGACAAGCACTTGTACAAAACTGAGCTCTTGAGCAGCAATCCACGGTCCTGGCCGATGCTAGTAACCGCGCCAATATTTCAATTGTACCGCCCGTTACTGTCTACAAGACACCAGCCAACAGCTCTATAGTTACTCCTATGCCCAGTTCCGCACAATTGATGGCCGTAACCGGCGCAAATCGGCCAGCGCCCAAGCCGTCGGGGCCCGCAGCCAAGCCGGCAGCAGCACCGATACCTAGTGTCGCGGGCAACGCCCCGAAAACTGCGGCTGTCGCTAGTAAGAAGCGCAAAGCTGAGACTACGTTAGAAGAGGATATCGCGGCTTACAAGCAGAACCTGGATCACATCATCAGTCCCCATGCCTTCGAAGATGACCCCATGCCCAGCTGTAACGCCGTGCGCGGGAAGATCAACAAGCTCCTCGACTCGGGCATTATGAACAAGGCGGAGTTCGCCAAGGTCCTCGGGTCTACTAACGCGAATACGCTGAACAGATTCTTACATGCAACTGGCCCAATGGGAGGCTCCGGGAGTAGCATGTACTACAATGCGTGGGTGTGGTTCAAGCAGCGCGAGTACGCCAAGATCAAGATGCCGGACGTCAAGAAGCGGCAGAAGCTCGAAGTCGACGCTGCCACTGCCGCCGCTGGGCCGTCAAATACAACAACAACAACAACAACAACAACAACAACATCATCGTCCAACGGGAACCCCAGCTCGACAGCGAAGATGATTGCGTCCTCTGTCGCAGGACTACCCGATATCAGCGGGATCCATCTCGAGGGCGAGGAAACGGACGACGTCCCCGTCTACGACACCTGCGACGACATCCGGAAGAAGATCAACGCGCATCTGAAGACGCCCGGGCTCACGCAGACGCAGTTCTGCCGGGACATCTACGCGCAACTGCGCGCGCCCAAGTGCAAGGGCATCCAGTCGAAGCAATTGGCCGACTTCCGCGCCCTGAAGGGCGCCAACGCGGGCGCCAAGAGCTCCGTCTTCTACGCTGCCTACTGTTACTTCGAGAAGCTGCGCGTCGCGCAGGGTAAGCCCAAAACTGCGCATCGGTTGACTATGGAGACCCTCTGGGCTGCTGATGGGGGCTTCGATCGCGAGAACGATCATCGCACCACTTAGTAAGTTCATTCGACAAATTGCGTTTCCCGGTTCTTTGAACGTGAGCTAATATAGTTGAACTGCAGCTTTTTTCTAGGTGCTGGAGACTCCGCGACTATTGACCAGTACGGCAGGATGGGGTAGAGCATGGTTATGGGTTCTTTTGATGCGCGGCATTGTGAACGGGAGTGTAAAGCGCTTGGTTCTTGGGTTTAGATTATGTCCGCGAGGAGGAATGCTTGGGTTTGGCGTTGCTCATTTCTGAGTTGTGAGTTGGTGTTTCGCAAGGTTCAATATCGGGACTGCACGACGTTAAGGGAATGAGTGTTAGTTGTAATTCTTCGGAAATGTCTATTCATCTGTAGGATCGGTTGACGTCAGGTCACTTCATCGGAACATTTCCTCATCTAGTCTCAAGTCCAAGGCTACGTGCTATAGGTGTTCTCAAATTCCGCCTATCGTGGGTTGGCTGAAGAACAGAAGTTGTCGTGCTTAGGTAAGTTGGTTCACTGGTCACCTCTCTTTAAGGCACCAGTCAGTTACCGCTTGCCTAATTAATGTTTTCCTATTTCGATCGCGGTCTCGTCGTTCTATCGTTTCCCCGGACTGTCTTGGCTGTCTGGCTACATAGTCAGGCACACTTGCGCATGGGAGACAATCTGAGACATTAGCCTGTCGCCTAACCTTTTTGAGCACATAATGCGAACCAATTGAGGATTATGTTGTCAACGCTGGCTTGTCTCGTGTGTGTCTGATATGGGAAAACCATCATATTATAAAAGTTTGCTTTAGCCCCTAGTCAGGCTATGCGGCAGTTATTCCTTTCAACTATCGGTTTCAACTTGACAGAACGTGGAGTTAATTTGTCAAGGCGCCAGTCTAGCCCTACTGGCAGTCCATGCAGATTCTGAGAACTGACTTACATGCCACCCTACATTCCCGAGTTCTCAAAACGTCTAGCCTTAGATAAGTTGTAGGATGGAGGTTTGAGTTTCAATTATGGCGCGACGACTGGAATCTTTTCTCCACCACAGAACTTCCAGTTGTCTTCGCGACAACTTCTGCATTTGGTATAGCAAGCTAGATGCGCTTCCATCGTTCACCTACTGGCTCACAGCAAACAATGAACGTACACTAACCTCACCGAGATCCTTATACTTAATGTGATGACGCTGATATTAATTTATCCCACTTCCACTCACTTTCGAGATCAGACGAAAATACCATATAAAGGCACCGGTGATTCCTTCCGTGTAGTTTTCTTCAAACAAGCACAAGCAGCAGTCAAGTACGACGTTCATTGATCATCCGATCTAAAGCCAACAAGAGCTTCCCACCTCTCTTTAAAGATATGATGCCTTCTATTACTAAGATCACCGTCTCTCTTCTTTCCTTGTTCGCCTTGTCCTCGGCCGCCCCAGCTGAAGACATGACGATCAAGCGTGCTGTCTCGAGTACCTGCCCATCATACACCATCATCAACACGCGAGGAACAGGTGAGCGCCAGGGCCAGTCTTCTGGCTTCCGAACAATGAACTCCCAGATCACCTCTCAGCTCTCGGGCGGCAAGATCTACAACACCGTCTACCCGGCCGGCTTCTCCCAGAACTCTGCCTCCGGAACCCGGGACATTATCGACAAGATCACGACCACGCTCCAATCATCTCCCAACGAGTGTTTTATCCTGCAGGGATACTCACAGGGTGCGGCCGCCACGGTCAACGCCATGTCGTCCATCACCGGCAACGCCTTCGACGCCGTCAAGGGCGTTTTCCTTATTGGAGACCCGCACCACAAGAGTGGCCTCGCCTGCAACATCGACAACAACGGCGGCACCACCACCCAGAACGTCAGTGGATTGTCGGCTACCTTGACTCGGGGTATTCCTGACAATTGGGTCAGCAAGACTGCTGACGTCTGTATCTTAGTAAGTCACTGGTGGCCCAGTCTCATAAAGTCTAAACTCCGCTTTTGAATGATTACTGACAATATACAATCAAAAAGGGTGACGGTGTCTGCGATACCACAAACGGCAATGGTATCAATGCCCAGCACCTCCAGTACCCCAGAGACTCTTCCACCCAGAGAATGGGTGCCTCCTTCGCGCTTGAGAAGCTGGGGGGTCAATAAAGGAGCGAGGAATTCGTCCGCAGGTCGGCGGATGGCTAGGGGCGATAGGATGGATATGATTATGATAGCGTGCTTAGTAGGAATTACACTGTTTCCACTACTGGCGAGTGGAAGATTTATTTGATACCTGTATATGTACGAAGAGCGACCGCTACCTACTAGGTTATTTTGTATAAAATACAGTCATTTTTTCAACAGGTTCGTTGCACTCCTGAGTGTAGTCCGCTATTATATTTGATGTCCGGTGCTAGAAATATTGTGTCTGTGGCATTCTAAGAGCAATAAGGCTCTTGAACTCCAAATGCTAGACTTCTTGATGTATATCAAATTTCGGAATCGGCTATCTAGCCCCCGCTAATTAGTCGTTAGATGCCGAAAGTAGCTCTCGTATCTTGTAAATTGCCCAATGCTAGAAGCATACCGTGCCAGCGCCTTGTCCTCTTTATACTAGAAAACATGCGTAGGTTTAACTATTAGTCATCAGATACTGGGTAGCAACATCAATCCACAGGTGTGAGATGTATAGTAACTCACCGAAATATATAGTTCTGCTAATCAGATTCGCGCTGTATCTATGTCTCACGATAAGACAGATGCCCCTCATCTCTATCGAGCCGCAATTGGCTGAGCTCTAGCTACCCTCTTGGTGCATTCTGCTAAGTACTTAAAATATTCTGGAGCAGGTATGAATGGTCGCCTAGAAACCGACTCTAGGGGGTATCGTAGGGTGTATATTCGACGAGCGTAGCCGATACGTATCAATACCGAGAATTCAACTTGGTGCGGGCTACATGTGAATACGTCCATTACATTCTGTACCTAGACTTGAATATGTGTTGCAACTGGCTATAGTGCTATAGTCTTTCGAAGTCAGTCATGTGAACTCTCAAAGTCTGACACACCTAATCCAGCTGTGTCCTCACGGTACCAACAGGTTAAGCCTATTTAGCATACATAGTTTTATCACGTGGTATCTATGGCCACGTCGGAGATGCAGAGGCGAGCCATATCTGACTCAATGGACCAGAGGCCCAGATTCCTGGGATCCATTAATACCCGACGCTGTGGGGTCGCCTGCATTTTCTACGTGGCTTTCTGCTTCCATTAATACTAGATGACATTGCGGGGAAGATAGAGAGATGTTGGGGAAAGTATGCTTGTGACCTCTTACTCTGCGGGGTGTCGAATCAAGGGATAGCCTACCGAAAAGCGTATGTTGCACCATGATAATCGAATGGAGCGCACTGTGAGAGCGGCTATCCGTGAAATGAATACATAAAAGTAATAGATTCCATAATCAAGCTAGATATATGATCTTAAAGTCGTACTGGTGCTGTTCGATCAATATTCTGACTCAGTGTGACCATGTCGAGCATTCCTACCACTCAGACTGCAGCTACAGTCCCCGAACTAGGAGGGGGTGTGAAGTTCGTCCATGATTACCCCGTCCCTAAGCCAGGGCATAATGAAGTTCTGGCCAAAGTCCTTTACTCGGGCGTTTGCCAGAGCGGTGAGTGATTCCGACTCTACGTAGGTGCGGTGTAGATGGCGGGACTCACAGGCTTTCAGATCTTCACACTCAAGCAGGAGTTGCGTCAGACTCCCGCGGAAATCCCATCACCAAGGTCAAGCTCCCGCACGTTGGCGGTCATGAGGGTGTCGGCCGCATTGTTGCCATTGGGCCGGGTTGTGGCGATGACATCCGGCTAGGCATGTTCGTTGGGATTCGATTTGCGAGCCGGATCTGCAGAAGGTGCGAGTTCTGCCTTGCAGGTAAAGAGCAGCACTGTATCAAGAGCACAAATCACTTGCATCACGAAGACGGCAGCTTCCAGGAGTATATCGCCCTCGATGCCGGATACCTGACAATCCTTCCTGATGATATCGATCCAGCAGTTATCGGGCCCGTGCTATGCGCGGGACTTACAACGTACAAGGTGCGGCGCTCGGCGTTAGGATCGTAAAAGAAGATGCTGACACCCAGCACAGGCTGTTAAAAACGCGAATGTCAAGGCTGGAGACTGGGTTGTGGTTGTCGGCGCAGGTGGTGGTCTGGGTCACTTTGCCGGTATGCAGTTTGATACTAGGCATATGCGTTTGACTTTCCAGAATTGTATGACTGACTGATTCCGTTCCACTCTAGTCCAATACGCCCGTGCCCAAGGAGCTATCGTCATCGGCATAGATGGTGGCGCCACCAAGGGCAACTTCGTCAAGGAGATCGGTGCAAGCGAGTACATCGACTTCACGGCGACCCCCGATGTAATAAAGAAAGTGCACGAGCTTACTGGGGGAGGTGCCACCGCCGTCATTGTCACGGCTGCTAGTGTCAAAGCATTTGAACGGGCTGCTGACATGTTGAAGGTGGGTGGCACGCTCAGTTGTGTGGGCATTCCGTCTGAAAAGGGGCACCTCTTGACGCCCATCAGCGCTATTGTCATCAAGGGACTGCATATTACCGGTAACCTCGTTGGATCGCTTAAGGAGTGTCTAGAGGCAGTGGACTTGGTCAGGAGAGGAGTTGTTAAGCCCAAGGTCTCAATCCGGCCTTTTGAAGATCTGCCA
The DNA here is from genome assembly GCF_022495145.1 of Xylaria bambusicola. Taxonomy (NCBI): domain Eukaryota; kingdom Fungi; phylum Ascomycota; class Sordariomycetes; order Xylariales; family Xylariaceae; genus Xylaria; species Xylaria bambusicola. Next base: position 423,487 of record NW_025953559.1, on the reverse strand, counting down.
AAGATTTACCAAGAGCTAGAGAAAGGTGAAGTGTCTGGAAGAGTGGTACTCAAAATTGCCAAAGACGAATAAATCTACCTAGTTCGGTGTATAAAACGGTCACTTATCTTTAATCCTTTCCTGATTATGTGCTGGTCGCGTTTTATACTGCTACTCGTGAGGTACCAATGACTATATTATAATATTATATCTATCTATAGTTATTCAATTATCATTCTCATTTTAAATGAGATCTCCAGTACACATAACTACTGGATTTCATCAACAGCTTTGGTGGCTCTGTTTAGAAGAGAGGGGCCTTCTTGTACACACCCACGTGTTTGGGTCAATCTATCGTGGCAACATCTCCGCACATGGATCGCTCGACGGAGACTTTGCAGCGTGATGGGGTCGACTCTACTTTGTAGTCCATTGCGTGCGAAGGGTTCAGCTACTAGGTCAGCATTATTTTCTAATTGTAGGTCCTTGGCAGAGGCAGTCATAACGGTCTGGTTCCCAATCAGCATGATGCTCATCCCTCGATCCCTCTTGTACAACCTCTGGGCTTATGCACGTTGACGTATTAGACCTAGATTGCATGGCATCCATGATCGCTGCTTAGTTCCCGCGATGGGGCACCAGTCGCATGCTAGCTGGTATTCTACGCGTGTGGGTTTTCTAGATTAGCAATGACGCACATGAGTTCGTATCAAACTATGCGTAGAACGTAGGTGTGTGCTGCAGCCCAAGACGACTCTCTTTCTCTTTCTCTCTCCCTCTCTTTGCGAATCCTCTAAGCTGGAAAAGAAGGGATAAGTATATAGTTTTCATATGTACTGAGTCACTCCGAATACCAGCTTCTACGCTAAATAGCCCCCGCTGGCTGAAGACGTAGACCCTCTAGTGTATATGGTACTCTTGTATCAACTTCTTTACGGTTTATATACTGGCAACTGGTGGGATTGGACTCCAACGTAGGGTTGACGCAATGTATTACGGTCGTGAGGCCAAGCAATAGCCAAGCGAGCCCAAGGTTGGCTTGTCAACGTGAGAAAACCGTTGGGCTAGGTCAAAGGTCAGTGGATCAGCTGGATCACTAAAATCAAGGATCCCGTTGCGCTAAAATGCGAACGGCCGAGTAGCTTCAACGGTGTTCATGTGTGGCGTCTGGACTGTGACGTCTAGTTGATGTGTCCAGAATCCGGAATTCCCCAGACGGCCCTACCATTACGTGCCGCTGCGTATGAGTGAGGGGCTTGCAGGTGTATTTCAGACGTCATAAACGTAGCTTTTGTTATGCATTGCCATGAGTTAATAAGCATGTCTTCTCTCTCTCATCTCCATCTCAGCGGATTCCTTTCTTGTCTTTTCAATTGATCCAGTGCCGTGGTCAAGGCTCGCTAATTATCCAAACAACCGATCCCCAACTGTTGCCCCCTTCCTTGCATATTCGCCGACTCTTCCTTGCCACCACCCTTGGCATATCCCTGAAAATATCTTGTCAAATATGGAGGTCGAAACTCTTCTACCACAGCTGCAGGATACCCTGGCACAGATAAAATCCACATTTAGCGAGCTATCATCAACTGCGCAAAATGATGAGCTTGACCGATTGGAGCAGCACCGAGACCAGCTATTGGCGGATCTACAAGCATCATTTCAAAAAGAGAAGGAAGAGCTCGAGGCGAAACGCGAAAAAGAATTGGAGGATATAAAAAAGAAACGACAGCAGGAAGACGAGGAGCGCGCTGCACGGCGCCGACGCGAGGACGAAGAACTCAAGAAAGCCACAAGCACAGAGGACAACAATCGGCAACAGAAGTACGACAATGAGGTGGGATCTATTGAAGACGAGACGGAGCGGAAGATGGATGAGGTCGAGCAAACCGCAGAGAAGAAGATCGAAGAGGGCAAGAAGAAGTTGCACGATCTTGATGAGAAACGAAAGGTGGCGAACCCCGTACTCCATTGATGTCGGTTCAAATACTAAGGAATGATTTAGGAACTCAATCGCCGCATTGATGATCAATTGACACAGTCTTTGCCTGCCTCTCCTCCGCGAAGGAAAAGATCGAAAGACCGTTCGAAGAAAGAAGCAGGCGAGTTGTCAAGGGATAGCTCAAAAGTTCAGGAAAACGGGCTCCCCGAAGACAAGTCGCGCAAGCACGAAGATGGAGTGCCGAAAGACAAACCGAACGACCAAGAGAATGGACTCCCGAAAGATTCATCGATGAAGCGGGATGATAATCTTCCAATTGACAATTCGAAGAAGCAAGACGACAAACTTCAAGATGACAAATCGACGAGCCAACAAGATGAGGCTCTAACTGATGAGAAGTCAAAAAATCAGGATAATGATTTCCAAAAGGATAAGTCAATCAAACAGGAAGACAAGCTACCAGAAGACAAGTCGATGAGCCCAGAGGAGGGAATTCAAGATGGGCAAAAGTCTGAGAAATCTGAAAAGTCTAAAAAGCAAGAGAATGAGCTTGCGAAGGACAAGTCAACCAAGCAAGTAGATGGGTTTTCACAGGATGAGTCGAAGAAGCAAAAGAATGGGCCCTCGAAGGACAAGCCCACTGACCAAGGGGACGAGCGCCCGAAAGAGGGATCGAAGCAGCAAGAAAACGAGTCCCCGAAGAACAAGTCAAAGAAACACGAAGATGAACTCTCACAGGACACATCTGGAAAGCAACAAAATGGGCATCCAAAAGATCAAGCTGGTAGCCGAGAAGAAGAGCAACCAAAAGAAAAATCGAAGAAGCAAGAGGGCGATTCATCAAAGAAGTCCAAGAAACGAGAAGATGAGCGTCAAAAAGATAGCACCAACGGCGTCCCCACTTCTGACGGCCAGCAAAATGATGATTTGAGTCCTAAGCCGAAGAAGGATTCAAGCCCTAAATCGAAAAAGTCCGATAGCAGGTCCGCCACGCCTTCTAAATCCCGACCACCTGTTCCGAGCTCGCCGGAAAGGTCTTCCGAGTCTAAGAAAGACGGTGAGCTGCCCTCCCAAGTCGATAGGACCATTAGTTCTCCGCAGGCAGCAAAGAATCCCGCTAAGAACGAGCCACGGTCCTTCGCAGATGCTTTGAAGAGTAATATGTCTAATGGATTAAAGGACAATCCAGAACACGGAGAAAGTAATGCAAGCCACGTGGCACAGAAGCAAGATATCCCTGGTGGTAGGTGCATACCTGTATGATAGTATAGGTGATATAGCCTGCCGAATTGCACCTAAGACTGATTTAATATCGCAGATCTTGCTAGCATAGTACCAACTATTCAACCAGGTAAGTCATTATGAGTTAAGTGAAACAGACATTGTATTAACACATATGAAGCGACAGAGTCACGGAGGTGTGAGGATACAGAAAGCGAAATGAACGATAATACACGAGGTTGGAGAATCACTGAAAAACCCAATTCATTACCTGACAAAAAATCTATACCCTGTAAAAGTGAAGAGAAGAGTGACAAAGAGGTGTCACGTCGATGCCCACCATCATCTAAGTCCGCCGAATCCAACGATGGGCTATCTAATACTTATTATATACCTAAATCAGCTGAGCAACCAAAGCTGCAAGAAGAACAGACCCCCGAGAAAATCACATCGGGCTCTCAATCTGTTTCAACTGAAAATAGTAACGTGCCCGTCCCGAATGTGGAAGATTCTACGAAAAGAGAAGAGAACCAAAGGCCGATAGGCCAACCCCATACGCCTGCCAGACACAAGACAGACTCCAAACAATCGAGTAGAACTGCTGGAGGCGGTGCAAGTCCCAAAACACCAGAGAGATCACCCATCAAAAATCGCGCAGCAAGCGAATCCGCGAAGACAGATTGTCAAAGTGTCGGTATTTCATCAATATTCTAGAACCTAGTCGTACATAGACGCTAACTCGAACTCTGAAGACCCAAGGTCGACAATTCAGCCCCAAAGGCTATCAACTGCACCTGACAAGCGAAAATCAGGGCAAGAAAACCGGCCACACAATCAGATGGAATTCAGACAGCCAGCAGTTTCGTATTTCCCTGAACAGACCCAACCAAGCGATGGCAGCTCTGCCAATGTCCTAAAACAACCAGAAACTTCGGAACGACCCTCTCAGTCTCAGTCTGAATCCCCCTTTTTGACGCCGCCGAGTCCTATTCAGGCTGATCTGGTCCTGTCACTTGACAAAGATCAGCTTGATATTTCACCGAAATCTGGTACGCCAATGGGTTTTGAACATATTCAAAATTCGAATTCCGAGTTCCTCCATGTTATCGGACAACAGGGACAAGGAAAGGTCACATCCCCCCTCCCAGTGGAGAACGAGACGGTTCGCGGCGAGGACCAACTTTTTGACGAGAATAAGAGCGTTTCCGACTTGTCTGAACATGGCATGGGCGAGGAAGAAACCGAATTACTACCGCACATACCCATTGATGAGGGAGGCCAACTGGTACTACTAGAATCACCTTTCCAACCGAGATTCGATGATCAGGGGTTAACGTCATTGATAGGTGCATTGCAAAGATGGGCAATATTGATTAAAGAAATAAATGAACAGTCGGACGCGAGTATTTGTCGGCCATTATTGTTGGAATTTCCTCACGTTCAAGAGGACGACCACCTGACGGTACCAGATACTCAGACCATAACTGGAAGCAACAAACTTCGCGATAATTATCAAGAACCGCGTCCACCATCATCAGAACTCTCGATTCTCTCGGATAAGCCGACTATTCCAGCTCACGATATCGCGCATGAGGCCGAACCTAGCCTGTCGCGTTCAAGTTCGCTCTCACAGAATACAAATAGCCACTCACCCTCTACGCCCATAGCATCTCTCTGCAATAACCTTCTAACTGGCTTGGTCGGACCGAGCTCTGAAAGTTCAGAGATAGTACCCCACACAGCTGCATCGGTTCACTCTAATGCGTCAAAGCGCAAGTTGCGCAGCAGCAGCACCGAGTCACATCAACACAAAAAACAACGCGGTAGACAGAAATACAAATCATGTCAGTCGCCTGAAAGGAATATCAACCCACGAGGGCAAGTGTTTCAAAATAGTGATGAGGATATTGATATTAGGAGTTCATGGTTTAAGCATTCGAAGCGGGGACTCGGATAGGTTCATAAGCACGTAAAATAATAATGCTCAGTCAACCAATGCATAGAGCACATATTTGCAACCCCTTGAACGCTGTTGTTGTATCGACATACGAGTTTAATCTATGGGCCACTGATGCCATATAACAAGGGCAGATAAACTGGGCTTGGAACTGAGGATTCTGATTACAATGATCTACTAGGGCTGCAGTAGTCCTTGACCAACCAACTCCTTCTCGGCTGTTGGTGGCTTGAGAAGACTTTATATACAAATGATCTGCCAGCCCAGACCGCCTGGGTCTCTAGGGTCTGTTTCAAGAAGCGAAGTCTGTATAACCTCACTTTCCAATATTGCCTGCATGTCTTGGAAGGTCATGAACAGCCTGCAATGGTCCTTCGTACGGCCGAAGTGCAAGGCGAACTGCATTCTTCAACCGGTACAGAGGTTACACGTGTAACATGCCATCTCTTGGCGCCTGTCATTAGATGATAACTCCGCTACATCCGGATTCGCCATTTGTGAGCACGGAGAACGGGTTTCAATTCGAGCCCGACGATATGTCGGCAAGGGCAAAACAAGATTGCCTAGAGGTGTAGTTCTGCAAGTGAAGAAGGAAACCTGTAATGTCCCTTCACCATTCTGGTGCATGATTCCCGGTGTTTATATCTCCTATCTCCATGCAACTCTAATACGCGTATCCCCAGAGTCTTGGCGGACATTCGGCCGGCCAATCTTCGACCTCTTTACAACCCAAAATAGCGAAACGTGGGGCAGGATCCCTGTAATATGCAGTGACATGGCGATTAATTGAATTGCAGTCTGTAGCGTCCTAACCTGGTGACACCGAGTTAACGCTTCGGTGGACTGATCTAGCCCAGGTATGGCAAGGTTGAGAACATCGATGACATGGCTACATATCACCTATGCATACATTCTTACCACGATAAGATCCTAAGGCTCTCTATCGAAGTAGAGTAGATGATGTTCCAAAATAACATAAATAGACGGTGTACCGGTCAGCTCTAAGTCCAATCTACTTCAGATTTCTTCTGCAGAACTATCCTTGGACGTGAATAGTTACTGCACATCGATCTTTTCGAATTCGGCATTTAATCAGCAACTTCGACCTTTCTTGACTGAGTTGAACACAAGGCAAGTACCAAAGACTACTTCAAAACCCATACAATGGCTAGCCAAAAGTTGATAGCCCTCGTCACCGGAGGTATGGCGCTCTATATTATACCCCACCTCTACCCTTTCCTCTTTGCAACATCCGCTGATACCGGAAAGTACAGCCAACAGTGGGATCGGCTTTGAAGTAGTAAACCAGCTCCTAGCCGACGGCTCTTTCCACGTTTTACTTGGTGCACGGTCAGCCGAGAAAGGCCAGGCAGCTGTTGCAGAGCTCAAGTCTCGTAACTTGCCAGGCACTGTAGAGTTGCTGAAGCTCGATGTCGCAGATGAGAACTCAGTCATTGCGGCTGCAAAACTGGTCGAAGCAGAATACGGAAGGTATGTTACTTATGTCTTTCTTTTCCCTCTATCCTATATGCCTATTATGAATACTCTGTTCTATCCATTTTCTTAGGATTTTACTAACAGCTTCAAGACTCGATGCATTGGTGAATAACGCAGGTATTGCTGGTTCCCAGGGGACCATTGCCGAGCAAATGGTCGAGTGCTTTCGCGTGGCCGCAGTAGGAACCCAGATGATGGGTGATTACTTCGCCCCTCTGCTCAAGAAGTCAGTGGGGACTCCCCGGCTCGTCAATGTTACAAGCGGTGCCGGGTCCATAGGTAACCGAATGGATCCTAACGGGTTTGGAAATTAATTCCCAGTGATCCCATACCGAGTGAGCAAGTCTGCTATGAACATGGTCTTTGCTGGTCAGTACCGGGGTTTCGAGGGCGATGGCTTCAAGGTTTTTCTGTACGGGCCCGGACCGACTGTCTCAAGTTTGTCGCCGAGCAATGCTCCCGGTCCTGGAATGAAGCCGACCAGTGAAGGGGCCAAGCCAATTGTCGAGATGGTACAAGGGAAGCGAGATGTAGATGCGGGCAGATATGTCGAATATGGGTATGAAGGCTCATTCCCTTGGTAAGTGGCATATTAATTATTGCCCAGCAGGTTTGAAGAATGTCAAATGATAAACTTCTAGGCTGAAGTAACTTACTGTACATATAACAAGAGCAGAGATCTGGGCTTGGAACTTAGAGCTATTCAGATTACAATGATCAACTAGGGCTGCATGAGTTCTTGACCAACTAACTCCTTCTTAACCGTTGGTGGCTTGACTCGACTCTATATACAATTGGTCTGCTAGCCCAGACCGACTGGGTCTCTAGGGTCTGTTTCAAGAAGCGAAGTCTGTATAGCGTCACTTTCCAATATTGCCTGCATGTCTTTGAATGATCATGAACAGCCTGCATTGGCATTTCGTACGGCCGAAGTGCAAGGCGAACTGGATATTCAGCTGCTATCATCTTCAAAGAACGAGCATATTTGTATTCATTGCAAAGCAATCAACGTATACCAAATTAGCTATATGTATCCTGCTGTTCATTATTACTTAAACTCAAATTTTAGATGTATAAAAGTCCTAGTTTGGTGGTCCCGGAGATTGTGAAATGGAAAACGGAGGTACTGAAGGACAGCTTACGGTAAAAGACGTCTTGTTCAGTGTAAATGTATGATCATTCAGACTACGACGTCGATTATGAATAGTATAGTGCACAGAGCGATAGAAACACTAAACTCGACGTAAATTATAGATTTTCCCCCTTGCCATCTTGCTTAACCACTTCCTCGAGACCTCTCCCCTTGTTCACCACCGACTCCCACAAACCTCTCGGCAACAACCAACTAAGATATTTCACAACAGTTGCCGTACCGCCACGCCAGGTGACGCCATTTTTGCCACCTATTATGTCGTCGATCAGTTCACGGGCTACGACATCGGTCTCAACCGCGCCGGGCTTGTGCGTGCCTTTCCTAACTTCGTTGACCTGGCTGCGTATGTTCGTGTAATACGAGCCCACAGGCAAGTCCAGTTCCCCAGCACGCTGGTGAATAGGCGTATTCACAGCACCCACGATGGCCGTGATGACGCGCACACCTAGAGGTGCTAGCTCAGTGCGCATAACTTCCGACATTTGCTTAGCGGCTGCTTTGGAGCTGACGTAGACGCCTACATAGCGAACATAATTGAGTTAGGGGTTACTCTCTATACGGATTCATCCTTGTCTTTCGAAACATTGACTGTGTAAGAATGATATGGGGAGTGCGACTGACTGGACCAACATAACGGCATTTCACCGGCGATAGAACCGAGATTGGCCACGCAACCTTGTGCTTTTATCAACAAAGGGGCGAAGGCTTGCGTCACAAGCATAATGCTCCACACGTTGACGTCGTAAAGACGTTTAGCTTCATCGATATCGACGTCGAGAAATGGGCATACGAAATCTGCGCCGGCGCTGTTGATCAAGATGTCGAGGGCGCCGTAGTTGCGTTTGTGAACCTCAGCAATACAAGCGGTAATAGAATCACGAGAAGTAACCTCGAGCTCCAAGACTTCGATGTCGTTCATACCTGCGAGCGAGGCGGCTTTACTCGTGTTTCGAAGAGTTGCGAAAACATGATAGCCTTTTGTAACGAATTGCTTTGCTAGTGTTGATCCAATGCTGCCATCGCTACACCCGGTGATGAGGACTGTCTTCTTGGCCATGGTGAGTGTCCGCGGGGACCGTTGAATTCTATGATTGAGGCAATTGGTCGATTGTACAATGTCTGCCTAGAGGAAATAGAATAAAATTACTGCACACATGGGATTCCGAAGCAAGTGTAGTATCAGCAGAGCGCATTCAGACCACAGCGGGACTCTTATGGAATGACGGACATCGTGTTCGCGGTGTAATAAAGGCTCCGATACATTAGTCCTATTTCAAAATATTAGAAATTCAGAAGTACTTGTTTGTTGTATTTCAATAATAGGCAAAAAATGAACCTCAACCCATAGGTAGTGCCCCAGCGCTCACCCAGAGGCTCAATTATCCTAGCGTATATCATCCAAGTTCCCCCGATTCCGTTACTGTAAGCGTTGCTGCGTGGGCCAAGCCACTAATGCAAGGTCATCGATCTTGCATCTGCGGCTCGACTCCTTTCCGCTCATACACCATATCCGGAATAATCACGCCGAGTCCGTGACCTTAACATACGGCAGCAATAAACCCTGGGCCTTCTATGAATAATCTCGTAGGAGAATGGTAGGTTTCGAGGTCCTACATGATCACATTCACCGTAGGTGAGATAAATTCTACATACCGGCAGTAGAGAACAATGAGGTCAACGAAAATAATAAAAGCTTGCGGTAGGACGTAGAGTGGAAGCTACTTACAATAATCTGCTATAGCTGCAAAAGCAATGAAGTCCTCTAGTCAGGCCCCTTCCTGATCTTGGTGGCCGACCTTGACATACAATTAGACTACCTTCCTAACCTTCGACGCTTCTGTATATGTTACATATAAAAGAAATTTACATAATTCACTTTTAGTACGAAATACAAGTCTAATAAGGGATCGTTTGGGAAGAATGAGCCTGAACCCGTGGCCGACTCGCATGTGAATATATCAAGGTGTTTAGCACATGTAATGACGCATGCTATAACTCGTGATGCCCCATAAGCTTATAAATACTCATCCAAGTTCCGCCTCTATGTGACACAACTCGATAGTGACGTTCTCAGATTTTGGTTAGACTCAAAAGTAGAACGCTAAACAATCACGTCGTGCTCAATGAATACCTAACATACATTAAGGTAGAACCCTTAGTCTCTCTGCTAACTAGAGCCTTCGTTCGTGATAATTCGATTAAGCGCGTAGACCACCACCATAAAGTCGCGTTAGTTTTTCCAGGTTATACAGTTTAGGCTTGCCCCATGCTCTAGCAGCAACCGAACACCGGCCTCGAAGTCTATATCGACAGCCGTATGCAGCGGAGTGTTGTGATCGTCATCGTATCCGTCTACCAGAGCTTGATCGCCCATGTAGTGCTGGAGCAGACATTTCAACACGGCTTCGCGGCGGTGTGCAACGGCGAGGTGTAGAGAAGTGCGGCCCTGGTGGTCTTGCTCGCCTATGCGAGCCCCATGTTGCAGGAGCATGTGCACAACGTGCTCATGCCCACCGATAGTTGCGTGGAGTAGCGGCGTGAGGCCGTCGCTATCTCGCTCGTTGCAGTCGCTCTGATGCTGCAGTAAGACATGGACAATGCGATCGTACCCTTTCTGTGCTGCAAGGTGCAAGGGTTTCTGCCAGCGTACATCATCTTCTATCTCTTTGGCTGTAGATGGGTTAGGTAGCAAGGACGCTACTGGCGTCTGTGTGTGGGTACCTAGGCTCGCGAAGCTACTTTTGGTACCATTTACAGGTAGGTCTTGTGGCCTTGGCCCTGAAGATTGAAGGTTTGACGAGCGAGTCGATGTTGATCTGTGAAACGGAGCAGGCGTCTCGGAAATACCATGTTCGGGTAATGCTTGATGATGGGACACTGTTCGGGTTGTCGAGGCGCTGTAGGTCGCAGCAATCCGATCCTGACCAGGCGATGACCCGGCAACTCTAGGCAAGTTGGCGACAGCCAATAACGAATCATTAACGCTCAACAATTCCTCGTCGTATTTTATATCAACATCGAGCATGGTGTAGCCGCCAAACAGGCTCAGCTTGGAAGAAAAGAAGCATTCGCCCGTTCTCTTAGATGATGTAGTCTCTTGTGATGGGATTTGTGCATGTGTCTGTGTCTGTGTCTCTATCCCCGGCGAGGGGTCGGAACCAGCGCCGTTGCCATCCCCCACTACGGAGGGAACTGCGGCGTTCTTGTTCAGCTGATTTTGTTTCCCTGGGAGATAAAAAAGGACCAAGAAGTCAGTCTAGTCAACCAAGCAGCCGAGAGATTTCACGAGGCCGTTAAATAGCTAGGATAGTTGCGACCTACATCGGAAGCGGCGCTGTGCGTTTCGATTCTGGACACGACGCCTTGCTAGTGCCTCCTCACGCGTAGTCATCATCTCCATGGCGAATAGCGCTAGATTGAGAGCGTATGACGGAACGCACGAAGTGTATAACGTCAGGATTCTTAAGATGTAATCAAGGGTCTTCGACGAGAGACGTGGAGGACACTAATTCACAGTCAGCAGCCATATCCTCTATTCCGATGCAGTTGGACTGATTTAGGCGAGCTACATGCGGCACAGTCGGCACAGCTGCCCATCCTTGCCCTTAGGGCGCATGCTCAATTGATAGGTGAGATATACACCACAAATCGAAGTGCAATTTTCAGTCATCGTTAGAATTGAGAATCTATCGTTATATGGTAAGTTTTGGTGAAGTTGCGTCGCTCGGCCCCGGATCATCGTCCGAATTGCGACTCGCAGTGAAGTGACTCACTACATCGAGGAGCAGTCGGAGTGGAGTCCCGAGCGTGCCCGAGTGCAGCAACCCCTTATTACCTAATGTAAGAGTAGAAACACAGTCCGAATCATGAGTACTTATATCTAGACCATTGAGAATTCAAGTGATCGAATTTCAATCTAGGACAGGGCTCTATAACTCGGGGACCAGTCTCGCCAATTACCTACAGGCAATACCTTCAAAGCACTAATCAAGCCAGAGACGGATTCCCATCCTGTTGGACGTGCAACATGGCTACTCCATCGCTACGACTCGGCTGGATTGGGCTAGGTAGCATGGGCAATGCCATGGCGAAGAATATCCATACCTACTTACAGTCACGCCGTGGCACATCTCTTTGCTTCTACAACCGTACCCCATCTCGTGGAGACGCACTGGAAGCTCTCGGCGGCGAACGCTGCGCGTCTGTGCCAGAACTAGCCGCTCGCAGCGACGTAATATTCATCTCCGCAAGCGATGACGCGGCCGTGCAGTCAATCGTCGAGCAGATAATCTCATGCGGTTCAGAACTAGCCACAAAGATCATTGTTGACACCACAACCATCCATCCTAACACAACCAGGCAAATCACAGAAAGTCTAGCAGCTCAGGGAGCGCAGTTTGCAGCAACGCCTGTTTTCGGCGCGACACCAGTGGCGGAGCAGGGCAGGCTTCTTGTGGCGTTTGCAGGGCCAGAAAGTGTGTACCAGACAATTGCGCCGTTCCTTAAAGGTGTGATTGCCCGGGAAGTACTTCAAGTAGGAAAGGAACCTGAGAAGGCCACGCTACTGAAGACAACAGGGTATGTCGTTGCACATCAGCCCAAGTGAGGGAAGGCCCTTAGAGACCAATATTCTAACCTCGTTTTAGGAACTTCATGATGGCCGGCCTCATGGAAATTATCGCAGAAGCCCACGTGTTCGCTGAGAAGACAGGCCTTGGTGCTGATGTACTAGAGAGGCTTCTAGAGCTCAACTTTGGCACAGTCGCGCACTCCGACTCGGTCAGGATGACGACTGGCGTCTATATGCCGGGAAAGGGAGAGGCACCTTGGTCTGACCTGAACCTTGCGCTTAAGGATGTCGGACATGGAGTCGACAGCGCGAAACAAGTTGGTGTAAGCTTGAAAGTCGGCAACACGGTATTGGAGCATTTGAAGAGAGCTAAAGCGTACTCGGACGAGAATGGGCAACGCCCTCTGGATTCTTCATCATTATACGGTGTTGTGCGACAGGATTCAGGACTTGACTTTCGTACAGAATACGTCAAGAAGAGAGATCAATGAACAATACAATATGAAATTCATTTTCGTTATGATTTATGCCAACCATCATTGATTAAGTGTTTTTAGACGAAGCAAAGATGAGAATAATTAATTGCGCCCGGTGAGTGATTTGAAGTTTAAACCGAATGTTCAGCACAACAACCCGCCCTTGACTTCCACACGCTGTGAATACCATCTACGTATTCATGCGCATATACCGCGGCTAGCCAAAGAAACATTATATATACTCCCATGTGTCCAATTTCTGAGAAATCCTAAGCTCTTACGATGATTGAGGGTATTAATCATGGAGGCTCGTTGTCCATGGGTATACTCGTTATCCTCGGTGCCGGGTCGGTACCGTCATCGGCTCCGCCCTCGGATCTCCGGCATTAGTCTCCATCTGCGTCGTTATTCCCGCTGCGAGCAATTTGCTTTCTGGACTTTGCCTTTCCTGTATTTTTCAGTGTCTTTGCTCGATTCCCGTTTCGCGTTGTATGATAAAACTACAGATACCAGGACGCCATGGATATGAAAAATTATAATCAGGCCATGATTGCCACATATTCCCGTCGGACGGCGGTGGAGAGCTCGGCGTACATGCTGCCTCTTATCCAGCCGCACATGCGCATACTAGATGTGGGCTGCGGACCAGGTACCATCACGCTAGATCTTGCGGCTCTTGTACCGGAAGGGAGCGTGGACGGCATCGACGCCAGCGACAGCGCCATCGAGAACGCACAGGCGTTATGCAAACAGCGTGGGATCGCGAACGCAACGTTTGTAGTGGGGGATATAGCCAAGCTGCCATTCAATGATGATTCCTTCGACATCGTTCATGCGCACCAAGTTCTCATCCATTTACCGGGCCAACACGGCGAACCTGGCCCAGTCTGGGGGCTCAAAGAGATGCGGCGAGTATGCAAGCCCGGAGGATTCGTCTGTGCGCGAGAAGCGGAATGGTCCTCTATCGTGATATACCCGCGTATACATGGTGTGAAAGAAAGTCTCGATGTCCTGTCGAGGCTCGCAGACCATTCTGGAAAGATCATTGCTGGTGGTCGAGGGAGGGAGTTTGCTCGCAGGGCGGGATTCAGTCCCGAGGCAATCACGGCTTCTGCTGCTTGTGTCACGTACACGAATTCGGCTGATCGTGCCTGGGCGGGACAGAATATGGCATTTAGATTTGATGCAGCGGCGGACTTGAGGAAAGGGGTGGAACTCGGGTTCGTGACTGAAGAGGAGGCGACGCGTATGCCGGCGGCCTGGAGGGAGTGGGCGGAGGCAGAGGACGGCTTCTATTCGATGCTTCATGGTCAGATTGTGTGCACAAAGTGAGCCAGTAGCGCCAATTATCGGTAGTCAGGGCCTATATATTGGTCAGTTTGCCACTCGTGCCTTTCTTGCAGTCCAGCCGTATCTCCCAGTGCCACCTAAGGTTCCGCAGATATGGTGCTAGATTCCCATCGAGGTCGTGAGTTGTGTTCCGTGGGATCCCTGATATCTCGCGACGGTAATAATACAATGCTAACATTCTCCATCGCGATTCTCTCCCCGAGAGAGAGGCCGCAGCAAACGCAGCGGTCCGAACCTTAAGGGCTTCATGCTTCAGTCCATGACCTAGGAGGTAAGTACCTACATACTTCCCTGTTGCATCGGAGCATTCAGTATATCCGGGTACCTGCCTCAGGTGTTGAGGGCCTTCGGAGAGCGTAACACAGGTGGAAGGAGAAGGAACAAGGCAGAAGACAGCGCAAAGGTTTAAAAAAAAGGGACACCGCACCTCGGACTCGAACCGAGAATCTTCGGCTTAGGAGGCCGACGAGTTAACTGTGAGTTGGCGTTAGCAACTTCGTTCCATTCGGGCACGGGGGCTGATTCTGTGACTTGCCCATTTCTCTAGTACGGCTGGTGGTTGGTTAGGTGGTGAATCATGCTGCTATTGTCATATATAAGATGCGGTGAGGACTCTACGCCGAGAGGCAAAGAGAGACAAAGACGATTGGTCATCTCTCCCTCTCTCCCTCTCATAGCACCGGAGAGCTAGCCGCCGTGTATCCTCCTTGCCTGTGCGACGAACGAATCCATTGGCCTTGGTTGGCTGTCCCGACAGCATCTCAGTTGCCAAAGCGTTTGCTGAATATGAGAAGTGACGAGAGAAGCCTGCACTCATCCGCTCACTCTACCCACCTACACCTACACCTACACCGCTACATACAGACTGAGAAGCAGCTTATATTGATTCCCCGGGCCACTACCATAGCACCTATACCTGGGTCAGCCTCCCCAAGACACATACACGCCTACTAGGTACTCAAATGAGGATCAATGTATGTAGGTATCAACCTACCAACCTACATAGGTATACACTACTCGTAGGTGAATACATATGGCACCTACATATGTAGACACACATGGCTGTGATATTGAACATACGCCGCTGACCTACCAGTACCTAATTCTTTCTCTGACCCTTTGCCAATTTCACCTAATCACTAGTGACACACATTTCCATTTCCCACTCTGTAGACCGAGGACCTGTCTGAAGACACACATATAGGTTAAGACTAGTCAAAACGACACAAAGCAAGACTCTATTTATTAAGCGGTATTATCAAAAGACGAAGTGGAGTGACTTTAGATTACAGCGTCTTGAAAAAAGCCAGGATCGCTTCGATCACCACTTCTGGCTTCTCCTGTTGCACCCAGTGTCCAGCACCATCCACCAGCGTCGTACCCCTAAAGCACCCTGCTTTGACCGCTTTCGCATCTTCGTAACCCTCGAGAGCCCCGGGCTGCTGAAAGTTTCCCCAGTCCTGCTTCCCGCTGATAAATGTGCATGGAACCTCGATTTTCTTGCCAGCATAAAGAAGCATGTCCCGGGCTGACTGCGGCGTCGAGGCTGTTTGTGCACGATACCACTACAGCAAGTCTGAGTTAGCCATCCCTGTAAGTGAGCTCGGAACACATAGGCCTCGAGTTTATATCGCCGGTTTTCTAGCCGTAGAAAGAGACGATTAGAGTTACTCACGTTAAGTGCGCCTTGGAACCCCGTACGTTCCCACTCCTCGCAATACACTTGCAGATCATCTAGGGACAACCACTCCTCGGTCTTAGAATAATCTTCGCCGACCATATTCTGCGCAACTGCGTCCGGCATCGACTGGTCTTTCTGCATAACATAATACTCAGGCATTACCGCTATTGCCTCCGCGCTCCACTCCTCAAGCGGATGCGGATCATTCTTAGCCCATGCTGCAGACTTCAAGTGGAAGTAGCCACGCAGGAACTTCTCCAGTCCCTGGGGTGGACTGTCCCACTCCGCCGCCCCCTCGGGAGTTGAATTATACCACTTGTAATGTTTCCGCGGCGGGTTCAGCTTAGCTAATTCAGCCTGGATGTCAAGCTTGGTCCTCCCAGGTCGGTCCCCGAGCCGTGGTATTGGGACCGCGTGATGGGGATGCGATAGCTGTACCGTCGATTTAAAAACGTCCGGGCGCATGAGCGCCGCCATGGCCGAGCTAACACCACCAAAGTCGTGCCCTACGATGCTGAAGACCTCCGTGTATCCCAGCCGATAGACGAGGCAAACCAGATCGCGCACCAGGTTCGTGAAGACGTAGTCGTTTAGCTCGACCTCATGGAACGAACGCCGCGGCCATCCCGTTGTGCGACCGTATCCTCGCTGGTCCATGGCCACGCAATAATACCCGGCCGCGGCGACTGCTGGCAGCACTTTTCGCCATGAGTACGCGAGCTCCGGGTATCCGTGGCAGAATAGTACTAGCGGGTTCCCGGACTTGCCGGCCTTCAAAACGTGCCAAGTGAGGCCGCATGAGTCTTCGCACCCGATGTAGTCCTCCGTGATGCCGGCCGGTAATTTCATAGGCGGCAGCTTCTCTATCGATCCGCTCCAGCTTGTTTCCATATTGAATCCCTTGTTATGAAAAAGTCTGTATAATGAATAGTTAGAGATTCCAAGGGGTAGTCTAACATCCGAGGGGGCATCGTGGAGTTATTGGCTACCCCGCAAAGGGTAAAACCGGTATCTCAAATGATATCATTCGTCACAGTTTCCTCATCTGTTCAATGTCAGCTTTAAATAACTCTCGCTCAAAAAAAATGGATATAAATGTATATATCTATTCTTCATTGTTGGCTATCATGTTACTACTGAACACACGAGAATTGCCTCAAGTCCCAAACAACACTCCCCTCAGGGGGAAAGTCTCAATACCCCACGGCCATTAATAATAATATACCGACTTATTCCGACACTCAGTCGGTGGCTACTATCTCACCATTAACGGCAACAGAGGCATTTAACCCGCAACATTTTATGCGCGTGTACATACCCGTGTACCTTAGTATCGATAGCCACGTAGAGATCGAACAGATCATCAACCGACTGAACGATCTTAGCATCCCTCCTCATCACCGACAGCACGCTCGCCCCAGGGTTTTTGGTTAATCTGGAGGATATGTAGTCTTCATACGTCAGCAGGGCCTCCGCCCCAAGGCCCCTTAACACAGAGACCCACCACTTCTGGTGTCTCGGCGATTCCAGCTCGGAGAGATTGTGCAGGAGCTTGGCTACGTCGATACTATTGCGGCGGAGTTCGAAGGCTTTGGCAAACTCGTGCCAGATGTTGTCCCAGTCCCAGGCGAGACTAGCTACTTCGTCTTGGGCGTCTGATTCTTCACTTTCGCCTGACGCGCTGCTGTCGTCGTCGCCTTCTTGAAGTCTTAGACGGATCAGAGAGAGGAATAGCACCTCGACGACATCGTGGGTGATCAATATATCCGGTCCGCAGTGTAGAGCTGTGATGGCTGTCTCCACGCCCGTCTCTGTGTTCAGCTGGCATTTCCAGCACGCCGATTCTAGACCGAGGCCCTCGGGGATAGGTGTCTCGTTGCTGTAGGACTGTGCTTCGTGGCCGTGGCTGCGGAAGAACGCGACGAGTTTTGGGAGGGCGTCATTTGTTGCTTCGCAACCGCAGTTATGTCTTGGTGTCATTGCGGGTAATCGAGTATGATTATTGTCCTAGGCCTAGCCTGTGATTGAAGTTTATATGATCGTACATACAACAAATCATAAGAATTCAGCGAGAAAATATAAATTCAAATCTAAAGGTGTTACTTCATGCCTTCGTCAAGATCACATTTTATAAGATATTAGACAGAGGCCTATTGTTGCTTAAAGACATTGTGGAAGTGGAGATGTGAACTCTTTCCTTGCAGTTTTGCCATTGTCTTGTTCAATGGTAATTGTCTTCATTCAACTCATTGTTAAGGGGGTGTGAAAGCCGTCTCATTGTAAGTAGACGCTCCTCGTCATTAGCGGGAATGAATGTGCATTTGGAACAAAGGTGAAGTGGAAGAGAATTGGCCAACGCTTTATGGAATATGTTGCATTGTTCACCTTGCCCACCTTGGGATTCTAGAGTCCTGGGATAAGCTTCTAAACTAGGTAGCGACAGTTTGACAAGAGGCCATGTCGGGATAATACTTGCGATTTGAACAGTGAGGTTCATACATTTATAGGGGGCTGTGATACGAGTTAATGTTGTAAGGTGAGATTAGTTTAATTGGTTATCCCTAAGTATGTGGGTATTCGTGAACTTAAGTTAGAATTCCTTTTCTAGCCATCTCCTAACAATGTGCATAGATTTTGGGATTGTAAAATCTAGTTAAATCAATCAGTCAGAGCTAAGGATTATCGATACTTGGGTTCATTGAGTAACTAATCTAACAATACACTTATATGTTCCTCAGCACTCAAGAGACTTGAAGCAGCTTTCATCACACGTAGAGAAGCTTCAAAACGCCATGACACGCTGAGATCAAAGTTGAGAAAAATGTGCTATTTCGCATTCTCGCTATTTAGCAATATGGTTATATTATGGCTCAGGGCATATATACAGTTCATGGTATCTGAGAAAAATAAGAAAAAGAAAAGCCCATAGACCGTATCCCATATCCCATAATCTGATCAAGATGTGTTCACCATTCTCACAATGTCTTAATCATCCAAAGCTCACCATTTTTAAGATTTTTTTGCAGCGACTGACTCAACATGCTTGTCATGCAATGCCTGAACTGCAGGAATAATGAGGCTCTCGATCTCCATCTCTGGTTCGCCTTCAGGCAGGCTGGCTGGGTCCATAGGCTCATTACTAGTATTCTCCTTGCCACTGCCTTCCCGCTCTGCGGCGCCGATCAAATCCTCGACTCCGCTACCGCTGAGCGTCTTCTTGCGACGAGCAATAGGGACGCGGATCCACTGATCTTCGCGGCCCGGGCTGACGAATACGACCTCCCATTTACGAGTCGTGAGTAAGTTGCCGATCACAAGGTGGTGCTGGTACCGGTTTAGCGAGTACTTAGCCTTGTGGACGAGTATAGCGGGGTCTGTTTCGAGCTTGAATGATACGATCATTCCTTCAGGGGCCCATCCATCAACGAGGTTCTTGAGAAACTTGGGCACCGGATCCAAGTCTACTATCAATCGCTTGCTACGGGGAACCGCGGGCGACGAGTCGAAGTTATCGAATGCCTCATCATCTTCATTTTCTTTCTCCGGCCTTCGCCTCTCTGTTGTGATCGTGGTCGGACCTTGCTGCGTTTTTGGCTGGAATTTATCTGTTGCGGTTGTGCTCTGAATCTTGTGCTCGGACATACGCTCTGGCGGGACAAAAAAGTCGCTCACGGCGGCGGCGAGGTACAAGAGCCCGTTCGGTCCGAGAGGGCGCATCAATTGGGCCACTGCTCGCAACTCATGCAAATAGTCGGTAATGGTAACGAAGGGCAGCATGAGCAGCATGTTCTGCCGCTTAGCGGCATTGTACTTGCGTAAAACGCGCAACATCTTTTGCTGGTGGGCCGGGTTCGCTATGACGCTACCATCATCTGATTCATGCAAGAAATCCAGGAAACAATCTGTTGAGTGACTATAATGTCGACTGTACGGTAGTAAACTGAACTGCCGATGCAAGAATATGACGGCATATCCAGACTCCAGGAAATACTCGGCCGACGTGGCACCGCGTGTTCCAGCACTGAAG
The DNA here is from genome assembly GCF_022495145.1 of Xylaria bambusicola. NCBI lineage: Eukaryota > Fungi > Ascomycota > Sordariomycetes > Xylariales > Xylariaceae > Xylaria > Xylaria bambusicola. Next base: position 403,637 of record NW_025953559.1, on the reverse strand, counting down.
TTGTCGATGAAACGCACTGTCTGCTTTTCCAACGGGACAGTCGTACCTCCTGATGTTACCAGAACCACTCGTCGATTTGCAGCAGCGTGCTGACTGATAAACTCCTTCGCAGCCGCGACATGTTGGGGCAGTGTCTTGGGTGGCGGATTAGAGCTGAAGTAAGCGTTCTCAACCTCAAACGAAGAAGAGGATGTCCTGGTTGAGTCGCTAGCCATACTATCTTGTGATGATGTGGATGATATGGAAGATGATCTTGAAGCCGGACGATTTTCGGCAATATTAAAGGACAGACTGAGAGCGGTCGAGGCTTTTTCTGTCCTCGCTGGTTCTGACTGTGACGCCATGTTATTCTCAGTGAGATGGTACCATATGCGAGCAGACAGATGGTGGGTTATGGTGATATTTTAAAGGCGAAGAAAGGAGACAGACTACAAGTACAAGGTAGGGATTATGGCAAGGTGTTTAAAACAAACTTCATAGACAGATAGCTTGATATGCAGGACGAATAACCTTGTTCGTGCCAATTATATAGTATGTATACCTAATACGTGATATGACGGGAATTACCGGCTTATAAGGGTAACTTTGAACTTGAGTATGAGGATAAGGCACGGTGAAAGCGACTTGTCGGGCTGAGACTCAAAGGTACTTCCGGCAACCTGAGGCAAATCGACCTCGGTCCTCCGGACTTCCAGTTTTGGTGATTTTAGATTTTGGAGGGATGGGATGGGCAGCCTAGTGGAAAGGCCTACACTAGTAACTCGCCGAACGGTCTCCAGGTGCGGGATGGATTACGGCAACCTCATTCTCATCCTCATCTTCGGGTGCCAGTTATGCTCGATTTAGAATTCGGCAAGGAATGAAGGCAGCCACTTACTGTATTCGTGTTCGGATAAGAGTAGATCGATGCTGGCCTGGGTTGAAGAGTGACGCAGAAAGTCGCTCATGTACAATCGTACGTAAGCAGAAGAGAGGTTGATCGAAGCCGTTGCTTTTCCCCTCGCCTTGCAATCATTTACGATGGATCATGGCAGTGGTTGGTTGGGTTCTCCGGGCATGTCTCTCGGCCTGTCTCTGGTAGCCGCGGTGCCACAAAACTGGGTACCTAGTTCAGTGCATGCGTAGGGCCTTAGCCCGCTGTAGTCTGATGCTATCTCTCCTTCTACAGGTATTCTAGCTCCTGAACCCCCACCTACCTACACCAGGTACCTACCTACCTAGGTACTTACTCACCTATTACCTAGGTATTTAACCTACCTAAAGTTAGGTACCTAGGAGGTAGGTAAGGTCAGTAGGTACCTATTTAGGGGTATTTTGCCTACCTCCTCAAACAGTAAATCGCCGTGACAATCGGGTGTCGGGTGAACGGACACGTCGTACCAACCAACACCACACCACACATCCACCAGATTGGTAGGCTAGATACCTACAGACTGCTCACCGTTGAAGCGTCAGGGTTGCCGAAGTACATAGTGCACAGTACTTATATTCAAATGGCAAATCGAGCCTCTGCCAGGTTGATAAGAATAGATCAGACTTGGCTGATGATTTGCAGGTAGATCCACCACACTTATCCCGATATCTCAAAGCACCACCGAATCCCCGCGACTGCCTTACTGTACCTCGGGTCTCAGCTCCGTCTTCGTCTATTTACGAACCTAGTGGCATTTCATTGAATTGACAATTTAAACACAGTCTTGATTCATTACCTAGGGAGTCATGTATATTAAATATTGTATCCGCGAAGTCTAATATCTATAATGCGATCGAGATATACATATGTATATATAAGTAGGTATTGAATGTATATACATGGCCTTTCTAAATACTAAGCTCCTTCTTTGACCCGAGACATCATTGCTTTTTTTTTTTTTTAACTCGGCTCACTGTCTCACCAAAGTTCGCTGAACGCCATTCTTTTATATCAACGAAATATATTCCATGGGTCTCGGAAATTCGCCATTAGGAGATAATTGAACCAGTTCCATCGGAAGACTACTTCCGCGACTAGAATATAGTCCAAGGATTCCAGCCGATACTTACAACCTTGGCTGCGTAGATGGCGATAAACGCCAAGACCTGGGTAAGTCCCGTTAGAATGATCAAGGACCAGTATTCGCCGTTCGTGGCCGCGACGATGCTGCCCGCAATCGGAATCCCTATAAGACAAGCCACGGACACGATGGTATAGCACGTAGCGTAGTACCTGCCGTAGTTCTGGATGTGACAAAGCTTGCTCACACAAACGGGGGTAATGGAGATGTTGTTACCCGTGGAGAAGCCGAAGAGGGCGGCGAATATCACAATGCCTGGCGTCGTCTTGCCAAATGGTAGCCACACGACGTAGCAAGCAAATATGGTGATGCCGACGGAGAGCATGTTCGAGTTGAACGGACCGATCTTGTCACTGTAGTATCCGGGAATGGCCCGACCGACTACGGAGGCCCCGTTCAATATCGGCAATAACTGGAAAGCGAACGCTTCGTCGAAGCCACTGGCAAGGGCGTAACTCGAGATATATCTAGGGAAATATTTAGCAAACGGATCAGTCACCCGATACTGGACAGGAGGGGAGGACTGACGTAACTGGAATAAAGAGCCCAAACTCAAGAAAGAATATCCCGATAGTTAGAAGTAGAAAGGCCTTGTCCTTGAAGATACGGAAATCAGGATGGGGACTGATATTTTTCGGCGCGGGGAGTCGCTTCTTCAACAAGACGTTTGAAATGATGAGGAGCCCTAGACAGATAAAGCCAAGGATCCGGATAGACCAACCCCATCCCAAGCGGTCAAACAGGATTTGTAACATCAATGGGAATACAACGCCGCCGAGGCCGCCTCCGGTGCTGGCTATGCCGGAGGCAAATCCGCGGCGGGCGCGGAAGAAATGCCCTATAGCCGCAATGCTAGGAGTAAAGAGCAGCGAGGTTCCTATTCCATTCAGAAGACCGAAGGTAAGGATGAAATGCCAGTACTCTGATATGACATATGTTAACGGGTGCCATTTACTTTTAGGATTAATGTTGCTTACCGGTACACACGCTCGTGATCATTATACTCGCTACGACGGCGACGCTGCCGGGGCCGATGAGCCATCGAGGGCCGTATTTATCGAACAGCGGCCCAATATAGATGCCGCAGAAGAAGGTCAAGGCCGTGTATAGACTAAAGATCCAACCCACTGTGCCTTCACTATAATCTGAAAGCTGGTGCGTCGATACATATGTCTGAAAGGTTCCGATAGTGTTCAGGATCCCTAAAGCGGCAACGAGGCCGCACCATGAGCCAAGCACTACGAGCCATGCCTCTAGCCCTCCTTCTGGGTATGTATCATCTTCTAAGAGGGTCACTGCACGGCCGGACTCCTCATCACCACCCCTTTCATGCTCGGGCAGGGGATCATCAGTTGGGACGACAAACATCTCGGGGCTCGGATTGGCATTAAAGTCGACATCCTGCTTCTCTGAGAAGCTTGCGTCGTGAACGGGACTAGGCGATGCTGGTATCTCATTTTGCCTGGAACCTATGGCTCTTTCTGGTTCTCCCATCTCGGTTTGTTGGACTGATGTGAAAATTTTTATTCTGTACTGGGAGAACAAAACACGATTCAATTATTGCCAAATTGAAGGTTTACCCTTGAAAAGACATCTAGAACTCAAAATCGCTTATGAGATGCTCCAACGCATAGCACAATTTGACCCAATCGACTTTGTTCGCTAGAGAATTGCAACTCTTGGCTAGTTAAGGGTCATTATCGCCTTATATTGGCCGGCATCAGATCATCAAGAGTGACCGTTAGGCCTGCCCGCAGTCGGCATTGGGTCTCTGGTGGCAAGACTAATTCCCGATGTTCGCCCCGCCATAACCCACTTACTATGTAGAGAATGTCTAGGCAGAGTGAGCTTGTTTCCCTTTGAGGTAGAGTCGTTATAAACGTTGCACACTCTTTTTATAAGTATTACGTGAGTGAAGCACATACATGGCCGGCAGATGCCGGACGAGGGGCGGTGAATAATCACCAATCAACAAAGCTTCGTAGATGGATTCAAAGCGATAACCCCGTACTGTATGGGGTAAACAAGATATCAGATTCGCCCAGTAAAACTGGAGCTCAAGAACAGTAGTGGGGGTTGCTCGAACCGCCGTAAACCGCCTGCTTTCGATGGACCATCCGAGCTAGAGAGTTGTCTAGAGCTTAGCGTGACGAGCGAAACGGCTTCAATCCCGGCATTCTATGTTACAATATGTTAGTGTGTATACATATGTACTCGCCGCCTATTTGTAAGTTGTTGCTTCCGAGAAATATTGAGAGATGTCCATCGAAATCAGTGAACGCTGTGCATGCCAACAGAGACGAGGACTTGCCCGAGAGATAACTTCTTGTCTCAGTGAAAGACGTCCATTGCTAGTCACCATTGGGAATTATGAATGTACAAAGTGTTACAGGCGATATGAGAATGCGAGGCCACCGTATCGTTGAGGATTAGTCGTCTTCATCTGCTACTTCTTCCATGGTGACCTGGTGAGGCCGGGCTGTAGGTGGTGTCGCAGCATCTCTCTCTCGGTCGTCTTTCAAATAGCCTTCTCTTTCTAGACGGTCTGCTTCTTCTGGCTCCATCAGGCCGCCTTTACCCTTGCTCTTGTCTAGCTTCATGCGAACAGCGCTGGGCACGAATGCGCTGACGGCCTCCTGTTGGAGATTGCGAATCGCAGGCTTGGCCTCGTATACAGTCTTTGCTTCAACTGCAACAGGCGGCGCTGATTCTTGCTGGTGCGAGGGTCGTCCAGCTCGGTCACCCAACGGCGTGTCGTTTGCGTTCTTCGCTGCCCTACGCTTTGCATACCACTCATCCAAGATCTCCTTCGGTATAGGGGGCGGTGTGTCCCGCGGCATCGGTATGGACTTTACATCGTCAGGCACATCATCGTCGTCACTTGAAGCGTCTTCGCGGCCTCTTCTCCGCTTGCCGAGTACTCTAGAGTCTTGTCCATCAGGTCTTGGTCCGCCACGGCCAAAGGAAGGGGCTTTATCGCCTAATGCTTCCCTCGCCTTGAGCACAGCTTTATGGTCTCGCTCTAGCCCCTCAAGTACGGATTGCTCGTGTGCAGTGAGTTTCCCTCCACTAGATGTTATTTGCTTTAGATCGTCAATCTGCTTTTGGAGTCTCTCGGGATTTCGTTGTGCGAGTTTTTCGTTCCGGCGTGCGGCGACCTCAGCCTTCCCTATGGAAAAAGTGATAAGCGCTCTGGGGGTAAAGTACAATGTATTTAGGGAGTCATGGTACCTTTCTTGATGGCCTTGGCTTTGTCGGCTTTGCGCTGAGCCTGAACGGGGTTGAAATTGCGCTCCTTGGCCATGATTGGGAACCAGGTGCACAAAGAGACGATAAGTGATATATGTAGGTAGGTAGGCAGTGAGAGAAGCTGAGCACTCAGTTTGTCGGTTGCGCTCAGAGGGTACTTTCGATGCCTTACCGAGATTTATGTGGTTGCTGGTAATTGAATGCTTTAAATCTTGCGTCACAGTACAGGAGAGCAACAATACTTACTTGCAGTAGGTAGAATAGATGGGCTGATATGCTCTATACAGTAATCATAATAGTTCACACTGTATTAGGGTAACCCCATGTACGCGCCTACCTGCAGTTGGTACATTACATGTACCTACCTACCATACTCCGTACCTACATAGACACAGTATTACAGCCCAGAGCACGGTATCATCAGGCAGTAAGTAAGTATCAGGTAGGTAACAGGTCAAAAGTTCAAGCCAAGCGGGCACTGTGAGGGATCCGGGGCACTGGTAGGTACCCTTGCGCGACCCGCGTTTTGTTTCAAAGCTCGATGCGCTGAGTGGATCAGGCGTGTCCAGGCGTGCCCAAGGCCGATAGTGGCTGCTGCTGGCTGCTGGCTGCTGGCTGCTGGGACGACTGTGTTGACAAAGCTCCATCTACCCCGCCAAATGCCGACGCCGTGGAATGTCAGTCCCGAACAATTAATGCCTTGATAGATTCGACATTGCCCAATCCCGCCTGATCACTCCTCCGCTTCGTATCATCCCACCAGCCGTGCCTTCCTCGTCTATCTCTATATATATATTTCTCTATCTCTGCGCGCTTGCAGCCATTGACCGGCTGGCTACAGTGCTCGAACGCGTACCTAGGTAGGCCCTTATCAGCCTGCATCTGCGGCATGGTGTTGGCCCTCTGTCAATTCTACCTACATCATTACCACGATTCGAGCTGTGATATTCACTTTTGATCCCAAACAACTTCTCTACAGCACGGCAATTAACAACACTTACGATGGCCAGCTTTATCTCCAATATGTTTCCCTCGTCTCAGGGCGCAAGAGACATCCGACCTTCGGACGAGCATCGTCCAGGCACTCCCACCAAAAACACTTTCATAGAGCCCGTCTCAACGCCACAAGGTAGCCCAAGCAAGAAGACAATTCCTCCCGGCGCCCATGAGCTCCCTGCTGCTTTTGACAATGCCCTCAAACTTAACCCCCCCGCCCTCGAAAGCCCAGTCAAGCTCAAGCCCCAGGGTATTGGCACTCCATTATTGCCCACCAAGAGCAACATCCAACCCGCCGATGATCCCTTCATCTCCGCTACCCCTAGCGTCGACAACAGTATCATCCACAAAACCGGACAGTCGCCTGACGCTCCCACTAAAAGACAGGGGCAAGAAAACACACCGCCTACACGGTCGTCGCGCATCCCTATGCTGAATCACAACCAAGCCGCCCTATCTCGCCATGAAATGTACCAGCCCCGAGATAGTAGACCCCACACGCCAACTACCAAGAAGTTCAACACTGCCCGTGGCTTGACCCCAGAGGAATTGGAAATCTTGAAAAAGCCTTCTGTCCGTCGTCTAGTGAACGTCACTCAGCTCTGTTAGGAATTGCCGCTCCCGCTTCCCTTGTATGCACGGCTAACCCCCCATGTCAGACTTCCTAGACTACTACTTCGATTTGCTCACTTACGTGGGCTCTCGACAAAACCGGCTGAATGCATTCAAAGCCGAGATTCCGCCTCCACCGGAGACAGATCAAGAAGAATATGATAAGATGTGGCAAAAGTACGCAGGGAGAGAACGTGCAGCCCTTCGCAAACGTCGGGTGCGGCTCCGGCACGGTGACTTTCAGATCCTTACGCAGGTTGGTCAAGGAGGCTATGGGCAAGTGTTCCTTGCCCAGAAAAAGGATACTAGGGAAGTGTGCGCGTTGAAGGTCATGAACAAGAAGCTTCTTTTCAAGCTGGACGAGATCCGGCACGTCCTAACCGAACGCGATATCCTAACCACTGCTAACAGCGAGTGGTTGGTTCGGCTACTTTACTCTTTCCAGGACGACAAGAGTATTTATCTTGCCATGGAATATGTCCCTGGCGGAGACTTCAGGACACTTCTCAACAACACTGGGGTGCTTTCCAACCGCCATGCTCGCTTCTACATCGCAGAAATGTTTTGTTCCGTTGATGCTCTTCACAAGCTGGGCTATATCCACCGCGATTTGAAACCTGAGAATTTCCTCGTGGATTCCACTGGCCATGTCAAGCTGACGGATTTTGGTCTAGCTGCTGGCAATGTTGCTTCATCCAAGATCAACTCGATGCGTATTAGGCTGGAAAAGGCATCCGAAACACAGGTCCCCTTTGGCAAGGCTATGGATCAAAGAACGATAGCCGAACGTCGTGAGGGCTATCAGACGATGCGTGAAAACGATGTGAATTATGCCAAGTCCATAGTAGGGTCTCCTGACTACATGGCACCCGAAGTCCTCCGGGGGGAGGAATATGACTTCACTGTTGACTATTGGAGTTTGGGCTGCATGTTATTCGAAGCTCTTACTGGCTTCCCGCCATTTGCTGGCTCCTCGGCTGATGAAACCTGGAGAAATTTGAAGCATTGGCGAGAAGTGTTGAAGCGTCCAGTCTGGGAAGATCCAAATTACTTCCTCAGCAATCGCACATGGAGCTTCATTACTACGTAAGTCGAAACGTCTGTTGATTGTCACGCATTGGCGAAATTAACCGGGCTTTAGCTGTATCAATTCACGGTCAAAGCGCTTCTCAGCCATCAAAGATATTTACGAGCATCCGTACTTCTCTGAAGTCGATTGGGAAACTCTGCGACAATCAAAAGCGCCATTTGTCCCTGAGCTTGACTCTGAAACCGACGCGGGATATTTTGACGACTTCAGTAACGAGGCTGACATGGCAAAGTATAAAGAGGTCCACGACAAACAACAGGCCTTGGAGAGCATGGCTGATCGGGAAGAAGAGATGGGCAAGGGTCTTTTCGTTGGCTTCACCTTTCGTCATCGCAAGAATACTGAAGATGGTAGCCCGCGTAAACGAATCCAGACCGATGGCAGTTTCGGTACAATGCTCTAATGCGAGAGCTTTCTGAAATAAAGACTTATTGCTTTCGCTGGGAGATGTTAGTTTGTTTTCTGAGCATGAATTGTTATATTCATTTCTTGGGTGGTATTCTCTGGCACCCAGAGTTCCTAATGCCTCTTTTTTCTGCCAGACATACCACAATGTAGCCAGCATCCACGCCACGATAATGGCGTAAGTTTTTCATTGTTGGTAACTGCACATCACGCGCAATGGAGAAGTGTACAGCCTCCGTGGGCAATATTTTGATAATTTCCGCATAGTGTTTGGGAGTTTAGGCGGCCTGGGAATGCTAGCTTGACAAGAGGGATACAAGCCTAGCTGTTGGTGAATGCATAGGGTGATAGACATTGTATAACAGTGTTGTATTTCATGTAGGGAAGCTCATGCTTCGGTCAATAACAAGGCAAATTTGATTCTTGCAAATGGACTGCAGGGAAATTCTACCGCTTTGAAAACGCCAGACACCAAAATATTAGGCAAGGCTCTTGATTAGTGCTCCCGAAGCCTGAAAATCTCGAATCTGCCCTCACATGGAAATCGATTATTAGTGTGATGTCACTAGATCTAGTTCCTTTACTCAAAAATGTAGCATTGAGAAGGACGTCATCAGCCGTCGCCGGCGTTTTTGTTAAGGAGGCTCAGGTATACGGTGTGACCTGTATACCGCCGCTGAGTTAGATCTTTTTACTCATCGCTATGACGAAGCTAGATGATTGTGTCCATCTAGCCTACTCACTGCCGAACGCCCAGGATTCACCGCATGAGGCAGTCCGCCCACGACGCGTGTGCTGCGATGTAGATGGTGCAGCTAAATCAACATCTCGGTCCCGGACAGTGCTTAATTTTTCCATTTCGGGGTCATATGGATTTCCTACTCTGCATTGATTGGTTCCGTGGCATGTGTAAGTCAGCCCTCGGAACTCCCCAACACAAACCCCCGCAAAGCATCATGCTTCAACCTCGCACAACGGCGTCATGGATGGTGTTTGATCAATTCGAGCCGCTCCACTAGCAAAAATGCTCCCCGGGGGATAAAAATACTTCCTCTTTCGATGGAGTGTTTCTTGAGCTATATATTGAGCTTCTAAAAATACTAGGATGGTTGGTGGTTGCCAGTGCTATGAATCTCACTCACTCCAGCAGCGCCCTCGCTCTGGGTTTCTAGTTCATGGGATAGATCTGCTGTGCAACGCGAGGATCTGCCTGATTATACCGAGGTGGATAACGCGTAGCTCGGGATTAGGACTGCTGTCATCCACCTAGTGAAAGCGATCATGAAGTCCGGCTTTACTTCGTAGCTGGTCAGCCTTCAAACTCTGTTCCCTTCCCTGGTTGTGCGCCGAACAACTCACAAGACACACGTCTCGATATTAACAGACGCTTTTGTTGTCCTAAGGACGCGCGGCTCTCAACCAAAGGACGAAGCAACCAGATGTTTCCCGCACGCCACACTGAACAACCTCGTTCCTTGTACGGCCCTCATCTGACGAGGGCGGTAGCCACACGTCTACCTGTAGGGTGTCGTCAATTTCAACCCTATCAAAACTCTATTAAGACCCTTTAGCCTAGGCTGAGGGCGGTTTCCACGCCAGCCGCTCGCTTACCCCTACGCGGCCGGCAGCATCACAGCCATGTCTTACGTCTATCTGCCTACGAATCTGTGTATGCAAAGACGTGCCGTTTCTTCATCCAGAATTTGGCTCGGTAAGACGGCCCCATGATACATGTATCTGTCTGTGATGACGAATTGGCTACGCAGGCCATTTCAAGCCTTTCTTTGCTGAAGTTGCATGGGCCTTGCCGTAGCCAGTGAGGGATATAAATAAAGTCAAGACGTCCATAGATATGGCGTCTGCTCATTACCACATAAGGCTTCTTTCTGCTCACTACAATCTTCGTCGCCAACTTTCACGCTTGCATTGCAGCTTTGGGTGTTTACATTCTGCATCTCGATTCATATCACTTCACTTCACTATCTCGAAGACATACAGTCAATCTCTAAGATGAAGTACTCGACCTTCCTCCCCATCGCATATCCCGCTGTCGTCGCAGGACAGTGGTGGTACGGGGCTCCTGAATGCGCTGTTAGTAAACCACTTCTCTTTCTTGTCATATTTACTGCCTCGAATCCTCGCTTCCTGCTCTCCAGCCTAACACGAACTGACTATATCCCCCCGCAATAGCAATCCTGCCTATCTTCCGCATGGGCTGGACCCTCAGACACCACCACGAGCTGGTGGCCGCAACAGTCCGAGTATTGTAATGAGGACAAGGGCAAGTCCATCGGGGACTGCATTGACAGCGCCTGCAGCGCCACGTCGACCGCGTACACCTCATACAGCTCCCTCTCCTCCTCGCTCTGCTCTCGATACGCATCGTGCACCAGCGCTGGCAGCACCGGCGTGCAAACCATCACCTACCCCGGTGGCCCCGTGACGTGGGCTCCTGCTGGCGGCTGGGGAGGCAAGTTCAACCCCGGCGGACATCCCGGCGCACCCCAATGGGGCGGTCCGAACGGCTCCGACTACAGCCACTACTGGTCCGACTGGGCGTCCGCATACAGTGGGTCGAAGACGTGGTCGGGTGGTGTCGTCACCGTCACTGGCTGTGCCTTCGATGGGTCGCCCTGGTTCGTGGGACCTAACTGTGGCTGGAACGGCCTCGGCGGCTTCAACGGCTTCGTGGGTTGGGGTTCCGGCTGGAGCTGGGGTCCCACGCAGACTGGGACTGTCACTGTCACTACAACTGACGCCGACGGCAAGACGACCACCGAGACGGGCGTTGGCACGGTCGCCGTCGCCATCAGTGGCACGCTCACCACCTCCTCGATTGTTGGCAAGATCGCTGAGGAGACGGGCAGCTCTGACAGCTCTGACAGCTCTCAGCACAACGCTGCGCACCGCTTGGGAGGTGCTGGGCCCGAGGGCTCGATTGTTACTGTTTTCCTGGGCGTTGGGCTCGGAACAGTCCTCGCTGTTGCCGGTATGTTATAAATCAGATAAGAGTGCGTTATCATCGCGCTCCATTCATGCCGGGATATAGCCCCAACATGTCTATTTTGATCCTTTACACTGTTGAAATAATTGCATTAATATCGCTCATAATCGCTTCCTGTCTTGTGTGAGCTCGAATCTTATATAATATGGTCAGCACGTTTTGGGAGCCGAGGGTTCTCCACAGGCGGCGTGATGTAATTAAGGGGGAAAGGATAGGATCATGACTTTTATCTTTGGGTATCATATAGATGTTTGTATGTACACTAATATTCGCACAACTAAAATCTCATTCCTTGAAAAAGAAAGAAAAAATTAAAAAAAAGATTTAAAAAAAACCAGCCTTATTCCATCATTCTGTAAATTCACATCCCTTATAATCGACGATTGAACTCCTCAAGACCGAACAGGATACTCGTACCCGTAGACGACGCCGACAGAGGAGATCTATCATCCCCTTCGCCACGCTGCGACCTGCCCCCTTGCGTTTCCCTTTCATGCTCGTGCGGCTCCGCGTACGACGTGCCCCTCCATCGCCTGTGGTCGAACCGCTCCCCTGGCGCCACAGGCGGAAGAACCGGCGTGCTATTCACCCCCGACATCCCACCCGCATCAAGTTCGCTGCGACCAGGGGGCGTCCGCCACCCTAGGACCGGAGACTCCGTGTTCGCCCGTCGGGACCTCGACAGCGAGCCGTACCGCCCCAGAGACGGCGTGCTCTTGTTCAGGGACGTCCCGAGGGGACTCCATTCCTTCGTAACATCCGCTCCCCAGCCCGACGCGTCGAAATCCTCTAGTTCGGGCTCGAATTCCATCGTGTCGAAGGACCGTCTGGGACGCGGTGGTGGCGCACTCGTCTCTTTTACAGCTTCCTGTCTTGGGTGTGGCTGCGCTTGGGGCACGGGAGGCAAAGGCCCGGCGGGCGGACCACTTGGGGCGCCAGCGCGGGCAATACTTCCTACGCCCACCGGCGGTTGGTACGGCGTGGAAAGCTTCCGCCGATGCCATGCGCGTTCGCCCAGACCGTCGACCCTCGCTGACAGCGGCGGCGGCGCGATGATCTGCGATGATCTCGTGCGTTTGTGTGTCGTCGATGACTGGGGTGAGGAAGAGCCGTCGTTGGGGTTGCTTGGTCGTCGCCAATGCACGGCTGAACTAGTAGCGTCTTCTACATGTGCGTGAGCTTGTGCCTGAGCGCTGATACGCGGTGTCGTTGGCGGAGAACGCCGCCCTTGTCCCATCATTTCGATGCTGTCCCGCTCTTCCCATGTCGCTGCTGTCCGCGAGCCTCGCCATGGATGCAGGCCTGCTGAGGACCTGCCGCCTGACTCCAGGGCGGGCGTGCTCGGGACAACGCCGCTGTACTCAGTATGCTTGCTTTTCCCGGTGCCACCTTGCTCGTGCCTCGGCGCAACGAATTGGGCTGCTTGGTTGTGGACCTCGGCCTGGGTGAATATTGGGGTTTGTATAGATCGTCGCCCATGGCGGTCTAGCATCGACTTCACGTGTGCATCTTGGATTCGCTTCTTGCGTATGTGCGCGCGGTAGCAGAGGAATACGCCGGCGGTTACGAGAACTGCGCCCGAAAGGCTGCCCGTTATGGCGGCGACTGTTGGCGTCGATGCGGGTTTGCCAGGTAGCACGGAAGAAGGAAATGTTTCTTGCGAAGTTGTGCTCTTGGTCTCGGCAGTAGACGACGCTGATGTCGACGGGTTGGCAGTGGTAGTAGTAGCAGGATGCTTCGTTTGGCTGTTCGCTGACTTAAGGCTATAAACGGCGATGTTGACCCGTCCTCCGCATGATAGCCTGGGGTCTCCCGAGCAAGGTGCCATGCAATTGTTATCTTGAAGTTTATGGAGGTCTGTAGACAGATCATTACCGCATCTACATTCACTACATATATGTGTGTCAGTTGCGATACGGGGCGGTGGCGTGTGATGTTGTATGGACGTTGATGATTCAAGAGCTATACATACCTCCCATTCCGTAGCCCGGCGTATATGTAAGTTTGTGCTTCTTTCTTCGGCGGCATTGCCGAGCCGCAGCCTTGTAGACAGCTATCTATCGTAAGATTGCCTCGTAGAGGTTTGTCTTCCGAGATCGCATCATAGTCCTCAGGTCCGAATATATGTTCCCCATCTTTAGACGGTGGGCTATAACATCCCACCAACGTGTACTGAGAGTTTCCTGGAACCAGCGACGGCCTGTACTCCACCGTAGTTGTGAGAGTAATCGTCGAGGTCAAGATCGAGGTGCCCGGAATAGCCGGCGTTCCTATTACCAGTATTTCTGCCTTTCCCTGGACAGGGAGCCCAACCCATATCAAAACCCAGAGGCAGAGCCGCCTTGCACTGAACTCTAACAGAGACATGGCTCGTGTCGTCGCATTGGCGAGGTTTGTAAGGCATGTCTAGCCATCGTGGAATGCCAATCGCGTCGCTCCGTAGAGCATGCGTTGGTGTTTTTGTTCCCATCATCGTGTTCGGTCATGCCCATACAAAGGAGGTGTCTTCCTCATCGTCCAAACAAAGGCAATGCCCCCAGACCTTAACGGCCGAATTTGACCAGCTAAGAGAGCCATGGCTGGCCAGTAATTACAATTGCCACTCAATTTCTAAAGAAAAAAGAGCAAGAGTTCTGGAAATCACGAGGCTGACTGGATCGCCGGTTCAATTCTAGATTACAAGCCAACTCAGGAACAAAGCAGATGAGAATATGTCTAGGAACTGAGGACTGATAAGGGCTTGTGTGCTATTTCTGGTATTTTCATGACAGACAAAAAGAGTGCACATTGATAACGGTATTCTACTGATAGCAACCCTACCAAGGGCTAGATAGCAAGGCTACATGTGCCTATCTCCAGATAGAGGATCAGTTTCGTGTATCCCTATCAATGGATGATGGCTACGAGACGCCCACATTTCAATGCAGTGTTCTGCCCCCTATATGAGATTACGCAAGCAGACGTTTCTCATTTATTATTTAAGATGTCTTGTCCTCCAAGAAAAGTCCCGTGATGCGTTCAGTGTCTTTATCTGCGAACTTATCCTTGGTGTTATCAGCGGTGAAAGCTTTATCACGATTGCCATCGCTCAGCCTCAATTCGACCTGCCGTTTTAGTGCCAGGGGCCAAGATCTGGGGATAAGAAGACGGCGAACAGCGAGGCGGTCACGAACATGTTGAATTATATATCACGGCCATCTTTTCTTTCTTCTATAACTCCACTCACTATACGTGTATTCTGCGAAGCTTCAATGACGAAAGGAATGAGATCGCCACGGTGCACGAACGTCACATCGCCCTTCGATACGCTGACTAATAATAGATGAGAACATCACAACGGACCATAGCAGTGTCAGACAGCATCAGCTCGTCTCACGTGGTTTGAGCCATCAAACGAACTACGCAACTCATCCACAGTAGGGTAGTTCATCGCAAATGAACACGCTCCAGGAACCCCCCACAAGAACCCGAACAGCATGACTCGGATGATGCATGCGTACTTACCTACCTTACCACCGGCTGCATGAGTAAACAGCATGGTCGCGCCTGGATCAGCTACCCGTGGCGGGAAAAACGATGCGAAAAGGGTTACGCTGAAGAGGAGGAGCAGGAATAGCCATGTCAAAGGACTTTTCCTTCAGTACCTACGGTGGTGCCCCCACACGCGGCGGCGGGACGCTTGGACGACGGCGAAGAGAGGCAGGGATGGCCCCCCACGCGCCAATTTCATCTCCGTGTATTGGAGCGCGTTGCCTCTCAGCTGCAGACATCTATAACTGGAAATTACCACCGAGCGGTCGAGCAGACCTCCCACGCTGGCCCATCCCGCTCGCCGGCTTGCCCTCTTGGTGATGCGGATGGTACACGCGGCAGGGGAGAATGCAACTGCGTCTAATGCCCGTCATCGTCTGTCTGTCCGTCCGTTTGTTTATACCACTACATTGTAAGTACTGGGTAGGTAAATGCGTGCGCCGATACTATGGTGTTAGCAAGCTGTGCCTGACTTTTTTCTTTTGTTCCTTTCTTTCTTCCTGTCGTTGTTGTTTTTGTCTTTGTCGTGCCTGGGGTTCCAAGATCCGCTAAACGAAGGAGAGATAAGTCGTCGGCCATCGCCGCTTCAGTTTGTGGGAAGGATTTGCTTGAGGTATGTTAAAGGAGATAGGAAGAAAAAAAAGGGTTATTCGCGAGGCTAGTCGTCGTCAGGTATTCAGCCGATGGGGACGGCCTTGCAGATACTTCTCAAGATGAAATCTTGTACACTAAATCTCGCCACCGAGCATCCGCACACTACGACCGCTAGTGTAGGCTTCGCCGTGCCTCCACGTAGGTATGCAAGACATACTTATAATACCTACTAGCATCTAACAGCATGGCTTTAAGTATGTGCAGTAGGCAAGTTACTTGCAATGTTGTGGACAACCTAGGGTATAGCCCCCGTCTGAACTCATCGTAAGAATTGTAAATGTAGTCTAGGGGAAAAGCCTCATGTCTGGAAATTAATATGCATCTATATGTGAGGAAGTAGTCTTCTGCTAGATGCTGGTGTCGCAGCGCTACTTCACGGGACGCATGCTGCGAATTTAGCCAGTGGGGTTTGGCTGTATAGTTACACGACCTATACCGAAGTCGGCCAAGGTCGAGGGTTTGAGACTGGCATGATCCTCATGTCAGCCTCCAAAGCGTACTATGTAGACTCATGGTGAATGACTCGCTCGTCCCAGCAGTCGAGCTCATTCCGGTTCTTTGTCGTGCCTCTAGTGGTAAGCTTCGAGTTTAGGCTACCTACCGCCCCTCTTCAACGATTCTGCGAACGCTAGGTAAGGAGTTAAGTAGACATCTTGGTTTTACCGAATCATGCGCCGCCAATCACCTCGTCGTCGAGTCGTTCAGCGCAAATGCAAGTTGTCGAACAATGAGCCAGCCATTGGCTCTCGGATTCCAGGCCGTCTTGAGCCAAGCACAGTGGTTCTAGGCTTATGGGGTATGTCTGCGGTACCAACATCCAGGGTTCTCCGAACTGGCGCTGGAGAATCGGAAACTAGCGAGCAAAAGAACTTCCTTAAGCTAGGTAGGTCAACAGGGACTAGGATAGATGAGATGAGATTACCTGCAGGTTTAAACGGTTTCAACCTCGTGCGAGTCGCCAGTAACAGTGTGTACCTATACCTATATACAAGGTCTCACTTACTCATTATATAGTAGTGTACTTATATAGTAGTACGTACCTATGTGTCCTGGGATGCCTTCGTTTCCAAGGCCACCTAAGCCTGGCATGTGACAAAGGCTGTTCAAGATCATACCGGCCCGCCGGGTGGCTGGTTCACACTACTATAGCCGTTCACAAGCCGTGGGGCGGCAGACTTCTTTTCCTCCCCCCTGCAAGTTGAATGTGGCAGCGTGAGCCTCGAGCCTCTGAGCCCATGTGGGATGAATACACTAGATCCCAGGCCCTCGTTATTATACATGTATGCATCTACGTATGGAAATGCATTGCAGCAGCCCAGGCTCTATAGCGTACAGCTTTATACACACACATACATAGTAGGTCTTTGGGATTTTAATGACTGGTGGGATTAACGTGGTGAGGCTCGGTTATTGTAGTCTTTTTGAGACGGTTATAATCGGGTTGAATACCTCTGGCCGTACTATACAGAACATGGCGATGTGGGTTCATTGAAGTATGGGAGGAGAAACTATGCTTCGAACCTCATCACCGAATGCTTGCTCATTAAGTACGGTCGTGGGGGTGAATCTTTGATCCCTGACTTTTACGGCCCAGCATGCATACCGCATACCAAGTACATGTAAAAGGGACCTTTGTATATGTACTGTACGTGTGATGTAGTACTGTGTATGGCGGATCGTAGCCAGATGACCATACGCTTACATATACTTACTAGGTACCTATTGTGTATTTGCATGGGTTGGAAGGAAGAGCTTCCATTCCATTGGAACATGACGTCTTTGTTCAAGAAGGATTTCCTTCAATTCGCTCGGGAGGGCATGGTGTACCGACAAGAGAACGCTACTTCAAGTTAGGACGCAAGAAAACCGGAGCAATGGAGCTGACCTTAGGACAAGCACGCGACCAGTTGACGATCAATGGAGTCTGGTATAAAAAGGCACAGCCGTACATACAGTAGGTATGTAGGCATAAATGCAGGGAATAAGAAGTTCCAGGAGGGAGCCTCGTAACGGAGAGCTTTGTTTGATTAATCATCCCGCAGTCGATGTCGAACTTATGCAGTGCATCTCAAATCCTGCCTCTCACGGGCTGCGGGATGCAATGCGAAGCATCTGATTTGACTGGCGAGCTCTTCCGCCTCAAGCACCTAACCTATTGCATGTATAGCCGCGGTCTACTACTGTATTACGCAAGTAGCTGTATTCCACCTCCAAGGATAATATAGGACCGCATTGGAGACGGATGGCCAACCAACAGTGAGGACGAAAGAGGGTAGAGTTGCATTTTGACCATCTAAGGGAAAGCTTCTAGAACGCCTATTCAGATTGAGGCCTTCTTTTGCCCGGAGCCAATAGGACCGATAACGAGGCTCAACTTACTTCTTTGTACATAGGTAGGTACAATGCCGCGTGCAGAGATTCCTAAATCCACCTGGACTCAGCTCCACGAACTAGTGACATTTACGGCCTACGCTGTAATGGCAGTGAAAAAACTGGCCGTGTCCTTGAGTACATTCAACCGCCAGAGGTCGACAATCCATGAAGCCTAGGCTCTTGTCGGCATGGGCCGTAGGTATTCTCCATTCTGACCTCACAAGTGAGAAGTGGCGGCGGGTTAGGAATGCCCATCCCACGCCGCGCGCCGTACGGGTATTCCGTATTAGAGATGGGAGAAAGCGCCAAAAATTGGGGGAGGCTCGGCATAGATGGATCTCGTGACGTGGGAGAGAAAAAAAGCACACGACCGTTGTTCGAGGCTTCCGTTCTGACTATACCAAGAGCGTAATAACACACGTGTTGAAGCATCTCCGCCTGACGCCACACGATGGGTATATACATCCACAGTCGTTCTGGAATTTAGAAATGCCGATACAGAACTAGGTAACAGGTAGTGGCGGGCATTATTGGAAGTTCGATGACCCAAAGCTACGAAGACGCGCTATGGCTGAAGAGGAGTTCCAGGTCTAAGAAATATGTGGCACGCTACCTAGGTATGTAAAGAAACGGCTCGATTTTCAAAAGTATTTATAGAGACGTATAGTACTAAGTATGTATTTCTTTAGCGCACGGACCGAATTCATTGAACATGGAGTGATTTCGCAAGTAAAACGTCTGAATCCTGGTAGAGCTAAGCTTCATTACCATCATTGATGAATATTGGAAGTGATAATACTATGGAAGAACCATTCAAGCCGTGTCTTAATGGAGGCCCTTGCCCTTCGCATAATTAGTATGCATGTTAACTTGAAGGCTTCGAATTTATCGAGGTCCTAAGTGGGCGTGAAAGGTGCATTTTCATGTACTTACATGTAGTAGGTAGTCGTTTAGCACCTATTGTACTACTATGTATAGTATAGTACGACCCGGTAGGTATTCATTGAGGCTATCGTACATGGAGAACGCATGAAAAAGGCCCACGGGTGACTCTCACGAGGTGCCTACCTAACTTTGTAAGTACAGGTACTTCTTATTCGCAGCACTACCGAAGTACATACCTAGTTAAGTACCTACACATGTACGAAGTAGGTAAGTATAGCTGTCGGTAGCTCTACACTAGATGGCTCGCCATACCGGTGTTTTTTTGGTCTGAAGAGCCCCGTCAGTGAACTTCAGAGGCTCTCCTCCGACCCTTTCCGATCATCGTCCCGTAACCGGACGACATCCCCGCTGTAGAGACACATAGCAGTGGTGACGGAAAGCAGCCGAGGGCGGCGTCTGAGGCATATATCTGGAAATATGAAGCCAAGAACCCGGTTTCGCACCACTGGCCAAAGCCGTACGAACACAGAGCAGCATAATGAAGGGCATTGCATCCATGATTCTAGCAGTTGGGCTGAAGCGGTGCCGCCGAACTCACGCCGTTGCCCATGCCCCTCCCCTGTAACAGCACCAGGCGCGCGGTGCTGTGCTACACATACCGTAGTAAAAACCTCCAGGCTCCTACCTAGGTCTGAGTCTGGTCTGAGCTCTAGTGAACGAGTACATAGAACTGGTGTAGCGCCATGTATATTCAGCATCACGGCCGAAATAATTTGCTGCCGGTCCACTTTTTGAATCCCGCGATGATACAAGCTTTACTTGTCCCAAGTAGCCACTGTACCTTCTGTACTATACATACAGTACCTAGGTAGTAGGTACATACCTAGTATAGAAGTGTATCCACTGAGGAGGACGACCCTATGTGTACACATCCAATACTACCTACCCGGTGTGCTGCTATAATACATACCTAGTACACCGACGCATTACTCTCATATGAGTATACAAATAAATAAATGTCTGTATAATGTACTACGTAGTACGTGGAGGTAAATACGGTAGGTAAGTCTTAAGTATAACCGGATCGATGGAAACCAACATAGACGTGCTCAGGTAGGTATACGCATACCCTAGTGCACTACACTGGCAGGCAGGCAGGGCAGGCGCAAGTCCTTCTCGCTTCGAACGCAGCAGCAGGGGGAGGGGCGGAGGCGCTTCCATGTCTCTGTGGAGTGCTGGGATGTGCGTTTGGAGGACCCATGCTGAGCCGAACGCTGGACAGAGAGACTGGAGAGGATCTGGGAGGAGAACGGTGCCCCCCAAGCAGACCCAGTGACGCTCGACGCTCGAACTACTTTTTCGAGCGCTGTCTCGAGGTAGACATCGATGTCGCAACCGGATTGGCGGATTGCCTGTCTGGGCCGAGCTAGGAAAATGCAAATCCACCACACCGGCCGCCGCCCAGGACCCAGAACAGAGCAGAACAGACGTCAATCAGTCCCCATTGAAAAGTGATGATGGCAGAAATCTGCGGCGGGGGGAGCAAACCATCAAGGAGGAAGGGGAAAAGAACAGATGACGAGGATGATGGTGGTGATGGGGACAGAGGAAGAAAGCGATGATCTGAGGGCGGGGGAAGGGTAACACCTGTTTCTCTCTTGTCCAGGTAAATCTACACGTATTCACAATACCTACCGGACACTCCAGCGCAGAAAGTGGTGTTGACCAACAGACGGCATCACACCTGTATATACCAACACGACGCTGGCCAACGTTGCCTCAGTTGCTTCGCTACCCGCCCCGACATCCCCCTTCGCGCAAAATACTTACATACAACCTGCCTACCTACCTACCTACCTATGTAAGTAGTCTAGGTGAGGCCCTTTCCTATCCTATCCTATCCTATCTTCCTACCAACCACTGCGTATCGACTTTCACTTACAGCACAGTCAACTCGGTTCGGTTATGTTATGGGACAGGATCACCAGAGAGTGCAGAGTGTAGTGTGGATGTACATGGAGCTTGAGTTAGGATGTAAGTATGTAAAAATTGTGTGGTGTACAGGTACCTACTCCTCTCATCCCATGTTCCCTGCTCAGCGGCACACCCACCACTTCGACAAACACCCCCATGTCATCCACCAGCATCTCGTCACTCCCGCCCACTCACACCACTCCAAGCCCTCGCGCTCGCACATACTATGTACGTCGCTAGGGCTAGTTAGTGCAGGCTAGCAGCACCCGCCGCGCCAGTACTGCTGTTGCTGCTGCTAGGTACATCAGAGCCAGCCAGAGCCAGCCAGGGCCAGCACTGTTTCTGCGACAAGGTAGCCATCTGCTGGTTCTGCTTCTACTACATACTGTTGCTTCCGCCCACTGCTGGCTGCTCACTGCTTGCTGCTTGCTTGCCGCTCCTCCTCCACCTCCACCTACCACACCTCAGGCTCGACCGAGGGTAGACGGAGAAGAATACGACATAGCAAACTACCTACCTACTAGATACATCTCGCCCACTTCCGATCCCGACTCTGCTAGCGAAGCTGGTTCAGCGAGACCTCGACGGCTCTAGCTCTCCTCTATACTTTCTATACTCACCTCAATGCGCACCATTGTCTTTTTCTTTTTTTCCTTCTGGATAGGTTAGCGGCATCATTAGAAGCTCGAGTGGTACTGTAAACTCTAGACAACCAATCTGATTCATTCACCGGCCGAGAAACGGCGTCAGCCGAACTTAATACCCCCCCTAGGACGTGGGGAAACCAAGTTGACCTGTCATACGCAAGACGCAAGAGAAAAGCTCCCCGTCCACCCGTGCACAGGCGTTAGAGGAACAGGAGGGGGGTTTCCTTTTCCCTTTTGTTTTCCTCCAGTATAGAACACAGCCACGGCCGCGACATCATTGACCACGACCGCGGACTGTGCAATGGCGAAAAATCCCACAATAACAGAGCACGACTTCCGCTTTCCCAGGCGGCCCTTCGATTCTACAGCCGCCGGGGAAGAGATCAAAGATGAGGGGAGTCCTGGTGACCTGCGCATCCGGGAGCTGAATCTGAACATGGCGGCGATGGATACTTCCAGTGTCGCGCGACACGATTTTCTCCAGACATCTCTATTCTCTCACCTCGAGAACGACATGTCTGGTTCGGAGCAGACGGTGGCTGAGATGCAAGAACATGATCCGTTGGCCATGCAAGTGTGGAAGTTCTTTAGCAAGACGAAGCAGAGCCTACCGAAACAGGAGCGCCTGGAGAATTTAACATGGCGGATGATGCACGCGGTTCTTCAAAAAGGGCGGGAACAGCAAGCTAAGCATGACGAGCGCATCCCTGTGCATGGCGAATCTTGCCGGCCCCCCATTTCTACTAGTTCGACCGCTACGACAGTCATTGCCGACTCCTCAACTTCTGCTCGTCTTAATAGCATTGCGGGCACTAGCAACGCACCCAGCGGCATCGCACAACTGAGGAAGGCGACGGACCAAAATGCGTCGCAGCCAGAGCCCATGAATCTGGACGACTTCATCTTTCCCGACAATGTGGCTCCGTCAGCCGGTTTCACATCGCCACTTGACAGCGGGAAACAGGAGAAAGAAAAGTCGGCAACTCGCGCCGCCGCTGCCGCGATTCCTATCAAGTCTCGTAAAGCGTCGGGACAGCATTTTGTGCCTCAGTCGGTGCCGGCGCCTCCTCACCAGAGGACGCAGGATGAGTTCGGCTATGTAACCCGACATCACCGGAAAACTAGTATCGATGAGCGACGTGTAAGTACTGACGTATTCCCTGCACATCTTGTTGATAATATCTGTAGTGATTAGAAGTTTGGCTTAGCCTAGACTTTCATTCCCTCTCACCATACTTAACCGACATGTCCTCTTCTAGAGCTAACTAACCATTGTCTAGGCCCGGAATTTAAAGCGTCCTGCCAATTTCTCCCCACATGTGTCTGCCCTCAGCAACAATGCCATCAACGGCAGCGAAATGGACGCCGACTCCGATCTCCAGGACTACAGTCTAGATATACCGAATCAAGCAAGCTCTTCGCATTTAACTCATCAAAATGCCACTCCCTTTTCTATTGATACCTTTCAAATGGAGAGCGACCCCATCCTTACATCCGCAGGGCCATTTCAGCAAAGCTTCATGTTTTCACCATCAACATCGCCTATGGTTACTCATGGCCCCTTTTCCAATGTCTATGGGCAACATCCCGCGTCTATCAATGGCACCGACTATTATTCTCCTCCAGGCTCTGCCTATCCCTCGGCAGTATCAACTCCACATCCCCTAGCTGAAAACGAGAACATGTACTTCAGCTCTATGGATATGCGCCACCAACGAAATCAGAGTTTCCGCCAGATTCCCGGCTCTATTGGTACTCAAATGAATCAACAGTTCATGTACCCTTCAAACAACAACTCGGTATTTCCTACGTCTACTGGTCCCGACGTATCTTCAGCCTTCACAGCTGGGCCTAGCTTCGGTCATGTTAACCCCAGCCAAGTGTTTCAGCATGATCAAACCGCTCGTTCACCCGGCATGGGCATGATGCATGAGAATATGTTCTCGTTTGGGGGTGACTCTGATAACGAAGATGACGATGGCGGTGCATTTGCTGACCGTAATATGAGCATGCATCAAGACATTTCACCTAGCGAAGACTCTGGGATGGACATGGGTGGCCCAAACCCTCTCGGATGGGATGCCTCATTGCCTGGCCAATTCAGTACGCACGCTGCTCGCTA
Source organism: Xylaria bambusicola (assembly GCF_022495145.1). Lineage (NCBI taxonomy): Eukaryota > Fungi > Ascomycota > Sordariomycetes > Xylariales > Xylariaceae > Xylaria > Xylaria bambusicola. The sequence continues at coordinate 380,041 of NW_025953559.1, read as the reverse complement.
TCCCGGTGGTCCACCCCGGAAGCAGGTGACGATTGGCGGCACGACAACGGAGTTCGTTGATCCTAGCGAGTGGGCTAGCCATAGTCTACCACGCACGCAATCATTCCGCAACATGGGTGACAAGCGCCAAAAGATTCCCCGTAACGTTTCAACTCCAATGGGCAATCATGGCAATCCTTTCGACCGCCTAGCACAGTCGAACCCGAACTCGCCGCCTCCAGACGGAGCAGGTACTGTCTCAGGTTACTCATCCGTCGCACCAAGCCGGCCCGCCTCACCACTTGGTTCTAAGCATGGATCCACTACTAACCTACAATCATCTAACGGTAATCAAGGCGATGGGAATACACCAACGACCTGTACAAACTGCTTTACGCAGACTACGCCTCTTTGGCGACGCAATCCCGAAGGGCAACCCTTGTGCAATGCGTGTGGTTTGTTCCTGAAACTGCACGGCGTCGTGAGGCCGCTCAGCTTGAAGACTGATGTCATTAAGAAGCGCAACCGCGGATCAGGAGCAAGCCTACCTGTAGGCGGCACCAGCACTCGGTCCAAGAAGACTGCCAGTGGTGCATCCGGTACGACATCAGGACCCGCATCGCGCAAAAACTCCACGCTTGCTATATCCACGTCAACCACTACAGCACAAGCAACAACGCCTCCCTCCATAACCAGGGCCGGTAGCGTGAACGAGGGCGAGAGTCCAGCCAGTGGTGGCGGCTCTGGTGGTAACACTGCAGGAAGCACGCCGGCCAGTTATGCAGGCTCAACAACTGGCGCTGTCGGAGGCAAGGGTGTCGTTCCGATCGCGGCGGCCCCTCCTAAGAACACGCCAGGGCCTGGTGCCGCATCCTTACCCCGTAACATTGCTGCCGCAGGCTCTTCAAAGCGGCAGCGCCGGAGTAGTAAGAGCGCTGGCACGAACGAATCAGCTGGCGGTATGGATATCGACAGCCCCGAAAATTCTACTGGTTCGAATGAGACCGCCCGATCTGTAGGCTCGTCGAGTGGGTTTGTGCCCATGCAGACCTCTGGCGGAAATGTTGGTGGTATCGGCAGCAGCTTTGGTATAACGCAACGGCCTATGATGAGCTCCGGCATGGTGGGAATGCCCAGTAACCATCCCAATGGGATGATGACCTCGGGCGCCGGAACTGGACCTCAGGAATGGGAGTGGCTCACAATGAGCCTTTAGGTTTGGATAGAATAGAAGAAGGAAATACGCATTGTGGTCTTGGGCGCAGTGCAGGAGAAGTCACTAAATCTGCAATGGTGTCTCTTGGCGATGTTCCGTACCCTGCCTATCAGAGCAGACGCCCGATTTCTATTCTACCCGGTCGGCGACTCAGTACGATACATACACGTTTCACTAGGCAATGGGATGGACGGATGATTCACGACGGCATCGCACACGACTCGGCGTTACGGTGTTGGCATATTAACTTACCCTTGGATGACGATTTTTCTTATTCTTTTGATACCATATCTTGCCGCGCATTGCAGGTTTTCGTCTTTTATATACGTCCTTCGGTTTGGCCTACGATAAACGCAACGCCCCGCCTCTCCAGGTCAACTTGGTGCACCAGATTTATGCAGAGGGAAATCAATACCCGAGTTTATCTTTTCCTATTTAAACCAATAGATGGGGCAGCTGTTTTCGCGAAGTTCACTGGATTGAATTCTTGGACCAATCCCACCTCGGGAACGGAACATTTACGCATGCTTTTTCTGGTCATCATCTCCTTCAGCTACCTAAATTCATAACCGCACTTCGACGCCTACGCTATTCCCCGGTAAATTTCTACCTTGTCGTTCTCCACCAGGTGTCGCCCCCCTCTTCTTGAAGCAGAAGATCTGCATGGGATGATGCAGTTGAAATATAACAGTTTTTAGACACGTTGAACGCCTTTTTCATCATGGGGACATCATTATTTACCCCTAGCCGCTGCATGTGTTGGTGAAATCGTTGTCACAACGCGCGGCGCATTCAGGTCTACGCAGTCTGTCGTAAACTTTTAAAATGCGCATTATACGATTTGTGGTGTCCACATTAAGCATCAAGAAACATGAGCCCCAACGAGCGTTATACGATCACTTCTGGATAACGCACTTCATGGGCACTTATAGGGGCAGGTTGGAATATTGGGGTTATCTTGGGTGGCAGCCCTTTGATATAGCATTTGTGAAACGGGCTACAGCATCGGAGCGATGAGCAATTTTCTCGTACAACTTGGTCTATGTGTCTTGCATTTTACCCCACAGTCCTCAGGGTCAGAAGACGGTTGCTTGTGCAATCACTACCGCAATAGCATGAGCAGATGTCTCGTGGGACGAGTAGTAGGGATTAGCGTAGTATACTCTGTACGACGACGATAATTGTAATAGCAGTGAGTTCACTTGCAATATTGCTTCCTCGGTGCGCACACACAAGGTGACATGAATAGATGGATGGTATCAATAAAGCTGTCTAGGAAAAGCATTGGACTTGAACGTAAGTGCGCGTTTCGTAGATAACCATGGTAGATCTGTAGATCCAGTAGTTAAGTTCTGAATCGGACGTAAACTACATGAAAATCATAGATGATCGATTACCGATCTCTCTCTATGCAGCCACATGTCTTATGCCAGTGAGACAGGACTTGAATGTCGGTGGAACTACATATTTACTTGTCTGTTTTAAGTATAAACCCGGATAGATATGGAGCTGCCTTCGACAAGGTGTCACTCACCTATTTTAATAGGAACTACGATGAAGAAGAAAAAACCCCTCTGAGACGAGATCCAAGACATTCACGGTCGACTTGAGACATGGGATATGAATAGCTAATAACTGATCCACAAGCGGATCGGCAATGGTTTGCGCAGATATTGAAGACTTTTAGGTGTACCTGATTTGATATGATGTGATATGATGCTGGGATCGATATTCGCGTCGCGCACAAGTCCATAGAGGTAGGGTGGATGAGTAAGTTCGTTGATAGCAACGGTATCGCGGAAAGGTGCGTGGTAACTTACTAACTTACGTGTTCACACAAAGAGTGAAAAACGTAATGGCCACATGGTATATTGCAGAGTTCTGCATTTATTGATTTGATAAAAGTCAGACGCACGCTGAGGTATAGAAGGGTATATTAAGCATTAAGGTCGTTATGGAAACTCCTACTCTCATTGGAACACCGAGTATTCATTCTCTTCCCCCGCCTCCTGATCATCGAGTAACCGAGAAACTTCGGTATGTCTCCTGATGTTCCTGTCAGAGTAAGCTTTCACTGCCGTACGAAGACTCGGGCTTTAGATATTAGCATGAGGTCGGTGCAGAGGTACGGAATTGTCTAGGACTAGAGAGCTAGGCTCTGATCAATTTCTTTCGGCTCTTATATAATCGCTTTTGGAAGCATTTCGGAAGTAGGTGGTGAGACTAGGTATCTTGTTTCTCGTTAGGGGGTAAATATGGTCTCAGGGAGACTGGGACAACTGAAAGGCTATATATTGTGAAGGTAATGCGGGCGTCTTCCGCCGATATGAAGAGCTGAGATAAGTCCATCTACTTCTGCCTATCTATATAGATCTATAATTGAGTAGGTATATGGCAGTATCATGATTTTGCGGAAGCCAGGTTAGGGACAGAATGGTCGCAGCACCGAGATTGAATCTTGGATGATAGGCCTTAGTTGCTACTAAAAAGAAAGCAAAAGATGTGATTATCTCTGGAAATTAAGATATGAATGTCAAAGTTCGTACTCACGCTACCGATGATTCTGAGACCGACGACACATATAGCCCCGTACCCCAACAATAGCTTTGATATGACCAAAGCACACGGAATCTCTTCTGTATCTTATGCTATTGATAGAAACATTAAGACTACGAGCTTGATACCGTTCATATAGCTATTATTTAGATGCCGCGATGACGAGTTTCAGAGAAGCGAGGCAACATCCTTCTTCACGACATAATGCGAGATGTATGTAGCACGAGCAAGCTGTGAGGGCTTCTTGACTGCTTTAAAGCCATCGCCGCTCATCTATATAGACTTTACTCGCTGCTGACTAGAATAGCACAAAGGATAGAGGACATACGAAACCCAGAGCGTATGTCGATGTTATTGAAGCACTTCGGAAGCATGCGGAGATTGCACAGAAGCAAAAGAAACGTGCGCTATGCGATCTGTATCTATAGCTACGATACATTAGTATCACTACATTAATTGACTGTAAGAAGGTTTAGAGGTCCACACCGTATCCGTCACTACTTGTAAGAGACTCGTACAGAACACAGAGATACCGGGCCCCAATTACCAACCCCGGAAATAGAATAGCTGTTTGACTTATAAGGCCTATCCTCTACTTTCCAGCCATCTTAACTAGATATATTGAACCTTTGAAGGTACTCTGGGCAACACGTAGAATAGAATGATGTGACTACGATGGTTCGTGAAGCCAAGTCGATTTCCCTTCATTTATCTAGGCCTCGAGGAGACTACTGCGATCAAGTCAATCTTACTATATATGGGATATTCTTCCTATAATAATCTTCACTGGGAATGTGCTGCTTTAATCTGGGTCAATGCCCTTTGCGACTGACTTGTGGCTATTCACATAACCCTCTGCGTTGTCTGGTACCTTGGGGTGTATAGCAACCCCTGAAGCAATATGCAAGCTCCGCGTATGGCCTTGCAGATAGTTTCAATTTCACCAGCGGCTCATACAGCGCGCTATTCGCCTTCATTTGCTGAGCTCATGTAGATAAGTAGCGCGCCTTAGGCTTGACATTGGAGTCCAGGCTCTGCTTGATATGGGATTGGTCAGATGGAGAAGATGGAAATCGTAGACGCGCTATTTATCGGCTCTTATAACAAGGCTGAGATCTGGGCTTGGAGCTTGATGCTATTCACAATATAATGACCGACTAGGGTTGCACGAGTACCTGACCAACTAACTCCTTCTCGGCTGTTGGTGGCTTGACTCGACTCTACATATTCAGCTGGTACAGCTTATACGCGTATAACAGCTCTAATCTGGAGCTTATAACAGCATCAATGCGTGCTGAAATAGGCCACTGGAAGACGGCGAAGACATTGGACTGGTAACTTAGTTGTCAGGGGATAAAGTAGCACTGAAGTAGAGGTTAACCCGATTGAGGAGAGTCAGCTTAGAAGTTAGGTATACAATGGGCAGAGGTCTCTCGAAAGTGTTTAAGATAGCTAGGAATATCTTGCTTCGGTATTCGGTCTCTCCTATCCCAGGTGCTGCCTACCTATGTCCCAGCTTCTCTCCGGAGACGCATGCGCCTAACATCATTAAACAACAAGGCTAGGGAGCTGAACCTAGGTTTCTCTGTCTGTGTCATATATACTTCACGACGCTCTGGACAACTAATCTAGAGACCAGTCAATTACATTATTAACAGTTTTCCTATTGTTACTCAACACTTTTGCTGTTGGCGCCTTTCTTTGTTAAAACATTAGCACAGTTATACCTCCCGATTAAAGTCTACGATATAGCGTGGTTATTTTGATACCCCGAGCTATAACTTTTCGCCTTACGTCTTCATATACAATGAGAGATTTCTTTCATGTAGTATTTTTAATTCACTGTCAATTAACTTTTTTATGATTTCGGTTCACAGGGGATTATGCTTAAGAATAGATAGGGACTGCTCGTGTATTTGGGTAATAGTCTATTATTGGTACATCTTGTGATAAAAAAAAAGTTCTATCTGTTAAGGGGGTTTGTGCTAAAAGGAAAGGAGGTTAGGTCTTTGCTTGACTAGCAGAGAGACCTAGAGATTGAGGCTGCGAGTAGTTATGACAAGCCTGAGCTTACTCGTTCTGCTTGGGCTTGGGTGGGTTAGGCTTTGGCTGTATTCCTGTTGTGTCATAACTTCCACGGGTTTGGTTGCCAGTAAAAATGGACATGGCCCAGCTTAGAATAGACATCTTAGCGTTGGTTAGTTGGTTTGGTTGGCAAGTTGGTTTGTTGATTGAGGTTGTGATAGCGTTTGGAGTTGCTGGAAGGAATTGCTTGTCTGTCTGTGTGTTATTTGCACGATTGTGTTGATGATTCTGAGAGAGAAGAAGAAGCGATTGTCGGGAAATTTTCTGCAAATTTATACTTCGTGAGGAGCTATGAAAATAACAGTACAACAAATGTTGTCCAGGAACGCTTGACCTTGATGTTCGAAACAGCCGCATTCACCCCCCCTTTCTGAGGTTTTCAGCTAACCAAGACATTCTATTATGAAAGATGCAGTACGCTCGAATACAATAACATTGTGTTAGTATCGATATGACTTAAAGTTTACATCGGCATTGTTTGGAGAGGGCTCAAGCATAGTATTGTTGTGTAACTATAAGAACACAGGAAGTGTTCTGCTGACTGGGGGAGGGCCAAGGGATAACAAGGGAAAATGACGAGGAAACATGATTATGGCTTTGTGTGTTTAGCTTGGCCTTATCTGGCTGCTCAGTCTACGCCCTAACGGCGCCAGCTTAGGCGGTGTGAACACAATTTCTTGCTCAGACTGCCCTGGCAGTTAGGGGCTTGAGATATTGGGTTTGCTCAAGGAGCTTGTCAGTCATATATACAGTCTCTCAATAAAATCTCTTGCTTCGAAATGGTATAGAGGCAGCTTGCTCCACTGTAGCTACGTATCTAGCAATGGTTCCCAAGTGTCTCTGCTGTTCACCTCGTGCGCCATTACTCAGCCTCTAAGTCTATATAGCTTACACTAATCAGTGTGCCGGTATAGTCAGGAATCACACAGAGCGAGTTTCTAGGAAATAAGGTCGGAGGGCCATAGGCCAAGGATAGGTCTTGACAACTGAGGTGCCCGTGTCGTTGTTCAACCCTGAGCCTTCCCCGCGCAGTTCTTATGTCTTAGTCAATACCACCGTAAGAAGCAGACCATTTAGTAAATCAAACCTTTATTACGCTCATCTAGCTATCGTACAATAGCTTGCTAGTTCACGTTGAATCAGCATAGTCGGTTGACTTGTTGGATAGGCCTCCTCATCAGTATGCGAATTGCTGGCCGTCGTTGAGTGAGTGGCATGTCGAGGTAGCCTTACGGAGTACAAAGCGTATACATAAGGAAACAGTGACACATCCGTGGAACGAACGTTATACTGACCGTGAGACTTTAGACGATTCCGTTCGACACCTGCGTAGACCGCAGCCTTTTTTACAAGGTGTGTTCCCCCAACTATGCGAAGACGGTCTGAGAGATGACTATGAAATCTGTCGCGATTGGTATATCAAGGCACACTGTATTGGGAAGTGGTTATGACTGACTGTCGATATGTTCCGCTGCGAGTAAAACGATTAGTTATTGATAAAGTTATTCACCGCTTGGGAGAACGAGACGTATATGAGTGTCGAAGAAGAAAAGAGCACATCGAATAATTGCGGTTGATCCAATCCCGAAAGCTGTCTCGATGCATATATAGGGCACTACTACCTGTTGGTTATACTAAGAACTACGATTATATCGCTACCTGTACCTTCGGAAGTGACTGATGAAACGTAACCACCTGGTTCGGTTTTGTAACTCGAACAAGAAGCAGAAACGAGGGACTTAGAGAACCTAGAGGCAAGATGACACGGCAGCCTGGCCATGGTGCTTGGTTTACAGACAGAACCAAATTATTCATATCACAATAAAGATCGCGATATCAAGTGCCAGACAATATGATGCTTGTTTGCTATGATTGCCCTGTCAGGCACAATGCGCGAAGGTACAGACCAGGTATGCTTGGTAAATACCAAGCTGAGTAATGCAACCGTTTGACTCCTAAAGAAAGTTGCGAACGTGTCCACCACCATGATCTCATTATCGAATCTTTGCCCAGCACGGAACCGAGCGGGTAGACATTTCTTTGTAGCAGAAATCTCGGCGCTCCGAGATTCACCTCGGAAACCGTTCGTCCTTCATCTTCTCACTTTAGAGCATCGTTTCGACTGTTCCCACGTATCGTTGAAGGAAGCAGGGCGTTTATGAGCCAGGGTTGGGGTTCATCTGTCAGATGATTAGCTATGATTTTAGCTGTTCAGATTCTCCTCTTCTTACCTTGCGCTTTCCACCAGTCAAGGTAACGTTTACGAATCGTCGGGTGTATCTATTCAGGCTAGGTTAGAAACAGAAGGATGGTAATAGACGATGATTCATCGCGGCTGAAGAGGGAGTGATTGAAGGGCGATATGGCTAAGGCGCGATATAGCTGTGTGGACTTGGTTCGGAAACCCATCGTTGCCTCTCTGATGTGCGCGTGGAACTCATCCCCGTTTTGCATCGAATTGAACATGATTGTCCTCAGGTTTGGGGGTGTACCGGCGACGGCTGAATTTGTTGAGAGAACATATAGGACTGGATCGCTTACTGGAGTCTCTTCTTAGCGCGGCCCTTGGGGACCTTGGGCTTCTCTTGAGGCTCGACCTTAGGAGTCTGAGATCTAATGAATGTGAAGGTCAGTCTCGGAGCATTTCTTGATTTTCGCGGCATCAGGGACGAATCAACTTACCGGACCTTTCCGGCACGCGCCAAAGAACCGTGAACTGCACTCCATGTTAGTATGTGGTAATTTCGGCAAGGGAGCCTGATAGGACGTGGTTGAGGTTATGAGTACCTTTACCCATGATGGCGGATTTGAGAGGTCGGGATTTGTTGGTATGTGTTGTCGTAGGGCTTTGTTTCGCGGACGAGGTTTTGCGGGAGGAAGTTTGGACAGGCTTGGGTCAGACTGATTTGGTGGGTTGAAAGCCCCGGCTAGGTCATGTGACTTCGGCTTGGTTATATTTGGTGGCAAACGTAGATGAATCACACCGAGAGTCCCGGTAGTTGATAAAATACTTAATAACACATATATTGGAATAGCCACAATTTATTCACCACTTGCACTTAGCCATAGTTGGTTGCTTAGGGGGGTTTAGCTTTTCGGCCTAAAATCTGCCAAATTCCAACGTCAACAGCACATCCCACGTGGTATCTAGGTAGCTCAGCGAATACGCATAATTAATTATATGGCTATATATAATTATCTAGAAGTTGCTCACGATCGCTCCTGATGCTCAGGTCACAGTATTGGAGGTGTAGGTATCTGAGAAAGCCAATGTTCTCGTAAGTAATACAGTGTAAACATTCACCGTGTCAGAATACTATTGGCACTGTAAGAGAGTCAGTTCACAGTTGGTGGCACCGGACCGCCGTTTCAACGTCCTTTCCTGATAAGGAATCGTGCCGAGCTCCCCCGGCGTTTGACAAGGGAGCTATCGGGATCATCTGATACTTACTTACACGACCTGGAGCCTGTTCAGATACGATCCTGCTGAGGGTGAAATGACGGACGCTCATGTTGGTCGTGATTATTGTTGACTCGAACATTATTTCGACGCACGGCTCAAGCTATTGAACTATTTCATGTTTTGCTTTCTCTAGCATTTCATCCTTACTCGTCACCATGAAGCTATCTAGAAGCATCCCGCTCATCTCGCTGGCCGCCGTTGCCGAGGCCGGCACGCTCTCGCCACCACAACACATCTTCAGCAACCCGCCATCATCGTCTGGACACCGGATTCCAACTTCGTGTGAGTCTTTTTCAAGGTTACACTTCGTATCTTGCCCAGTCCGAAATAGAAGGGATATCTGCTCGTGAAATCAAACATTGTGTAGCTTCCCGCCGTTTGAAACCCCCGAGATCGTGCTTAAGCTCGCATTTACTGACATGAAGGCTTGTAGACGAGTCAGCGGTGCTGGGTCGACGGATCTTAGCATTGACACCTCTGGGGAACCTCGCAACCACCTTCCCAGCGGACAATGCAGGTGACCAGTACGGTGTAGAGGAAAACCGCCCTGCAGGACTCGGCGGCATGCCTCACTCGCTGATGGACTACGTCGCGGACTGTGAGGACGACGGAAACCCGACCTTCTTAGCCATCAACATCGAGACCACCTTCAAGAATGTGCGCGATGGATCCAACGTCAGTCTAGCGCAGCAATGGACGCCGCCTTATCCGCCTGATAAGCGGATCAAGTCCGCTTCCACTGCTTCTCCCTCGGGCTTATTGTCCCAGCTTCTTAACTGGCTCGGGCTCGGTTCTGACGGCAACGAAGATGAGAATTCGCCACCCAAAGACATGGTCCCGTACAGCGCGGCCAATCTCCCGCGCTTCAGCCTGCTCGGCTACATCGAGAAGATCAACGACATGTCCGCCGCGACGCTCGCCGAGTGTTTCGTGAAGAAGCATCCCGACGCCAAGTACTGGCTTCCCGGGAACCGGATCCACGAGTCGGAGTTCGTCCGGCTCGTCGTCACGCAAATCTACTGGGTGGGGGGATTTGGCGACAGGGCCTTCATCGGCTGGATCTCGCCTGAGGAGTGGAAGAGTGTCACGCGCGAGGAGTGGGAGAAGGTCTCGCTGCCTGGCGAGAAGAAGGGCTGGAAAGAATGGAGTGTCGAGACGGCTGATTTGTAAAACATTCTCTTTCCCTATCCTCCTTTCGTGACTGTGGCGATTTTGTTCTTGAGTAAATCATTCTGCATGTTGGAATTTGGTTTTCTATGCCTGGTTCGGTTGATTTGCATACCTACCAGCACACGCAAGTACGTACACTGGTAAGACGGGGGCATTATTACATGAGGAACTTGACACAGAAATGGCAGCTTTTGCTTTGACATTACACGGTTGATCTTTTATTCACACAGAGCAACGCAACCGGATATCGAAGGGAATACACAGATAGCATTCACAGCATATTAATAATCACTTAGCGATTCTAGACTCCAGACTGACGATGTTGGGTATTATTGATGGGGCTGACTTGACCTCGACGGAAGAAGTTGCATTGATTTCCCGGTTCTCTGCCCCGAGAAAGCAGCGGCATTGTAAAGTCTGTGACTTGGGCTTCACCGCCAGCCAATATTATTAGACGAAATGAGTGACTTGTAATCCATAGGGGCTCCTTGAATAGTAGTTGCTCAGAGCAGAGACACGATGTTCATGACTGAAATCATTTTTTTCGTCTATATAGTGTACATGTAGTAATCTACAACATGCAATCCCATTTGATCATGCCTTCTGCGAATTTAGCCTCCAAGCTCGCAACGGGAGGCTCTGGAGGGCCATAACCTTTTTCTGGATATACATTGTAAATGTGAGAACGCCGACAATGACGCACAGTATGTTGACGATGTAGTAGCCGTCATGGATAATCTCACACGAGCCACCCCCATGTGTACATCGCTCTTTTTCAGCCTGGACAGCGCAGGAGAATGCTTCAGTCACTAAGGGTCCCTTCAACAATGAGGTGTCCAGCTTCTCCGAGGGAGGCTGGCATGTTGCTTGTGTGAACGAGTCTACTAATCCGAGGACGAAGTATCTGGGGAAGGTGCCACCAAGATTGGATACCCTGAAGCTAAGTTAGTATGAATGACTAGGCAAAAATTCAATGAGTGAAAACTTACGTCGCGAGCAAGGTCATGTAAGTGCCGCCGATGACGGGATCCGCAACCTTGGCATGGAAGGCCGACACAGCCACGAACATTACAGTCTGCGTGAAGGTCGAGAAGACATGTTCGCCAATGACGAGGAGGAGGTACCAGGCATTTACGCCATTTGCTGGAAAGATGCTGACCGTAATCTGCCCAATGACTGCCGCTACAAGCCGGCCAATGAAGCCCCAGCACCACAGGCGCATCGGGGTGTACTCCTGGGACCATTTGCCCGCGTAGTATCCCAGACCAATCTCAAATGGGAAGTCGATTAGAACCGTCAAAGCCATGTTTTCCTTACCGAATCCCTTCTCTAGAAGTTTGAGATTTGTTACGCCATCATTGGCCTGGAATCCAATTTTGGAGATCAGATGAACAATAATGATTGTTTGAATGTTTTTAAGCTTAAGAACATCCCACATGATCTTATAGACATCCCAGATGCCATCCTCATTCTGTGTCTTCTCCTCTTTTTTGAGCAGCGCAAGACCGGCAGTGATGGCGATGTACGCCCAGCCCCAGAAGGTCAGATAACCGCCTAGATCCATGAGACCCCCTTCCGCAGGTACCGAGCGGAAATACTTGTTGGCAAAATCCTCCGAGTTGAACGCCAGGAATACAGTGTATGACAAGAAGTGACCAGCCGTAAGACCAACGGTCTGCGCCGTCGAAGCGTAAGACACGTTGCCGGGTGTCAACAGGGTCAAAGCCCAACCATCCACAGCAATATCCTGAGTGGCGCACATGAAGACGAGAAAGAACCACCAACCCGTGAAGTTCCAAACGCTTGGTCCGCCTGGTTTTCCGGTGGTCGCCATGAGAACATCAATCTTGGAACCCAGCCACAACATACTCAAGCCCGAAATCAACTGAATGGGAAGAATCCAGCTCTTTCTCCTGCCAAATCTAGGGCTCCACACGGCGTCGACAATGGGACTCCAAAACAACTTCAGCGAGTATGGGTAAGCGGCCAAACTGAACACGCCGATTTCGCCGAATGATAGGTGTTCTTTCAATAGGAAGGGCACAGAGCCACTCGCCAGACCCATGGGAACGCCTTGAAGGAAGTATAATAGAACTAACAGCAGGAAATTCCGCTGGTCTACTACAGGTAATTCCCAAAATCCATGATTGTTCGCAATGGGTGTCTTCGGAATCTTGTCGTCTAAAGAGAAGGACTCGCGGGCGATGAGATTCGCGGTGACTTGGCTAGAGTCTTGGGGCGCGGCGTTCTTGCGCCGGAGCTCGACATTAGCCATGCTGCCGTTGGAGAGGCTGGCCGAAGAGCCGCTAGTCGAGACGGAGAGCTTGTCTCTTTGGGATGACTTTGACCGCCGCGTTTGGGCCATTCGTACTTGTAGTAGTGGGCGAAGAGAGAAAAGTCGATGGTGAGGTTGGGGCCGAGCAGACAGAAAGAACTTCGCAGAGCAGAAGCGTCTGGATCGCCAAGAGTTTTCAAATGGGTCTTACTACAGTACCTGAAATAGATTATAATCTACTAAGTAGGCAGGTTAGGTAGGAACCGTCAAAGCTTGTAGGGATTATTGTCTAAGTAGATGTCAGGAATGGTAAAGTATGTCCCTGCGCAACTGATGCGATCTCGCACGGGTAGAAAAGACACTAGAACTCGAGTGATAGGAAGCTATATTTTAGTAGATTGATGACTAGATTGCAGTTCGCATATCATTTGGGAGTAGGTAAGTAAAGGACTGTAGGCAATGGTGGCGTAGGCGTGGATGGTGATTTGTATGGGAATGTTGGGTGCAGGATCAAGTTGACGATAGTAAGTATGAAACAACCTCAGTAGACAGAGAGGGGTCCTGGTCTTTTGATTGGGAGGTAGGACAAGGTGGCTAGGTAGGGAAAGTATCCGATGAAGATGAATACACGTGTCCGTGTAGGTGAGGGAGAAGCCTTTCAGGCCATGATATCAGACAAAAAATGTTTGCCCGGCGTGAACTCTTTCTCCCCCAAACCAACGAGAGACCGAAAAGTGTTCTCTCGCGACCTAGTGTGCCCGTTAGGTTTTGAAGCTTACCTTAGGTACCTAGGTACCTTATCTCCCTTGGTGCTAAGACCCCACTGTCGCCCCCTGTAGCCATGGTACAGTTGGCGCCTGGGAGGATGCTGCGAGCCACTACCATGCGAGAGATACAGAGCCCCCACACAATCTTGATAGGCAGAGCTACAGGGGCCTGACACTGGGCGGTTCCGAGAAGCTAGGTACCCCAGATCTGCATGCTAAGAATTCAAGTTCACATGGCACGCCGTTAGCGTCACCGCATTGTATATAAACATCAACCAACTTTCAAAGACATATTAAACCCTCCGAGCATACTATTTTATCACCATGGACTCTTCTCGTATATCCACGTCGCCAGAGCTTTCCGTGGCGGATAGATTGCACGATGAAATTGCGAAGTTAAGGGCACAAGGTATGGCATCCGTCGCTGTGCTCAGTTTATTTGTTGATTTGGTTAGAGGATGCGGGCTTGTTTACGTTTGCGTTTCGCCATCGTGTACTGACAATGTGCAGTCGAATCCCTAAAGAACGACGTCAAGCTGCAAACAGCAACGCTGATGACAGCAAATTCGACGCGTGAGCTTCTCCAATCTCAAGTATCGACCAACCCACCATCAACAACCAGTGCCGCCGCGAAGCAGAAGCTCCTTGCGCGTTTCCAAGAGCAAACTGCCCACAAGCAGCAATGCCTATATCGCGCCTGCGCAACTATCACGACGTTCAAGGTCAAAGATCCCGATCCCAACGCTGTCGATGGTGGGAACGTCCTCGGCCTTCGTTTCGAGGTCATGGTTAAGGGAAAGTTTATTCGGCCCTACTATGTCATGCTGAACCGGCCATACGCGAATCGTCGTCATCTTCGTGTCCATCGCCATACTGTACCTCAATGCATACCGCTTTCCGGCCTGACTGCTCGATATTTACCCCTACCTGCCACCAAGGACGACGACATTCCTAAAGAACAGGACCTATCGCGCTTTGCTCGCGCTCTGCGAAGGGAACTAGTTCGCTACCATAATCGCGCCGCGCTGATTGGAGACATGAAGAAGGCAGCAGGTCTAAGCTCTAAGAAAGCTTTGGACCAAGAGCCCAACACAGAACTTGTCGACATTAGTGCGGCTGACGCTGAAGCCAAACAAATCAGCTTGCAGTGGCGCGACGGACGTTCCGGTCGTTTGGTTATGAATGACGATGGAGAGGTAGTGAAAATGATTGTACAAGGGAATAACGGGCAAGACCGCGGCACTGTACGGCAATTTCTTGGCGGGGCTGTTCGTGTCGAGGAGGTCAACAAGCAACTCGAGAGCCGTTGAGATTTCCCTATTACATCCCAACCACGGACTAGCTACAACCACCGAGCGATTTTGCAAGACAAGCTGAGCACAGCGCTGAAGCTAAAGTAGTCACTCGTTGCCGTCTCTTCCAGTAACGTCGAAGCCGGTGTAGGCGTCGGATAATTACTCCATAAAGACGAGACAGATCTGACAAGAGTCGGTCGAAGTCACAGTTTGCTGTATTATACCAGTATTAAGCAGGTATCTTATGAATGCCCGTCATTTTCGTGTTCTGAAATGTCAAATGAAGCTAAGATGAATCTACTTTAGCTGATCTTTCCAAGGAAGAAAATGTTTGTGAGGCACTCATTGCCAGGTGTTTCCAACAAGTTGAGCTCCCGAAACGTGTCTCTACTATCCCGTCCCAACCCTCCATTACCAGCCGAGAGGATCTATAGCCCAAGCGCCTCAAGGAATTCCATGATGTGCTTATTAGTCTCCTCTGGCGCTTCCTCCGGCAGATAATGGCCAACACCACCTTGCAAAGCATGGACAGCAAGCTTAGCACTAGGATCTACCCACTGTTTCCAGACCGCCTCGACGTCCCTATGCATTGTGCCCAGGCCTTCGCAATAAAGCACAACGGTAGGGGTTTGGATTTTCTGCTCATTTCTAATGTCATCTTGTTGCGCGTCCCAATCTTCAGCAGCGCCGGCACTATAGTCCGCTACGGCGCCACGGATCACCTCGTCTTGCTCGTAGCACTTCACATAGTGCTCAACGGCACCATCTGCATACAAACTTTTGCGGCCAGCTTCATTGTTCCCCGCAACTGCGGCTATTATTTCCCGGCAGAAGCGACCTCCACCGTATGCTTGAACCATTGGTACGCTAAATGCCGAAGGTAGAAACGTCCAGTGCCAATATTTTGTGGATGCTCGTGGGTTTGCATGTGCACTCCACTGCGCACTATAGGGAACTATATCCAAGAGCATCGCGCCGAGGATACGAATATTAAGAGATTTTGGAACTGGGGGAGAGGACCCAAAAGGGGCTGTGACTAAACGTTGCGCCACACGACCTCCACGATCATGTCCTATCAGCACGACTTGAAGCTCATCTTCATTGTTGGCAGGAGAGGAGTTGTCATCGCCGTACACGGCGCGCACAGCTGATAGTATCCCAAATCCGACGCTTACCCGGTCATGCTCCGATTTCGAGCCTAATTCCGATGCAGAGACCGTGGACATGGTGCTATATCCGTACCCGGGCAAGTCAGGTGCGAATAGTGTGTAGCCCCTCTCCGAAAGCACTGGTACGGCATACCGCCAAATGTATCTTGTCTGCGGCCATCCATGGAGTAAGACTAGGATAGGGGTGCCAGGCTTGTGTTGTGATGCTGGTGTATGCGAGTAGGAGAGGGTACTCCCACCTGGTGTAGAATATGTACCCGGACTTAGGCTCTCGAAGCCTTTGAGCTCTTGCGGCTGGAATTGTCGTGCCATATTGCAGATCAAGACTGTGGGCTGATCTTCGCACAAGGGATTAAGACGCTGACGATCGGGAATATGAGAATATTGACCTAGATGAAAAGCTCGAAAATCTAGATGTTAGTGCAAAGGTTGAAGAACACGATGACTGAAGTCTTGCCCCCCAATTCGATCGAGTTACGAATTCTCTATTTACTCGGATACCCAGGTGCTGATTAGTTATTCAGAATATTGGAGTGCTAATGACTCCCCGTGCATAGATGTAGGTATGCACATCGAAGGGCGTGCCGTGCGGAGACTATAGCGTCACGTGGTTGGGGATGCGCATTCTTCAGTACTAGGGACTGTTGGACTCTACATCGATAATTCTATTTATATTTCGCGCGTCTCTTGTTCAGAGACATTAAGTGGTATCACATCGCAAGTATGTAGTCTGATAAATCAAGGATATAGACGCGAACAATCCAGATAGATGCATCCCCTTCGATATCTTCGGCGCATCGTGATACCGATTACTTCTCTCCTAGAGGGATTACCTTCTTGACATGAGCAACTAGGCTCGTCGTACTAACTGTCTTCGCGAGCTCGGCGAGGAGTTGCTGTCGAGCTGCTGCTGCTTTGGCAGCGTTGAGATCCTGGGATATACTCCGTTAGCGAAGGAGCGCCGTGTCACAGTATTCCCCTTCGTCCTCTTCTTGGTCGAAATGATGTATGCATAAAAGTGAAAACTTACAGCATCACTCGCGTATATGCTTACGACGGCGATCTCACGAGTCTCGAGGTTGCAACTACCTCCGACCAACGCCTTAGCTGAGCCGAGTTGTGAGAGTCCGGACTGTAGGTACTGCAATACACTCTGCACTCCTGCCTCTGAAGTATCGTTGGGCTTGATAGCGAGGTACTCGACGACTGCGTCCGCGCCGAAAAACGATGATATATCGTCGTTGTCGATCTCGAAGAGCTTCACGTTAGTCGGTCCGTCGATGTATGGTTTCATCTTTTCTTTGTGCTCCGCGAGCTCGGGGGACGCGGCGAAGTCGCGGAGATGCTGACGGCTTGGCCATTCTGTATTCTGAGTGATGAGATACTTTATCATATCCTAGAAGAATCGATGGAGCTACGGACCTAAGAAGACAATATCTCTGTACTCATCTCTTACATCTCGACCGTTTTCAGTCACGAGGAACCCGCGCGTTCCGTTTAGGACGCCGCTGTGTTGCAGCTTTGCGGAGAGTTGTGGCGCGAGATGTTCTTCGACGTGTTTCACGAGCGTTGAGTCTTTCTTAAGTTTTGGCTGAGCGATTTCGAGGAATGGCATCTTGGGGATGAGATCGGAGTCCTGTGAAATGTCTTGGGTGGGTTTTATGTATAAGTCACTGGATATATTCTTGAGTATACTTTATACTCTGGCATGGAATATGTATTGTCGGCCTGCCTGGGGATACTGTCTTTTCTTATATACACCTTCTAGGTCTCTTCGGAAACCTTCATCTTCATACTGGTTGTTATAAGCTCCGAGCTCGGCAGCTAGTACGAGCTGAATCACCTCACACTTCAGAACATATAGCTATTGACCACTCCCAACGGGCTAGTTCCTAAAACCGCGCGAGAATCCTTTCTCGTGGAAAATATGATCCGCGTGGGTCTGTTCTAATGGCGTCTTATATAAAATGAGTCACTTGTAGAATACTGAATTTATAATTTCCAAGGAAATCGAATTATCACCGCGTGAAACCCGACTGAGCATATCCCGAGATCATCGAAACTCCTTACAGAGTAGACTGATTCAAAATTGTTGAATGCGACCCAATTTAGTATGATTAATCATTATATATGACACCCGTGAGGTCTAGTTGTCTAGTGATATGAAAAGTATGGACACACGCGAAGTTGGGGTTCTTGAGCAGTGACAAGAAAATTTGTAGAAGCTGCCTGACAAATACATTGAACAATGCTTAGAGTTTATATAACAGAGCCAGAAATCTAATAACCGGACGGACGAAGCCTGATTAACTGATCCATTTCGCGAAGACGAATACCTGCTCTCTTGCCTGACACCGAGGCACATCGGCTGCGGGTTTAAGACGTGACTCGGATGATAGGTCCCGATATGAGACTCTATGACATATTATGCGACATGGACATGCATCACATTCATACGCATTCATATTTATGACTCGTGGCAATGTCTTTACATGGCTATGCGAGGGGAAGCACTGTGGTACCCTGTGTATTGCCTATTTTCAACCACAAAGACGGCCGTGCGCATCTACTATTTCATCGAATTAAATGACTATGACATGAGATCTTTCACATGATGAAATGAGGTGTTCGTAGGGACGATGAAAGTTATCTTGATAATTAAGACTAAATGTTCTAACGGTGCCCAAGTAGAATACAGTCTCACATAAACCATTTGTCAGAAACGGTGACATGAATATCTCGACTGTCTCCCCTATGGAAAATCTATTTTCTAACAACCGATGATACTCCCTCCGTTTCTCTGTCTCCATTTTAATGCATTATCTTGCGATAGAGGTGCGTAAATCTAGGTATTCAACATGCAGTTGGTCCGACACCCAGATCATCGGCTGCGGATTAATCAATATCGACTTTTCTTACAATTTATCGTAGCACTGGCACCAAAGAATGTACTGATAACGACATAATGTCATCTAGTGGCTGCGAATGGCGCGCGTGGATTCCAGCTCCAAGCCTATGCAGACATGCTGTAACATGTGATCGAATGAATGGTAGCGCCATTACTCCTCAAACATAGCTGGTGATCATTGCAGCGCTATCTAGGATCGTCTCACACGACGCTGAATCTTTTGACGTCGTTTCTGAACCCTGCCGGCAGTCGCCGTGGCTCTTGTCCGAGGCTTGGACGAAGACTTCTTCGGGGACTGTCTTTTCGGGCGCACAAGACCCCATGTTTTTGCGACTTCGGATATTTTCTGAGATGTCTTAGCTCTCGCGCTTTCACGGCTAGTGCCACTTTTCAGCAAGGCTTCATAGTCCGTTTTATTATGGCGTATGTGAGCTTGGACCGCGAGGATAGCTTTTACCGCATCTTCTAGCTTCCCGGCACGTCCTACGCGGCCTGATCCTTTCGCTGTTGCGTGGCGCAAAATGGCGCAGAGCGCTTCATGAGGTATGTGAGGGAAATTCTTTAAGACTGCAGTGCTAGGTTTAGTGACTTGGTCAATGGTAAAGAAAATGGGAAAATGAATTATTGATAATGCATGAAAAGTGACAGATGCCCAGCCATGTAGGTGGGGGGAGGTGTTTGTTCGAATACTTACTAGTTTCTCGGAAGTGCTCTTCAATGCTCTCGTCGCGTTTCTTGACCTTAGCTTCTCGGTCCAGCCGTGTAGCATGTTCTGATTCCAAGACAGCTTCATATATTGGGGTTGGAACCCGAATCCCAACCTTCTGCTTCTTTGGGTTGACAACAGCATAAACAATCTGATCTGACTCCTGTGTCTGACGTCGACAGTTGCGGGTCACATAAGTGTTACCCTTACGGACGAAACTGTATCCCTTGGGCATAGGTGATGTATGACAAACAACAGGTTCATTAGTTGCGATGGCCATCATTGCCAATGGGCCTTGTGAGACCTGCGTCGCCATTTCACTACTGCCAGCAGCTCTGCTTCGATGGCGCGCTGAGTCGTGTGTCTCACACCGAAGCTTTTTGCAGCAGTGACCGTCTGCGGCCTGTATAGCTTGTGAGACCTTGTTTATGTGTGATCGAGAGACAGCTGTGCCGTGGTGCTTGGGTAAGATTCCCGGTTTTCAGTATGTATAAGCGACTCGGAACGCTCGATTCGTGCCTTTTGGGTTGTTTTAGTCGCCTTTTCGCTACATATGAAGAGTTGGTCCCATGCCGTATCATGGGACGATAGAGAAGGCGACTTTATACAAAAGTATTTTGGCATGGGTGAGATAATGGGCTTGGAGCTTGGCCTTGCACCAATGCTGGTGGTTTGTTTGTTGCAGAAGGACGTCCCAAGGCTTTGTCGCCTCAGCCTCAGACACAATTGTGAGGGCTGGACTATGGCTTCCACCTGAGAAATATCTGGTATGCATAGTATCAGCCTTTGAGAGAGGAGCTCGCTTTGTCAAAATAAAATGGCCTTGCTGAGTTCTAGCACTAAGATTTATTGTTCCACGATTGCTTCTTTTATGTGTCCCTGTTACCGGCGTCTTTTAGTGGGCCTTGTCCACTAAACCTTAGCACAGCATACCTACCTAGGCAATAGGTACTAAAGATGTACCCCAGCCAGGTACCTTGGATAGATCACTGTACTCATAGAGAACTCAGAGGTAGGTACTTATTATAGCCTGGGTTTTTATGGGTGTGCTTTCTCTAACGTAATTGAGCCATTCAGGGGAGAAAGGTACTTCTGGTCTATGTACCTAGGTAGGTATCTAGATACCTAGATGCCCAGTACTAACATGTCATGAATTAACAAACCAACACCATGACAGCAATATGTGTACTCAACTAACCTCACCAGCGTTTTCAGTACCCATCAATCAAGGGAATTCCGTGCTGCTATTCCCTATTTCAGAGCCTTGGAAATAATCATTATATGTTCCATCACTTATAACAAGGAAAGCGAAGAGTAAATCCATTCTTCTAATTGTACATTGCAGACCTGTCCAGGTAGTCGAGATAAGACGGTGTCTCGATTAGTAATGGGCGAATAGCCATCTGTATATGTAGGTTAGGTACATTTGCCTCCATCCTGCTGCATTCAGCAAGGTATCCCGTCGTTTGATCTATGTTTATGCTTTACGAAGGTAATGAATAGTTCTTGGAGCCTTGTGATCCGAAGGATATCGTCCTCTGAAGCTGATCAGGTATATGTACTAGCTTGCGATGTCCATTCTCTCATTGCGTTCGAAGCCAATGGCGCCTCTGATATCCTCACCTGAGTCATCAGCGTCGAACTCGTACGAGAGGCCACAGCCTCGCCCGCCCAAGACACCAGCACACGCAGCTCAGATCCGAGTGCGCAACCGGCGGCGCGAGTGGCTATCTCGGCACCCGTCGTACTTCCGCTCCCTTGAGCATGAGCTTGCTGACCCGCCGCTCTACGACGTCCTAATACGGCGTTTTCAATCTCACGAAGAGCGTGAGAAGGAAGGTCGCGCTAAAGGTTTTGGACGCGTGCTCGAGGTTGATATATTGAGAGGCGAGGCGCGGCTGTCGAGGTTGGCCGACCAGACGCGAAGCAGGACCAATGATACCATTGGTGAAAGCTTTAACAGCGATAGTTTGGTATCAGGAGCAGACTCTACGAGTAATCACCTCACACAACTATCTTATCCACAGGCATCATGTCGGCCGCCAGAGACGGAAGCTGTGACGGACATGAACTGGGAGGAGCTAGATATACTAGAGGCACATGACCTTGAAAAGAGGTCTGCCCCGAAAACCGCCGAAGAAGGCCGTATGCGCTGGGATGAATTTCTTCGGCTCCGGTTTATTGCCGGCGGAGACGAGGATTTTGATTATCGTTCTGTCGATGAGGACGATGAATTTGACGCCCTCGAACGTCGAGAGCAGGAAGATGCGTGGTTTGACATTGAGGAACCCGGTTGGGTCGGAGAGAGTGATTATGATGACGAGGTAGAATCAAAGGGTGAAGGGAAGAAGAGTATTGAGAGACCGCTCACGGGCGAGACGGGTGTACAGGACTTCTGACGAAATCAGGAACACGTTCGTCGGAATCCTTCATGCCTTGAGCAACAACAATAGCAACATTCTGCCGCTGTACATCGTGCGCCGCCTCTTATCGTCACTTGTGCCCCTACTTACCACTTCCAGCCATACTCGAGGCGACCATTCTGGAAGCACGGCAAGCCCAGGATGCTCTCGCAACTAATCATATACGCGACTTAGCTTGTGGCAATGAATGCTAACACGTTCACGCAAGTGGAACGTCTCGTTCAGAGTCATCGCATACCAGGATTATTCTGGCTGCAAATTGCATTTTGATCTAGCTCCCTCCAACCCAAAAACTGTGAATGCAGCCTATCTTGCCAATATGAGGGATTTGATTTACACAGCATTGCTACTATGCGTGGACTACTTTACCATTGATATATATAAATATGTATGCTACCAGGCCCTGGCATTCTATAATGCGACCCCATAACACCAATCGGATCCAAGGTTGTTTGGCTCATCGTACTTTAATCAAGGTCAGGAACAGGTAGATGATCGACGAGCTTCAAGTTGAGTCCCTGTTTCTCAAGGGCCTCTTTGGCAAGCTTATCCCTCAAGTTTGCCGTCTCTTGATCAGTCGTCAATACGAAGTCATGCTTCAAAATCCAGCTGTTCTCGGGCACGCCGTACTTCTTCGCCGTGGCGCTATCTATCTTCTGCGGCTCTACGATGAGACTCTTCTTCACGCCGAACACGGCATCGGATGTCTCGTAGGGATCGCCGCGCATGTAGAGTGAGCTAGATGGCATAGAAAGTCAATCCTAGGGTGTCGCACGAGGCCGAGGCCTTCGATATTAGGTGGCCAACTCACGTAATCAAATGATCACAGCCCGTCTTCTCCATCATGAAGTGCAGATGCGCTGGTCTCCAAGGGTGTCGACCCAGTTTGAGCAGAAGCTTACCGACTGGTCCATCATGTGGGATGGGGTAGCTGACTGGCAGAATACACTTGAACCAGAAATCTCCGTTAGCGTCACTGATCATGACACAGCGCTCAGTCGGTTCGCTCCGGTCCGAGTGCTGAACATCATAGTGACCTGTACTGTCAGTCTCCCATATATCAATCTTTACACCTTCTATCGGCTTTCCTTCCGTGTCTTTTACCGTGCAGACGCACAGGAGCGGTTCTCCTTGGGGATCCGATGACATGTTCGCGCCATTCTCTAATGTCGGGGCGTCGTGCGTGTGGAACGGGCCTAGCACGGACCCCTCTGTCGTGTTCTGTGGTTTCGGGTGGTTGATACTGTCTACCAGGAGAGAGAGACCAAGGATGTCGGACAGAAGAATGAATTCCTACTCGGAGTGGCCTTGTTAGTCTCTTCCCATTGCGCACGTTACGCGCGTCGGATCCAACCTGGGCATTGATAGCACTGCCTATTGCAACTTACATGGCGGACATCACTGCTAATCTGACCGCACTGTACCAAGAAATTGAGCCCGGCCATCCACTCGTCCGTGCTAATGCGCGTCTCCCTGGCAAAGTCGTGGAGATGTGTGACCAAGCGCTCCATCACATACGTCAAGCGCCTGTCTTTACATTGCGAATTGATTTTAATTGTGTTTGGCGTGATATTGTCGATGGTCAAGTCCAGCAAAGCTGGTACCGATACCTTGTCTGCAGCCATGTTGCACTTTTCTGCGATGTGATCTGGCACGACCTGAATTGCCGATGTGGTGTATGACGTAGGAACCGAGTTGGGACAGATTGGAGCGGGTGTGGGCGAGAGCAAATAAAAACCGATCTAGTACGACGTGTACACTGAGATGGATGGGACGAGGGATTGCAGACGCGAAAACGAGGGGGTTTTTTATTAGGAGGTAGTAATTGCTTCTTATGCCCCCTCTCTCCTTTCTCTACCCATCTTGTAGCATTCGGACGACTTCTGACTCTTCGAACTTGAGCCTTGTTACCCACCCCTTACGAATTGAGCTCCCTTTAGGTAATTTCTCGGTCATCAAATTAGCGCCGATTTGGGGGCTCTCCTCGGAATCGGCAGTTGTTCTCAGGAATTAAGGAAATAGACTCAAGTCTCCAGGTGAATACAGTACGAACCACACCAGCTCGTCTGCTGCAGGGGAGAAGGTTATTCCGGGTCGGGTTTGTTGTGCATACCTGTGATATGAGAGACGGTCTGTGATGGCTTACCGGAAAGCTGTACCCTATTCTGATCTATATTCGTTGTTGCGATGCGAACCAATAACCAACTGTCCATCCCCGTGGTTCTGCGCATACGGTGTTCGGAATTATATGTTACGCATTCTCCGTCAGGTGATACTGCTTTTACTATGTTACAGATATGACATTGGTGGCGCCAATTCAGCCGCGAGCAAGAACGTGATTGTATACATGATAACTCCGAGACACGTAGGCGCCGAGGCTTCAAGGCCATCATCCTATGAAGAGGACACTGGGAGGTTATATCGAGACACGATGATGAGAAAAAAAGAAAACGTAGCTGCCCCCAGTCCTTCCTCACTACGGGTGCTGTCGAGACCTTGAACGACACGTAAGAAGGTTAGTACAGGATCTATTCATGTCATCTTGTAAATCTAGGCTCCTCGAGATAATAGGGCCCTGTGAAAGTACTGTCTGGACCTCTTCGTGCCATCAATGCAAGCTGAGTGCTCGAGCACCATACCAGACCAGGCCAATTGTACCCATTCTTATCATCACGCAGCAGACCTGCCTCTCCGATCACTGTGAGCACTGCAATTATAAATCTGATGATCCTCATGCGATGACTGAGGGGAAACTCATCGCGGGGTAGAGTGCTGTGTCCGAGCGGATCTAGGGCCCGAACGGCGCGGGGTAGGAGGGGCAGATGCAGGGGGTTTTACAGTTGTCTTTTAAACCATATTGCGTATACACATTGAGTATTTCATTACTTGGGTACGGAATGGCTTGGCTTGCGCAAGGTAGAGATACAATACAAAGGTATGGAATTGGAGGCAATCACTAAATACGCTATCAGATTCGAATTATGGTTATTGCTATTTTGTATATAAGTGTAATGACTAAGCAAACAATAACTATGCTGTCTGCGTAGATATCTAATTCAAACAGATTTTCTCCACTGCTTCTTCTATATCGAACAATGCTATAACTCGTCGCGATGAGTAGAACCCCATTTTAAAAATAAGCCTTTAGAGCCTGCTACCGGAGAGAAGGTAATTGAGAGAACTGCTTACTATGTGACCACAAATGTGCGGCGACTTGGAGCACGCTCTATTGATTCTACTAGCTCGTTGAACGAAGGTAGGGTAGGCGGTACGGGCAATGGGGGACCGGGAAGAATGGGAGTGCTTACAGCGGAATCACGCGGCAGGGCTAGAGTTGAGAATTCTCGAAACATTGAAAACGATGGGAGAGCGGAAGGAGGTGGTGGGCAGCGTTTGAACGCGGTGAAAGGGGCAGTCGGCTTACAAGAGAATGTGAATGAGGGGATCGATGGTGGCGCCAAATACGTTGGCGACTTGAATGATCGCTCCAAAGGTTTACTCTGCGCATTGCGGGTTCTCAAAGCTTCGCTCTGCTGGTATACCGGCGCCGACACTTCCCGAGATACATCTTCATCTGCTTCGGTCACCACGATCGTAGGAATAGCCCCTGTAGATCCTTGGACTATCTCGTTCTTACTGATCATCGATGAGGCGAGACTCAGACTTTCGAAAGCAAGATGTTGGAGAACATTCTCATCTTCAGTTACCGCTGTAGGAGATGACACGGGCACAGATAAGTCTAAATTCTGCACTGACAGCTCTTGAATACGAGCTGATCTTCTCGGCAACGAGTATGATTCAACCGTGGCCTTCAAGCTTGACTTATATGCGTCGCTGCTGTTTTTCTTGTTCAGCCGAGGACGTTTTGAGAGCTTCTCCGCAGTTGAGGGGTTCGAGCCTCTTTTTTTATGACCAGCGACTGGCTTGGTGGTATGCTTACCTGGTGTATCGCGCTTTTTGGCTGTTTTTCTTACCGTCGCATTTCCTGCGGCTGCATCGCGGAACACAAAGGTGTTAGAAAGTCTAAGCACTGCCTCTCGAATGGCTCTTTTGGGTTTGGGAGAGTTTCTGGCTTGCGGCATCTTCCTTTTCTTTTAGTGACAGCTGACACCGGTATGCTTATCAATTCGGAGTGGGAGGTGGAGGGAAATGGTTAAGCAAAAACTGCCCAGTTTCTCCTTTCTTCGTATTAATAGGCCGAGAAAAACCAAACTATGTCCTTTGACCCATGTACAACCTACAAACAAGCACATTGTTTAAGTAGGTAAAAGAGTTTGAATGATGATTGTGTATGTGTGATCCCTTTGTTGCAGCCTCTACAGTTGATACTTTTGAGTTTAACAACCAACAAAAGGCGGCCCATTACGTTGAGACAATTGTAGAGCTCCTTGGGGTTCATCTCCTGGCTAGGTTTAGAACGCCATTGAATTTTGCAAAATCGAACGAGACAGACGATAAATAGAGTATCACATATAAAATGTGCGATATATTGTCGTAGATTCTCGCGTTAAATATACATTATATCATTACTACGCGAGCCAAGTCTTATCATACATCTAGTGGTATCTAATATGCCCAATTTCAAACGCTTTTATATACAATCATTTAGCTAATTCTTATTCCCGCTGCGTGACAGAGACCGTGAAGTTCTTTGAGACCATTATGCCACCCATTTGCTGACTAGTATCGTATGGCACGGGCTCAACTAACGCATGCTCTGAGCCGCTAGTCGACTCACTGTCTCGATCTATACTCTTCCCCAGCATCCGATCTCCTCGACTATTCTTAGTTGAAACCTGCACCCGGCGCTCGGTTCCGTGAGGGATATCGTTTAATTCAAACGGGTCTGCTTTGGTCGTTTCTAGCGGGGTGAAATTACGCTTTCCTGGATCCACGCGGCGTGCGAAACTTGAGGCGTAGGTGTGCGAACGATGTGGTCCGCCGTGAGGGGTAGAGGCATTGCGGCCTTTACTGCCAGGCCATACTTTAGAGAGGAATGAGTAGAGCATCGGAAGGCTGACGCAGATGATTGTCAAAGGAGGTTCCAAGAATGCGAGAAACGTAGACGGAACGCTGTGAAATGAGAAGTCGTTGTGATAGTTGATCGTGACGATATACGCGAGACGGACCACTGAGGCTGCTGTCACACTTCGATACCATCAGTCAAGAACTCAGGGGTTAGTATGAGGAATCTCTTTCATAGATACGTACCTTAAACCTGCCGCAAATAACCAAGAAAGTCGGAGCTTTTGAGTACGTTCCATCTTCAATCTCCAGATGACAGGTAAAGGCACAACTAGCACCAGCAGATCGGTGAAGATTGACCAGACGCAAACGGCTACATATAATGGTTGCTATACGTCGATCATCAGAAAGAGTTTGCAAGAAGGCTATGCAAGATTGGAGAGCTGTCGTGAGAGGATTGAAGCAGCCAGACGTGCACGTACGCGGTCACCACAAGTTTCAAGTCCGTCCCATTCCCACATTTTACTAAGGGGTCGGCAGAACAGAAACTGCCATAGAATCAAGCCAATAGTTCCCAACGACACTGCGAGTAAACACCATTTCGTTATTTTAGCGACGGATTTTTGGCTGAATAGCTTCAAATAAAAGAATAGAGCACTGATTTTGCCCAGGTTCAAGCTAATGATGTGAAAGAGCTCGAAGCTAAAGAGAATCTAGCACCGGAATGAGCTTCATAAGTTCTGTTTGTGCACTGCGGAGAGCGGCCACATTTAACGCTGGCGAGCCGGGAATGACGCACCTTGGGTATCGAAAACTGATTTGGCGCAGGGACCGTTGGCGCGTGATGTCCCAGGCCACCAAATACCACTTCACATCAAGCGTTAGAACATCGACTGGTCCGGTGGTGGTTGGCTCAAAATCATGGTAGACGTACAAAGTGCAAACAAGACCGTTTGTCCAAATGAGAAGACCGAGGCAGCGAAAACAAATGTATCGTCCCAGCCAAGTTTCAAAGCAATCCAGAAGCGTGATACTACACGCAGCACGAGTGTGACCAGCACGAGGAATGCGATGATAACGCTTGCAACAAACAGTCTGAATGATAACTCAACTGGCTCAACGGTCACGTACGTCGGCCCCGGCGGCGGTCGCGGCAACGGCGACTCGGTGGGGAGGGCGGTAGCGGGGAGCATCGTGAGGAGGAAGCCGGATCCTGACTACTCCAACGGGGAGGCAAGCCTACGTTCCCATCGATTGACAGCTTGACGTTCTTGGCGGCACTGTTCCCCCCCCTTCGCACAGACAGTATGAGAGAACAAGACCAACAATGTCGAAGTAATGAAATGAAATATGAGACCTTGGGCGCCTCTGGCGGTCGGGGACTGCTGACTACATATGTTCCAAAGCACTACACTAAGACATGAACGCCCTGGCGGCCTAGACGCCACAGACAGCATGGGCGGTGCCAAGTCACTTGCAGAAGGCGTACATGGGGAGAGACCATAGCGGCTGTCTACAACAATGTACTGTCCTCTAGACAGAGGATAGATCGACTAGAATGGTAAGGATCCGATCTTCAATGCCTCGGTGTGTGCGTGCGCTACTGATGGCCATTCACACTACCATGTCTGTCTATATACGCGCCCACGTGCGTGAGTTTTCGGGGTCCGTAGAACCCACCTACTAAAGCCCACGATCATCTCCTTAAGCAGGGCAGAGGGTTGACTCTTTCCTCTGCGATGTAGATCAAGGTACCTCTGGTGTGTGACTCGTTGAATATCCACGACAAGGATCTCTATATCATATAGGCCGGTTCGTATGCAATAGCGGGAGGGCGGGATACCACTCGAGCGTCCCCGACTCGCATCTTAACTACGTAGTTTGAGATTTATGCTTCATGCTGGCCACTACCCTTGCACCACTCAGATCCCCCCATGCTATCATACGTACCATAATAATGCTACATGCCATGTATGGTAAGCTCAGCTCAGCTCACTGGCCAGTGACACAAAGGTGTCTGTTCTTTAACATCAACAACTTACACTACAAATTCGACAGGGCGTAGTGAGAAGCCCAAATTTGGTACCTACACTACTAGTACGGAGGTCGAGGTCGAGGTCATATATGTCCATCACCCTTAATATTAGCCTGCCATGCCCAGCCTGATGTATATTTGCAACCCAAACCTACGTACGTGTATGGTGATACATTAGTCTAGAGACCAACTAATGCACGATTGGGGTCAGCACTAACCATCCCTGTTGGAATGCATTCCTTCGGGCGATTTCGTTATCTTAAATTTCCGGGCGCGCTCTCAATGAAGAAAGTCTACAGCCTGTAGATTCGCACGCAAAGATGATCAGTGTTAGCGCGACCTTAAGATGCCTAACAGCTGTACACGCATATTATGATAGTAATATTGCCATCTATGTATAAGATATGCAGTACGATAGTGGGCAACAGTCGAGACATTGAAGTCCCGAGCAGTTGATTACCTAACTAGCTTCTTTCGATAGCCCATGAGTTGCAGATAATTAGCAACCTTATATGCAGAAAAGGACTCTACGAACAATATTCAAAGATCTTTAGTATTTGAAAATCTACGAAAACATTTCCTTCCCCGAGTCGAGCGTTTTACGATCTTACTAAGAAGCTGGCGACTCACAGTAGTATAACTCAATTTAAGACAGCGCTGCTTATTTGCGACAAATATTACAAATGTACTTAATGATACTTGGCTTAAGTACGCAAAGGGAAGGGAAGCAGGGATTTTTGCCTTACCTACGAAGATCTTAAATAGAGCTAAAGCCATTAATCTAGCCGCTGTTGCCGAAAACTTTACTTACAAACAGCTCTCTCGGGCTTTAAATCACATTACCCAAAACTACCTCGACGGCAAGTATACTAAACTCAAGCTGCGCTTCAATGTATATATCTGCTTTATCGCGTTCAAGCCTTGTGCCCTTTGATAGCAATCTCCAGCGGTATGCTTAACTATTAAACGATGGAAGCAACAACCATCATTTGAAGCAAGCTGTCGCGACTGAAACGATTCGATGGCTGACAAGGGACTAGGGCGCTACTTCAGCAGTTGGTGTCGTAACTGCACAACTCCCCACGAGAGATAGCCTAAGGTCATTACATGTTACAGATAAGTGCATGGCAAGTCCCAGCTGCTTGAAACCACTTAGTTGAGGTGTTGCTAGTACAGTTCCCAAGAGTATTTCTATACTTAAGTAGACAATCCACTATTCTAGCGTCCAAATAACTTACGCGAAACCCCCAAGTGCTTACTAGGTATGGTTGGCGGTTTTCCAACAAAGGAAAGCTGGACGTGCCCAGAGAGCCAAGATTTGCAAGGCACGCCACTAGTGAGAACTACCGGCGTACTATAATGCCGGAACAGTAACATCCCACGCGGGCTTGCGTGCTGTGATGGCATCTAGCGCAGCTCCAGTATTCCACGAAACATCTTTTGACGTAAACGCTGAGAAGCCTTAAGATTACAATGAAATTTGACGACTGCGCACGTCAGAGAATTGCAAGCTGTAATCTTACCCCTTGAAGCTTAGGTTCATCCTATTATCGGGAAGAAATCTATTGAACTTGGCGTTCCGAAGGTGAAGGCAAATCCGGGTCGCTACTTGGGACGACATCAATATACGTACATGTGTGTCTGTCAGACAAGAAACTAGGACAAGCTCTCCCAGTCCTTACAATATAATACCTTGACAAGAATCATCATTACAGATTAGCAATCATAGACCCTTCGAAACCTGGTGACTCCAGGACTATGGTTACAGTTACTGGGCCCCTGACCTAGACTCTTAATTTGGTATCCGCCCGTAGAACATGGGGGACCGAACAAACGGATCAAGCAGCAAGGATTGCTCTAACCTCCACCTCACCAACGACATGGTCTTACCCCGGATTGTCTACATTCCACCGGCAAATTTTGTTGGTCCTTATTGCTTTCCTTCAATTTGATTGATATGGTGAAACTATCTGGTAGTTGAGCATGTTCTGATACCACTTCGACAGGTCAACCTCAGGCTAGGTTGGAATGGTCTACCTAGTTGGGCCAAGTATGTGAGAGACGCTATCATGACTGTCCTAGCTACGTGTGAGCATTTTACGTAGTCCTTCTACTTCTTTTATAAAGACTAATCAAATGAACTCTACCCGCATGAGCCATTAGAGTGTTATGCCAATCGCATATAGTATTTAGTAGCTCCGATCATGAATGGAGAGAGAGTTCAAAGCCCATCTTAAACGTATAGTTACATGCAAGTCGTGGCAGGCCCTTCCAGGAGCAGAACAGTGATTCACATAGTTCGCGGTTCAAAGAGAAGAATGTTCCGGTGTCAAACAACTATGTACATATTGCTGATGATTATTATTTTGAGACACAGTTGTTTTTGATCAAATCTATCTATGTTACCGTAATCATATCATCCTCAGCGTGTTCTCTTACTATTTTATACAAGGTCTATTCCGGCAACCCCTGTGAACTGATGTGCAACTATGAGCAGGTAAGCTTGAGTTCGTCTAGCCCAGACATAGATACTTCATAGTCCATATGACAATAGCCTTGAGGTAGTCTATAATTATTCAGTTGCACGGCTCGCATCACCTTGTACTTCTATTTGTTGTAATGAGAACTACAGCATAGAGGCTCCCAGAATAAAGCCGTAGCATGGATTTGAGGCCTTGGAGACACGTCGTGCAATCATTAATTATCTGTCAATCTTATAATGCCAATATGTCTCATGTTTGCGAGAGCTGAGTACCTTCATGTGGCACAATCTCGTATATCACTCGTCGCTCCAGTTCAGCACGTTGAGCTCCCACATTTTCCCCTAAGATCGCTTACTCTCATCAGTCCCAAATTACAAACGCATCAACTAAAGAACCCCTCGCATCCAGCCTAGTTGTTTCGTTTAGAATTCACAAGACTCTTACCTCTCTTGGTAAGTGTTATGAGGAAATTGTGATCACTGGGTATCCCAGCAAAGGCAAAACCGTTTACTTGAAATATCATGAAAGTATGCTGCTTATCCAAATGCTAAATTCTTGAATAACTTAATTGTCACTCAGCTTCATGGCTAGTAATAGTGCAAAGATCATCTTCTATTTGAAAACGAGACCTGACCTACTATCACCCTGGAGAGCCCTGAGACATATCCATTTTTCCGACGTCGTTAACGTAGTTCTGCTGTAGTGAGACAAGCTCGAATTTAAGATCGTAATCCCAATGGCGGACTGTCACAATCTTGAGGGTGGCGATCCTGCACCCATGCCTATAGAACGACCGCCACTATCTGGAGTATTCCTCCCCGTGATAATTTCAGCGGTATATCATGACGGTCACTGATTTGGCGCTCACCAAGGTCTTTAATAGCCCAGTCTTTGCAGCTTCGCTCCAACCCCCGTCAACCAAAAACAGTAGCGTTTCTGATCCAAAATATTCCACTTCCCAACTAAATAATATCGCTATCTTAATCATGCAATAACCCCCTGCTTGATCAGAAAACTTTAACTTTCTACTTCATGTCTTAAACCCATGTGCAACACGTTGTGGCATACTACGTATCCCGGCTGATAGAGAGAGATTGACAAGTTCAATTCGTGTGTAATCACTTGATAGGTAGTGAAAGGGGTAGAATAGGATCTCCATAGCCAAATGAGATAGCTTCCGCGTAAGTAGTTCTGGTTTTATCGTAACACCATCCAGAAGTAGAAAATCCTTCCGTCTAGATATGCAAACCGCATCTAGCATCGGCTTGGACTTTTCAATGTGTTTTCAGTATATAGCAACGTTACTACGCTATAATAAGACTGAAGGTGACACAATTCACGTGTAATCTCTTGTAGTTGAAAGGTATTCATCTTAGCTTCCGGGCTGGTGCCGACATGAACCCGAAGCAGGATCGTAATATTATGCTCATCATGATCGTGGCGTTCGTCCTCCTCATGGGATCAAATAATGCTACAAGATAATTAAATAACAAAGCCACGAATGGATCATATATAAATAAACTGATGTGAGATTTCACATAAACAAGCCGTGGCTGTGTGCCTGCCAAGTCAAAACTTGTTTTATCTAATGCCCCGATGAGCAGGATTGAAATTGCCTATATAGGAAGGAGGTGGATTCGAAGGGATCTACGAAGGACGAGCAAATGCGCGAAGACGGGTGAAAAGGTAGTGATCTGCACCGCATATTGAATCTCGTGAGGCTTCAAGACATATCACCTGTAGCACAAAATCCTGAGCACGTTGTCATCATGGCCATAGTACACGTGGAAAGAGAAATAGTTATAAGAATGAATGCCTACGGCCAACCCATCAGATCGGAGTTGAAAGGCGCACTTGACCATTTACCTCGCCTCCCATCAAGCCATCAATCGAAACCCTCGTGATACTATCACCATGTATCTAAAGTCGCTCCTGTATTGGAGTGCTCTAGCCTCCCTTGCTGCGGCGAGGTCAGTGCCTAAGAGGAATGGGCCAGCACCGCTTATGCGGGCAAGCGACGAACATCGAGTTCCGGGGATGTATATTGTCAAGATGAAGGACGGTTTCGTCGCGGCAGATGCAGACCGTACATTGACTACTCATATGAGCAGTGCCAAGCACATGTATGGCGCAACGAGCTTCAAAGGTTTCGCTAGTGCACTCGACGACGCAGCGCTTGAATCATTAAGGGCCAACCCTCATGTATGATAGCCGAGGAGTCATGGTTCCAGTGCGACACTGATAAGTGGTATAGGTCGAATATGTGCAAGAAGACTCGAAGGTTCACCTGTATGATTATACCACTCAGGTTAGTTCTCTGGAGTCATTTATTTCCACTTTAGGCATGTTTCGGGTCACATTGCTCCTGCATAACTCTCGAAACATGAGCTGAATCCCTTCTCCATCTGGCAATTACTGACTGCAGTGCGTTCAATTAGGAGAATGCGCCCTACGGCATTGCCCGGATATCTCATCGCAATAATGGAGACAATAACTACGTTCGCGACTCGTCAGACGGCGAAGGGACCTGCGTTTACGTGATCGACACTGGAATCAATGTTGACCACCCAGATTTTGGCGGTCGAGCATCTTGGGGGGCCAATTTCGCCGACGATGAGAATATCGACGGCGCAGGTCAGTATGTAACCACTGGAGTCATTTTCTTTCTGTTTTTGGTTACTCCTGGCGGTCATAGTTGACTACTAGGGACACAAGTGTGTCTCGGGAGTATGCAGAACTTCCAAAGCTTTTCTCCGAAAGAGTAATCACTAACTCCAGAGGTTATAGTGGAACCTTCGTCGCAGGCATCGTGGGCTCAAACTCCTACGGTGTGGCCAAGAAGACGCAACTGCTTGCCGTCAAAGTATTCAAGAATGACGGTACAACAGATGGCAACAGCATCATTGCAGCGATCGACTGGGTTGCGCAAGATGCACCGAGCAGGGGCTGTCCTAAGGGCACCGTCGCCAACCTGTCGCTTGGTGGTGGGAGGAATCAAGCCAGCAACGATGCCGTAGCTGCTCTCGTGAATGCAGGCAGTAAGTAATATCCGCACGTTGGTCCTAATTTTGAGTGCTCTGCAGGAGTTGCCGACGGGATAATGTTCGAGGCCTTTCAGTTGGTGCCAAAACATGGTGACCGTAGCTGACCCAAAGGTTCTGTAGCATTCGTCGCGGTCGCGTCAGGCAACGACAATGCAGATGCTGAGAACACCTCGCCCGCCTCCGAGCCGTCTGTCTGCACTGTCTCCGCAAGCGACGAGAATGACGCGAAGGCAAGTTATAGCAACTACGGTGCTGTGGTTGACATCTGGGCGCCGGGTAACGATATCGAGAGCACCTCGTACCAAGGTGGATCAGTAAGTTGATTGCCCCCTTTTGTGACTGTGCGAAGGGTGCTCTACGAATGAGAAAAACAAGACTCG
This sequence comes from Xylaria bambusicola, assembly GCF_022495145.1. Taxonomy (NCBI): domain Eukaryota; kingdom Fungi; phylum Ascomycota; class Sordariomycetes; order Xylariales; family Xylariaceae; genus Xylaria; species Xylaria bambusicola. Next base: position 345,122 of record NW_025953559.1, on the reverse strand, counting down.
CTTCGGTGCGATTCATACTAACGAGTCATCTGCATCCAGACTACAGCCTCAGGCACGTCGGCAGCTAGCCCCATTGTTGCAGGCCTCGGTGCTTACTTGCTCGCTTTCGAGGGTTCACGAGACCCCGTGGCGCTTTGCGACCGCATCAAGGAGCTCTCAACACAAGGCAAAATTAGTGGTGTGGGAGAAGGCACCACCACTGCCCTAGCGTTCAACGGTAACCCCTCTGGATAATATGTGGTAAAGTAAGTAAGAATGACGATGCTGCGTTGCGGCTGTGTTATGTAGTTCTCGAAGCATGGCTGGATAATACCACATGGGCTGTAGGGCGAAAGTGGTGCTGCCTAGATACTCTGGCTGGAAATGATCTGCATTATGCTGTAAAATAGACGATGATACCATGGGCAGAAGCCATGAGGAGTAAAACACCCAAGCCAAATATCCTAACGAAAGAACATGGGGCCAATACTCAATGACCCCAACAAAGGCGCAACTAGAAGACACCGCCACGCGCTCTCCCTATTACTGCGCAGGGCCAATACCTGTGACTAGGCAAAAGTTGCCTAACCCACTAATTGTATCCGACGTAGGTTTTAAGTGGCTGCCACGCGAGAAAAAGGGTAGATGCGTCTGCATTGCATCCATCGAGATAGACTATTGTTTCATAGATGCTGGCTGCGCCTAGCGAGATGCCGTGCGACAACGGATCTTGAGCAAATCGTATGCGAGAATAACGCCGCATCATAACCCCAGCATATGACAACATGAGGGATGGGTGGGAAAGATTTCGGTCATCCGTTTGGATTGGGTGAGGCGACATCGTTCGTCCCCCCTGTGTGGTTTGACTGGTTCGCCAATATGTTTGGCATTGCCTAGATGCCACGTGATCCTTGACTTCCACCGTTGATTACACAGTTCATGCTTGATTATATGCGAAGTTACGGAAAAGCAAGTGTTTACAATTAAGAAAGACGGAACCTATTTTCCTGATGTGCAGGGGAAATGTTGATTCAATTGATTTGCCAGCCAGTGACATCTTTTTAACTTGTACGATATTTGATATGGGAAAGGGGTAATAAAGCACACGCATCCAGCCCGTTTAAGCCAAAATGAACGAAATGACAAAATATGAAAAAGGAAAAAGGGAAATGATTCCTTGCTCTTCATCCATGGGCTAAAGACCATGTACAATCCAAACATCTAGCTTCGTGCCATGTGTCAAAAAGGAAATAAGCCGCCATCGTAGATCTGGAGGAATTTGAGCGACGTGCCGTTGCCCCGTCTTGTTGTTCTGTCGATAATCTATCTCCCATTTTTGTCCAGTAATTTTGAGAGTGCCCGGACTGATGTCTATGAACTGGGATGGAGGAGAAATTTTAAGGGGTATAGCAAATAGCCGCCGATGATGGAAGAAAATGTGTTTTCCTGTACAGAATCGCTCGGGAAAGGGCAGAAAGTTTCCCTTTCTCAATTTCGAATGTGTTTGCTCCAACAGGTAGGGGTCAGAGAAATGATGTGGTACTCCATTCTCATATGAGCTGCTAGCATTTCATTCGAAGAATTGGACTGGCATAGAACGCATATAGCTCACCGTCTCCTGACTTTGATCGTTTCAGGGCGGCAGTGGCCACACAATTCGTGCCCACACTGCTGGCAGTGCAAGGTCACAGCGAGATTCCACGGCCCTTGGCCGCAATAGCACTGACCCTGTTAGCATCATCTTGAGATTCTTCGGGTTTGATGACCTTACGCAGTAGTATACTGTTCTATATGCCATTTTCCGAGGTGTTTAGCAACGGGCAAAGTTGGTTTCAAGATTGTTTTCTGGTCTTGTCTGAACTGATATCAGACTTATCGTCAAGTAGAAGCCCGTGGATGGCACAATCATCGATAGGAACGACTGGGAGGAACACACCATTTATACAGAGAATTAGGAGGCCATGCGTGGTAAATGATGGAAAATCTTTGGAAATGCATTTGTGGGCTTTTCGTCGTTGACTCGACGTGCTGTGAAAAGCAGTAAAAGGTAAAGTCGGATTACTGAAACTCCGGTCAAGTTTCAAGGCGTTAAGATTAATGGCTCGCCCTAAAGTTCAAGCACTGCCATCAAAGTTCGAATGACGGGATAGCTATGTTGTTCCATTCCTATCAACAATACCAAGAAGAGAGCTTTCTCCTCTTACGAGGCAATTAACGGAGATGGCCCCAGCTAATCTATTGGCCACGGCAGAACGGCAACGATAATGCGGAACACAATGAGCGTCGTCGAATGTGCGAGACCGGCGTACCGTGACTATGAATCGCCAGAGAGATAGTCGAAGCGGACATCATTGGTGATGAAAACGCTTCGCCGCACCCTTGGATTTCGGTCGACACAAATTTAACTGGATCAGGAGCGACATGATAGACGGACCATCGAAGCAGTATACACAAATTCATCATACACAGCCATCTCGGCCGAGAGCGTTGTTATTCGCCTGAATATCAGAGTGAAGCTGTCAGTTTCGAACAAGCTTGCTTCAGTTGCCATGACGTAGCCACAAATCTTTTAGTCTGAGACCTGATTCCGGCAAGAGTCACGGAATCGCATCGTATCTCAGATGGGCTATAGAGGGACAGGTATTTTGAAACCCCTCAGTGCCAGGATAGAGTGGCTGAATAACTACTAAATGCCCGATTGAAGTGATTTGATTATGGGTCGCCCTCGGCTGTGCCAGCTTGGTTTGCCTGTTTCTATAGGGATTCTAGGTCCCGCACCCCATTTTCTTTCTTGCGGCCCTTCTGAATACCGAGCTACTAAATGGGCAATTGCTATACTTTGCCTTACTTTCTTTCAATACTCTACCTACTTTTTGTCCGCGTAGTTTTTCTTCACGTGCAAGTGCGATCTCGGAGATGCGCGCGAACATTGTCCTATATTCCACATAGGAGCTAATTGCCCACTTGCGGCGCAGGAGTGCCACCTGACATATGCCCGACCATGGAATGGAGCTGTAAGTTATTACATAATCCACAATACCTAGTATATTGCCTCGTTTTCTTCTTCTCTGAGATGTGATGCTACCGAGACCTTTACTTCACATGGAATTTACAGCTCAAAAACATCTGAGTAGGGTTGGCAAATTGTGACGTGTGGCGCAGTGAAGGATTGAGTAATAGCACTCACATAGGCAAAGGATTACATCATGCTAATCCTATACTTTACACTGCCGGTATAATTTATAATATAGTCTGAATGCCATGTGCACGGCAATGCAAAAATAATTACCGCTTTCAACCAGCTGAATATATCTGCAGGCGATCTAAGCTCTGATCCTTCGCAAGGGCATACGACTCAGACAGGGGTGTGTATTATAGAGACCGACCTTCACTTCCAAGTCATTCACAGGATCAAGTTAAATTCTAGATAACAATTATGACCATTGCTCTTTTCCGGCTCTCTAAATGCTATGTCTCGATATTGACTTTAGGTAATCTCACCCAGTGATGATGAGTATAAGACAATGACAATCTAACCTTCAGCTTCCCGTATCATACGTCATCAGGAGCAAAATAGACATCTTAGAAAGACAATTCCCAATGAGCGCCAACTTTCAAGTTTATCAACCAGTTCCCCCCCCCCCTTCTTCCTTTACGCGCCCGAGCCATCGTGTATTAGTCTGGTTTACATTTTAGTGCCGAATGTATAGGTTGCGGTTTCGATTTTGTCAAGAGACTCACGGCACTTTTGACTCTGTTGCTATTTTTCGGGAGCGGCAATAGGACATCGATTGCACCGTCTATGTTGACAGATGTGACAGTCAGCATCGGTCGTGCAACTCCACGGGCCGTGGCCACATTCGCACTTTTCATGAATCAGTATAGGTAACGAGTTCGTTATTTAGGATTTACCCTTACACAGAAGAAGTTCATGTCGTAGTAAGTAGTAAAGAGTTGGCAAGTATTAACCAACTATGCTGTGGCAGGTAGATGAATTTCGGCAAGAGGGTGTTTGGTGTGCTATGAGCGCGTGGGTAGAGAAAGTCAAACAGTTCATTTATAATGAAGTCAAGAACATAGACTTTATATACTAGAATTCCGTGTAACTCTCCGGTCTATGAATATGGCGAAATCCTAAAACTGGTACTGTTGTAATTTAGGCATTCGTAGGCGCGAACATGTGTATAGGATTCCTCTTCTCTTGGGTATACCAGTGCTCCCATCGAGGTGACATTCTCTCTGACTGGATTTGAAACACAGCCATCATATCCAGATGCATTTCTCATTTTTGTGGCCTTGGTCTGGGAAATGGCCTGTATTAAGCGAAAACCGGTTTCTTGTGCGTGAGATTCGTGAGACTGACCGCAAGCGGACAAACCCCAAGAGAATCTACTGGTCTTTTTACGAAGTTTTGTCTTCGGATCATAAGTCACAAGCTAATGAAACTTAGTTGGTGGCAGCTCAATGTATATAAGCTACGGACGAAGTTGCACTGACAGCTGTGACAGTGGGCGGAGATTGTACACCACAGGAACTGAAGAATATAGCCGAGTTGACTTTATCGAGATTAGCACAGATACCGAGCATCTGGATACCAATGAAATAGTAGAATGCACATATTCCACTGGTGAATGACTCAATTTTCATATGACAGGGTGTAGTCTGTTTGGCTAATAACCGCAAGACCTCGGGATGTCGCCCTATTACCTGTCACGTTTCGGTCTAGAACAATCATCGAATGCAACAAGTCTGCATCATTAAAATGCAATCTAAGCTTTTGGGTTGCCTGTTTTTGGACAGTACTGGTGTAAAAACAATGGGATGGCTATGCTTAGAATTGAAGCCTCATGCTAGCCGCATACATAGCCATGCTCCGATGCATATAGCCCCATAAGCGGACGCAGTACTCTTGTCATCCGTCTTGCTCTACCTCGGGGTTTGCACTAGTTATAGAATGTTTAAAGGGTCAAACATGATGCCTTTTTCGCTGTGGATGGTTGATAATAGTTCATCATCCAATCCGAAACCCTGGATCCAAACAGAGCTCGCACGTGTACCACAACAGGGTTCGATGACACATCGTACAGGGCGAGGGTTCTCAAACGAAGAAGACCGAAGATTTCGGCGCCTGCCGAAATTAAAAGTGCAAGAAAAGGAGGCTGCCGGGGATTCATGGATAGAGAGAGAAGAGTGATGCTGCCTGGCGCCAGTACCCCAGCATTGGTTCGCGGACGACGATGTCTCCATTCTCGGAAACCTCCCTGCTTCGTTCATAACGACACACTGTCAGTTTACGAGCCGAAAAAAATTCAGTAGCATTCGGCTTGGGGGCCAAAACCAAAATTAATAACAACCCATCCATCGGTCTTGCTGAGCTTGATGGCGGGGATGCATCGAGGATCCTTGACCGAGTTGAGTAAATGAGCCATCTGGACCGGCCTTCCCCCAAAGAATTCATGCTATAAGATAAATCGCTGCCGTCTGGACTGCTACTTGTAAGTCGAAGTTGTAGACCTGCCGTATTATGTATGGGGCCGTATTTGTAAATCGAAATATAGCGGTATTGTTAGCGGGTCTGCGACTTTGATTGCGGTTAGTTTGCCGTGGGAAATAGTTCCTCTTATAGGTACCGTCTTCATCCAGGACTCTAATTGAGCCTCAAAGCCTTGAAAGCCAAAATTGACTTCGTAGGTTTGTGCACGTTGAGCCTCCAAGGCGAAACAGATCCCTAGTGCTTCTCAGCTAGAACTTAAGCCAGCATCGAAAGGGTGAGATATTACAGCTATCCTTGCAACCCGGGATCAAGCGCCTTTTTTTTTGTTGGTGCTTCTCTCTCAAGCTCAAAGGATTTGATGGAGAGACTACCATTCGCTAGAAAACTATTTCTTAGGTATCGGCTGTTCCTACGATAATAGTTAAGGATGTAATATTACGAAGGGCCATATCAGCATTGCGAAATTGCACGAGCAACAGCTTTGCTATTGGAAGACTGTTGATGATCCCGGCATGGAACCCTGAAGACGATTCGCCACTTGACCATAACTCGTCAATTTCGAATAGTACGGTAATTCATGAACTAGGATTTTGACAATTCCCTATGTTTCTCACTTTGCCTTCCTTCCGTAATTTTAACTCTCGTGGTAGTTTATTTTATTTCTCATTTCATAGTGTTCAACATTAGCATAGGGTAAAATCCACTGCGCAATAACATTTTAACGGTATCCGGTAACTTTGAACAAAAAGGGACCTTTCTGTTTTGTGTTTTGTAGCTCGTTGATAGGCTTACGTTGCCTATATAGCACGTTACAGATTAATATCTCGAGCCGAGAGGGTGGATCGTGAATATGTTGGTATAACGACTAATAGCACACCACAACTGGCCAACCGGGGTTCGGTGAAGAGGTTCCAAATTATGCGTGACTACGGCGCATGTCTTAACACCTTGGTAGAGCGCTATGATGTCCAGACTATGATACAGCCTTCCTCGATAACATTTTTGGCTCAAACACACTATATAGGTTGGGAGAAAGAATAATGTATGCACATGTTGATTTTCCGTATCACGGACCTTTGGTGTGAAGCTTTGGAAGTGATGAGGTCAATACTTTCACAGCGCTATATACTAATCCTGTCGATCAAAATGGCCTATATAGAGTCATTGGTCCAGTATCTTTCATCTTTCGAAAGAAGTTCGGTATCCTGTAGTGATTAAGACGAAGATCTCTCAATATACGTACATAAGTACTGTGACAACGCACACTCATAACATAGCCCAATATACCCACCTGGGCATAACACCTGGGATAGGGATTGGAGAGCATATTTGAATCCGAGTGGGCATTTCTGCAAATCTGGACTGTGTGTCAATTTCAAGAAGACAGTCGGTGAATTGGTTGGCTAGGACGAAGAAATTGCAGCATTGCTCGTTGTCGAATAGTTTCAAGTGTTGGAAGTGGAAGAATTAAGGGAAAGGGCCGGATTACGGCAACTCGCGGACGTCGGTACCGAAAGCGACATAAGAATACCTAAGTGATGAGCAGCGAGAGGTACCCCGGTACCGACATATGCATGTGGGTACTGTGAGTTGAAAGGATAGCACAATGGCTAGGTGCGACACAATGGGGTGCAGAGAGTGCTCGGACCACTGAAGCATGTACCGGCGCTTGAGACACTTGGGAATAAGTACCCGGCAGTACCTGGCCGTACCTCGAGGCATGCTAGCAATTCCAAATGTACCTGTAGCATTGATCAGATGCCCAGGTGAATTGCGTCAGTCAATGCTGGCTGAGCTGTCAGTTGCAGCCCAATCCTCTTCGATTTCTTCAACCCAGACTCGATCCAACAGCCCCAACGACGCATGTCTGCGCCGGCCTAGTGGAGGAGTTCTCGGTTCCTTCGGCAGAGGCTCGTGCTGTAGCGCACCGGATGTTGCTCCAGTACTTATCGCCACGACTCCAACTTTGACGCCGGCTCCCGTCTCGACACTGCTTCCCCTTGTGCTATTCTTCTCCATGATGTGTCTGGAATGCCAGCTATTGAAAGCACGAGAGCCGCCTCGCGGTGGACTACCCGCATAGTCCCCGTCTTCCTTGCTGCTGCCGTTGCCTATGCGACATACGTAGTCGTCGCTCGCGTCTGTTGTAAGCACTTACCCCCATTCAGTCGCCCATTGATATAACCATCCGCGCGTGATACTACACGTAAGATCCGCAGACACCATGGCGATTCCGGGTAGCCATTGTAGCGCGGTACTAACTAGGTGCTCTACTCACAGTGAATTACCTCCTTCGCTCTCTCCACGAGGATGGGACCGCCGTCGCTCTTCTCGTCCTTTACTTCGTCTTCTTCGTATTGATGATCGCTACCTATGCCCGAACCCTCTATAGTGCGAACTTCAACCCAGGTGTCGTCCCTCTCGGCCCACGGGCTGCCAGTCAGCAAGGGACTAAAGACGGAAGGTGGGTGAGACGGCCGTATGGAGCACACGATATCGAGGGACGGGCCTATGAGGCCGGGCCTGATGAAGATCCCGACAGCCCTGGACTTGAGCGCTTCTATTCTCGGGACGCGTTTGTATGCGAGAATGACGGTCGCCCGAAATGGTGCTCTGAATGCTGTAATTGGAAACAAGATCGTGTCCATCATAGCCGCGAAATTGGTCGATGCGTTTATCGCATGGACCACTACTGCCCCTGGGCTGGTGGCATGATTGCGGAAAGTTGTAGGTTTGCCATTGCTGTTCGCTGGCCTTCACATCGCTGACTGTGTATCCTATGTATAGCGTTCAAATTCTTTGTACAGTTTACTACATATACATCGCTATTTTGCGCTGTGGTCTTGGGCGCAACCGCCTACGCGCTTCGTCGGCAGGTCCAGCAGGGTGCATCTCCCGATCCTTTTCTTCTAGCTGCTATAGTGATAGCCGCCTTCTTTGGGCTATTTGCCTTCCTCATGACTGTGACCTCGATCCGATATCTTCTCCAAAACATGACGAATGTCGATATTCTGTCATACCGCCATAAAGTCTATCAATTGGCTGTACGCGTTCCTCGTGGGACGAGGTCGGATCAATTCGGCACGATCGAGTATCCCTTGAGGAAACTAGACAATGGCCCGACCTACAGGAAAGAAGCGAATCGACGTTTGAAGCCCAACGGTCGTGTACCTGAAGACCGAGGAGACACCCCTCACGCAAGTTCTCGGGATGATCTAGCAACACGGACCTTTGCAATCCTTGAGACAAGACCTGGCGAAAACCCATGGGACCTGGGACCTTGGAGGAATTGGCAAGCGGTAATGGGTACGAATCCCTTGGATTGGGTGCTCCCCATTCGCCATTCGCCTTGCGCCAATCACGAAAATCCTGAAAGCCTTTATAGTATGGACCGCATCCTCAATAAGCTTCGGGCCCGGTACGGTCTTCCTGCTGGCCCCCCGTCTGACGAGAGTACGCTTGTAGAGATGAGAAATTTGCGGAGTTAATTGCGGGTGCATAGTAGTGGCGCCAATGATACCCCTATATTTGGTGTTGTGACCAATCAGAGTGCTTAGGAACATTTTAAGTACTGTACATATACCTAACTTATATACTTTTATTTATTCTCCGTTTGGAATGCATGTTTATACTAGTCGATATCATGGTTAATTTGTCTTGGCCACCTTACTGATTCAAAGTCATCTTTTGTACTGCTAGGAGCTTCAGAAATACCCTTATCACTGACGAAGCAGAAATTTCTATCCATGTTGGTTGAAATTACTATGACTGTCATAGAAAGTTGAGTGTCAGGGGTATAAGTAAGAACGAGCGATCGGCTTATTGAAGTCACTGGCTTAAGAAATAATCAATTGACTGTCGGATCCTTATATACAGATATCCAAGCGATCAGCACCCAAATGTAGTAAACATCCCATTTAACGACCTCTGGAGCATATATCACGACACGGGGGCTAAGCCATATGTGGTTTCATGAAAATATCTGTCGTATGAGAGTCCTATTGGAGTGATGGATAACATGTTTCGATTATAAGTCAGAAGTATTGGATTTGATCCCAATTTGCTCAGGAACTGTCGGCTTCGCAATCGCTACATTTCGGGTGTTGGCAATTTGTGCAACATGCTCCGTCTTCACCTGTCGTATTCGTATACGCGAATTTCCCCTTCTCGTGACATTCTGAACAAGTGTACTCGACGTCTGTGTGGTAAACCTCGTCGTCTTCTATAACATTGTCGGGTTCGGGAGACGGAGAAGGTGTTCGATCAGGCCTAGCCCCTAAATTAGGATTGGGCCCATTTACCAGGGTAGTGCCTTACATTATAAAGATAAGTTGAGCAAGAGAACAGGTACTCAACGGCTTCTCGAGTTGAAAATCAAACAATTGTTATAGCAAGGGGAGCAGTACTTTTGTTGTTGTGATCGTAGGTTTCTGATGGTGAACAATACCTGAAACTGCAGTATAATAATCCAGAATCTTCAAGAGGCCTTCCAAATTTCTTTATCTTTATATACTTGGAGCTTCATCTCTCCTTTTTCCATATACCACCCAAGGCAATCACTGCATAAGTCGGAAACGCCGCTATGAGAATCTCATAGTCATCAAGCCTCTTGATCGGTCATGCCTACTAGTGCCAACACTCTCTTGCTGCAGAGCCGCATCCTAAGCACAATCCATGGCCCGGTCTGAACCGAGCCTTCAACCACGAATAATCCGGATTACGGGGGTCAAAAGGGGGAATGTCACTACGGTGGTAGCCTTGGGGCCTCAACATCCATCTTAGACTTGTTCTTGCAGCCAACATAAGATGATAGGCGGCATTTCAAGGACGTTTTGCCATAAATTGCCATAAATGATAGGCCGTAGTAGCAGATCGATTACTGGACAATTCTATTACATGGATTCACCATGGCCGGGACCGAGTTCTGAAAGACTTCGACACGGGCAGCCCGTAGATTAGCAAAAGATACGACCATACCGTGTCTCATTTTCTAGAATGCATTGTGATGCCGTCAATGGCGGCCAATTATCTCAGAGAGGAAAACTAGCGTCCCTTTCTATCGGGATCGAACTTTGACACAAGAGGAAGGCCGTTGCAAAAATTCAGTTAACGTGCATGAAAGGGGCGAATCCAAGGAAGGTATCGTCATGCCCAACTCCAGAGTTACACTACAAACGGTTGGCCGAGTTACACCGCTCTAACGACAAATCATCACTCTGTGCCAGAGCTTTGAGTAAGTAGAAAAGGCGGAGAGCCGAGTTAGATGGAATCCTCGAGCCTTCAAACAGACATACAATCGGAACCCTGTACTCGAGACTCATAGTGTTAACCCCAAAGGTGGAGATGACATGGACGTGAGCCGCTCGTTGGTGATAATGAGAACAACTCATATTATCTTGTAAAGAGAATAATACGCCCAATTTCTCTGCTCATACAGTTGTTTATTCAATCCCATAGACACAAAGGGTAAGTACATCTTGGATTCTGCAATCCATCAACCTAGTCCCGCTCAAAAAGAGATCAGCTAGAACCTGGCGCTATATCCGCCACGAGATGCGGCTCGTAACGTAGTGCTGACCTACTGGGTGCAGTAATTGATGGTAACCGGCGCACGGCCAGATCTAAAATAGGTAGACCGAAGTCAAGATGGTAGCTAGGACTTACTTGCTAAATATGCGCAAAAGCACCACATCGAGAATTCAGCAAAAGTTCTCACAGCTACGAGCTACCAGAGATATTTTGAATCATATTATGGCTTGATTTCATTGTCTCAACAAGACATTGGAACAGAGGCATTAATGTAGCCTATTGTTTAGAACAAGGTCACTTAAAATCAGGTAATCCAGTGATCAAGCTGGAAAAGTGCCCCTAACTCAACTCCCGGATATGTCTCAAACCTGACAGAAAGGGATTCCTTTGATTAGGCGGAGCCCTAAAGAAATATCGCTTTTAGAATTTCATCCCGGAGCTTACGGGGGAACCGAGAATGATGATGGCAGCTTCTCTCCCTGACACTGAACCAACATGCCCCTTTGATTATTTCCGGAAGCCACTGCCAGAATAGGCAAACTGGAGGGCATTCTAGAAATCTATGTGTACATTATCAAGTAGTCTCACTTTCTTGGCAACGCTCTTGACTATGCAGGCTTGAGTGCATACACCGTGAGCTAGAAGGATTAGCCAAAACCTTTGCGAACACCCAAATCGTCGAAAACGCACTCTCGGTAGCCATTGAGTGAATCCAGACCTAGAGACATCTCTCGTTTTGAACATCACTATGAGATATTTGTCAGTTTTAGTATGAAATCAAGGCTGGTAAGAAGTACAGTAGAAGAATTGAGCTTGATTTCAGTGAAGAGAAGAAACGGAAAACTTCCTGTTTATTGGTGGCTTTCGTTCGTCTGCGCCAAAGTATTCTCTGCTACTGCAGGCTACATTTTAGTGTTTCTTTTCCGTGGTAATCTAAGCATATACTCAACACAATTACATCGAAACGGTACAGTCGAGACGAAACCTCGTGCGACGGGTACTAATTTCTCCTAACAGGGTTTAATTTTGAGCCTCAAGCCCACTGTGAGGGTAGCACAGTTCTTGGATTCGCCAGAAGCAGTGGTAATCATGTTTTCTCTGAGGGAACCGCTGAGTGAGAGTGGATGAACGATGCAGAACGGACAAGCCGAGTCTGCAGGTGCGTTTGGATTCCGACTAGCTGACTCGAAGTAAGCAATTAATATATGTGCAACCGTATGTATAATCTAGCATAATTTACTGGTTCGAGAGGCTTCAGTCACCTGGATCAAGGGACGAGAAACGGGTTGTAGGCACACGAGGCGAGGCTAATCTTGGTGGGACCTACCTTCACAGGAGTTACGATGTCTAGTTCGTGGTACACTCAGCGTTGCTATTGGGGGCTGAAACAAGGCTCTCATGCTGGTGGTGCTGCCTACTTCGTACATCTGCTGGTCGTAGGAGGCACACGAGCACAGACTCAATAGTTCATCGGACCGAGGGATAATCTTTGCAGCTCAGACGCAGGGTACTTCTATCCTTCGGCAGATGCTACTGGTCAATCCGAACCTACGGATTCCGTATCATCAGCATGGCGTTACACTTTCGAGGGGGGTTTGATTGTTTCCTGTCGATCCGTGCTGGCAACGCTTATCATTTACTGGCCGGATAGTTGGCATGGCATGCTGGTCAAAGCTGACATGCTTCTTGACCGACACAACGTCTGAACCTGGTTTCTACTTGGAATGCCAAAGATGACGACACAGCATTGTACGGGATAGTATGTAGATAGCTAAGTACCGGAGAGGCTATGTATGTATGTACATAGTATCTATCTGTCAGGCAGAGACGTAGTAATGAGGAAGTGGTGCAGAAGACGAATGAGGATAGTCGCCCGATAACATCCCTATAGAGCTCGAACGACGAGCGGACGTAACTACTCAAATCCATCATTTGCAGCTTTGTTCTTCATGGGTAGGTATTGAGTGAGGTCTTGCCTGACCAGTCGTCTTAAGTAAGCTATCATCATCATGCAGTGGACAATGCACAATGTTTCGGCCTAGGTACAGTACCTAGGTACCTAATGCGTCTCTTCGCTCCGATTAGTGTATATTGCGGATAAGCGCCAGCTGCCTGATAGGCTGTTGAGCTTATGTATTTACTGAAAGTGATTAATAGTCGGCCTCCAATTAACATTGAAGACACCTACTACCTAGGCATGTACCTATGTACCGGTAGATTGGAAGTACCATGCAACGTAACAACCCGTCTAGGGGCACTGTGTACCACGGCCATCTCAAGCAATGAAGCGGCCCTCCAAGTTCCCTTTCTCACCTCACCTGGCACTTTCATATCTTCTGGTAGGCCGGCGTAGAGATAATTCCCTCTTAACCTTAACCCAGCAATGCTTTAATCAACTGCCATCTTACGAAATACCTGCTATTACCTCTTCTCGTGGATCGCTACGCCGCTCTCCCGTCTTTTGAATGCTGCGAGTCATATTTCATCATGAAGGCTTAAAAGCGAAGGCTTGGATTTCACCAGCCAGCCTTACTGCACCTTGGATGACTTGCATTCTATCCACCGCAATAACCGCCTGATTGCACTTGTTATGTCAATCACATGACTGTTTCTGCGCTATCCAATCAGTCGTGGGCAGTTTGACTGTCAACATGTCTTCACCATCTCCTGGCTTCCAAGTCTCCTCTCCCGAGCACGGGATTGGACGCCGCAAATCGCAGTTTACCCATCGTCAACTTAGTCTCCTGGCTTCGTTCTCGCCGTCGTCACCTCTACGCGTTATTGCTCATGTTGACCTTGATGCGTTCTATGCCCAGTGTGGTATGTATTGAACTCTTCTTATATTCGTGCTTTTCCCACTCGGCTGTCCGCCCAGTATCATCAGCTTGGGTTACGTTTTAGCATGTTGTCCGGCTCGACATGAGTACCATTCAGCTAACATGATCTCTATGGCTGCAGAGATGGTGCGTCTAGGCATTGATGAGGAACAGCCCTTAGCGGTTCAGCAATGGTACTGGCCAAAGCCCAACCCTCACACACCCCCGTTCCCGATCTTCCCGTGTCAGACCTGCTATCCACTTCATGCTTTGATCCAATACGATGTAGCCCTACTAATCAAGGCAACTCTTTTAGGCAAGGATTAATAGCCATCAACTATTCAGCGCGTAAGTTTGGTATTGGTCGTCATTGCACCGTGACGGAGGCGAAGAAGCTTTGCCCAAATCTAGTAGCTCAGCATGTTGCTACGTGGAAGGAAGGGGAAGAAACCTGGGCATATCATGACGATGCTGCATCTCATATTGCGACTCACAAAGTCTCGTTAGACCCATACAGACTTCAGTCGAGGCAGATCCTAGCCTTGATCAAGCAATGTCTGCCGGCCAACAAACAAAAAGTTGAGAAAGCAAGCATAGACGAGGTTTTCATCGATTTGTCTGCTCAGGTCCATTCCATACTACTTCAGAGGTTCCCTGAGCTGACCGGCCCACCCCCTTACGACGATCCAACCGAGAAACTACCACTTCCCCCAATTACTGCCCTGGACTGGAAAGCCGACGTATTGGTGGACCTTGATGATGCCGAGGCCGAAGTTGATGATCCTGATTGGGATGACGTGGCCATCCTGATCGGATCTGAAATCATTAGGGACATCCGAGCTGAAATCCGAAAAAGATTGCACTACACTTGCTCTGCTGGAGTAGCGGGTAATAAAATGTTAAGTAAGTTGGGCTCTGGCCACAGGAAGCCCAACCAACAAACCGTTATCCGCAATAGGGCTATCCAGCGGTTCCTATCAGACATGAAGTTTACTAAGATTCGGAACCTTGGTGGAAAGCTTGGCGATCAGGTCAAGTCGACGTTCAATACTGAGTCTATCAAAGACATGCTTGAAGTCCCAGTTGACCAGCTCAAGCTCAAGCTTGGTGACGACACAGGTCTCTGGTTTTACGATACGATCCGGGGGATTGACTTGAGTGAAGTAACTTCACGAACGCAGATTAAGTCTATGCTATCCGCCAAGTCGTTTCAGCCGAGTATCAATAAAATGGAACAGGCATCCAAGTGGCTCCGGATATTTGCAGCCGACATATTCTCCCGCCTAATCGAGGAGGGGGTTCTCGAGAATAGACGCCGACCGAAGACAATCCACTTGCATCACCGGTCTGCAGGCCAGACCCGCTCAAAGTCGAGCGGCATTCCACAGGGCAAAGCCCTCGAAGAAGCCATTCTGTTTGACCTTGCTAAAAATATGATGAGCCAAATCGCTAGCGAGGGCAGGGTATGGCCCTGCACAAATCTCAGCCTAAGCGTTGGTGGCTTCGAAGATGGCATTACTGGAAATATGGGAATCGGTAGTTTTCTGCTCAAGGGCGATGAAGCACGGATATCGAAGGTAACATCGTGTGATTCTCCACTTGATCTATCTTCGCATGAACCGCAAGAGAAGAAACGACGCCTCGAAAGTCCTGGAATACAACGCTTCTTCCCTAAGAAGGACCTATCGGCTGGGGAGGACCAAACGGACTCTACGGAGTTGGACTATACACATGGAGATGTGGAACGTCGGGTGAGTGGCTCGCGCAGCCGTCAACTATCAATCACCGATTACATGTGCTCGCGATGCAATGCAGTATTCGAAAGCGCCGAAGCATTGCAGAGCCATAATGATTGGCATCTGGCCAAGGACCTCCATGACGAAGAACGTGGCAGGTCAACATTCGCTAGCAGTAAGCGTATTGTCCCACGCAGTGAAAAGAATGCCACTCAGGCGCCTCGTAAGAAACACTCCGGGGGCGGCGCCGGCGGTAAGAGATTGGAGCAGGGGCAGAGTAAGTTGAAGTTCGGATAGCAGTACACTTGAGTTGGTTCACATGCACAACCATTCACTCGGTAGGCCGGCCCACGCGCATTCGCTCGACTCGCTCGGGAGTCACTTCCGCTGAAACACGAGGACATCTACAGTATTTGGGGAGTGGGCAAGGCTGTGGCGCAACAGCGCCGGTTTCGTCCTCGCAAATTACAGAATCGGTACAAGGTCAAGCCTGTATTCGAATGTGACCCAACGAAGCCTGAAGGTAGCCTAGAGCCGGCGCTGCGAGTGGTTGTGGCCGCTCAGATGATGCGACTGATGCCACATCTAGTCTTATAGTGCTCGCCAGGAAACCTTCGGTGACAATCTGTATGAAGTCCGGGTCGCGGGATTATCAGCATTATGTTCGGTCCGTGATCGCAGCACCAAGGAGTTCTCTCCGATGGGTTACTCTGCACAGACCCAGCCAATAAGATGGAGCGGCACCTACAGCGAGGAGTCGTTCGCACATACAACCAGAGTAGCGAAAGACCGGAAGCAGACACGGCATAGATAGGGAGTTGTTACATGTCTGAGGTGCATGGCGAGATGCCTCACACGTACCCTATCCCTTGCAGGGAGGTTCTACAGTAAGCCATGAATAAATAATGGGTTGCGTACATATGCCTGTGCCGTATGAGGTCGCCTCCTCATCTTCCAAGATACCACCTAATGTAGATGGAGCCGAGATGAGCTACTCGAAAATGGCCTTGTCCTGTATGCGATGGCCCGCTCATCTCTTGTCGTTGGTTAGGTAACGTGTGCAGCAACTCCTGCAACTCCTACAAGTCCTATACAATTGGACGCTGGCTGCTATGTGAGGCCTATACACAACAACGTCTTTCGTAGGCGTAGGCACCTCCTTACCGCCTCGTTTAGAGGTAGGTAGGTATGTAAGCACGAGATATATCTCCTGCTGTAATAGCATATGCCAGGTTGCAGAGGCAATGGGCAAGCTTGCCGAGGATTGATTGGCTCCGCAGCCTTGGGCATCCAAAAGTGGAATCCAGCTTCAAGCGTGAAGATGTTAGGCCCTAGCGCATTGATACCCAACCCAATGCTTACCTGCCTACTGACCGACCTCTGTGAAGCAGGCAATCCACCGTTCCGCCTTGCCAGCAACCAACATCATTCTGTATCCTCTACCGGCTTGCGTTTCCCATAGTGCCATCCACATCGGGACTCGAAGCCAAAGTTCCCATACTCCGTCCCCGTCGTGACTCTATCTATCCTCCTAAGGCAGAGTGAGTGTGCGTCAGATACAATGCGCCTAGTTGGCTATATTTCTACCCCTTGTATGGCCTCACCTAGTGATATTCCTATTCTGCTCATTCTGGGACCACGAGGCTGGGACCACGTCGCGCTCTCCATCGCTGCCAAAGTAAAAAACGTCATAAGCCTAGAATTTGCGTCTTGAGGAAATGTCAATATGTGATTGCACTCCCTATTCGCTCGCCCTATGTGCCGCCTATGCAAGTCGCTTTTCAATAAAGCAGACTGAACAACATGTTAGGGCCTTTCGGGACAGTCCCAGGCCCAGTCCATGTTCACGCTCAGTCACAGGTGATCGAACAGCAAATGACAAGCAAGTGGAGCAATGAACTTGCCAGTGAAGCAATGCCGCTTGTAAACTTCTCATCTAGTGGACCGGTGGCTATCAGATAACTGGGGGATCTTGCAAATGTGAGACGTTGTGAGCAGACTGGCAGGAGATGGTCGGATTTGTCGTATAAGAAGCCCTTTGCTTCCTCTTGTCGCACCCAGGTCTTCAAGCGCATTCTTGTCGCTCTCGCTTGACACATTCTCATCTATTCTCAGCTAGCGCAACAGTCCAAGAAACCAAAAGCTAACCAGTATCGAAGAGTGAGGTGCCAACCTAGACCTAGACTACGAAGCGTAGTCGTTCTGCTTTCCACTTCCTTCACCGACGGGCACACCACACTCAAATAAAACGAACCAAGTTTCCAGTCATATATGACGAAGTACTCTCATCGACTTCCCCTTGAAGCAAAAGGGCCCAGATCATTCAACTGGGCTGTGTGTATTCCATCTCCAACAGAGACAGGTCATGCTCGTAAGAGGCATCTGTGTGCTCGATTTCCAAGCAGAAAAGCAAGACTTAAGATTGGGAGACGACGTCGGTGCGCCTCCGAGAAGGGGAACATTCACTTCTATTGCTGCAGCGCTTTACCAGCCACAGTCCCGGCTACCCGTTTTTCGTACTGTGAAAGTCTCTCTCCAGCCACAATCTCACGTGGATTAGGTACCTAAGCCGCCACCAGAGATCGCTTCCCTTTTTTGCCCAACCCTCGTTTCTCCTACATAGAGCACTGTCCAATACAGCTGAAAATATCGCCTTTTTGGAGTGTCGTTGATTCCTGACACGACCGATAAACTGTGTGGGTCTATTTATCTTCAGTCTCTTCCTCTTAGATTGCTGCAAGGAAGTGCCTGCAGCACTCAGACGGCCCTGTCCAAGGCACCGAGAGGCCACCTCTAGGTACTAGGTCTGTACTATAAGGGCACCTACGTACAGTACGTACAGTACGCTGAGTACAGTACGAGCCAACTCGCAGCTTATTTCCAAATTCCGGCTCTACATAGCAGCCTGACCAGATACCTAGGCCCTGTTCAGGTACCACTGCCATCGCTGGTGCTGCCCACCACCGCTGCTTTGTCTTCCATCTTGACCCATCAAGCAACTGTGTCTACCCAATTTAAGCCAGTATTCAGCATCGTACAGGCTTTGTTCTGTGTTCATCTCTGCCGGACACCACTTCTTCTTCTTCTGCTGCTGCTGCTGCTGCTGCTTCTCTTCGTTCTGCTTTTGTCTCCTGGTCGTCTGTCAGGGGTCAGTTCGATCGGCCGCCATCTCGAATTGCCCCTCGCATGTCCTCCAGCCAGTCAAATAGTCCCACGCACACATCTGTTAGAGTGATACTACTGCCCCACCATCTTGGCGCACACTGTCCCCTCGTCATTGGACTTCTGGCCTCGAAGAGAGAAGAAGCCTTGGAATCTCACCTGACTGTGAGAGAAGGGGCTGGACTGCACCCGTGGCCACTCTTTCCTTGTGTCTCAGAGGACAGAGGACGAGATACAGAACAGCGAGACAACTGAACCGACACCACCAATATCACTACCCTCCTGCGTACCGACATCGTATCACCATCACCCAGCAGGACGATACCACTTGTCGGCTGGCGTTTGTCTGGTCGTGCGACAAAACACTCTGTCACTGTTGCCACTCGCTCGCTTATAACGATAAACGCCCCTCCTATCTGCCAGCACGCGACGATCCTCGATCCCAGTCCGACCCTCTGGGTGGCGTAACTCTCTGCCTTGTCTGCCGTTCTTGCGCTCGCTACTACCGCTGGTCATTACCTACCTCGGCGTCTACTTAGCTAGGCACCCTCATATAGTATACCTCTGTATATTCACACTGTTTTTACACATACCAGCCTGCCAGCCTGTTTCTAGACAGTGTGCTAGAACTGTCCAGGAGTGGGTGCGACTCTGACTCTGACTCTGCCTGCCTGCCTCTCTCTCTCTTGCTGTGGACCCCAGCTTGACCGACCCACATCATCCAACTGCCCACCGCCTCTGCCAATCCAGGCGGCCTGTCACCACCACCACCGCTACAGCACCGTACCCTCTCTACTGTACACCACTACCAACTGCCACCTAACCAATCAGTCAGCCAGCAAGCCTGGTCCCAGCCCAACCCCCAAGCCCTTTTCTCCCCTCCGCCGCCCACTCTCCCTCGTGGCTCTCAGGTCTCCTCTCCCTCTCTTCATTTCTTCATTTCGTCCTCTAGCGCTGTACCCTCTGTCGACCCGGATCTTTCTTAATCTCTTTGCTTTTATTCTTCTTCTCTAATACCGGTCGACGTCGGACAGCTCACGATTCCCCACTACGACATGGCTCGCAGACCTCCCGCCTCCGGCAGTAGCGTTCTGCCCCAACAGACTCGTCAGAACGAATACTTCGTACCTAGAGACGGCATAGACCGCGAGGTCATCACCGCCGACATCTGCCGCTATCTCGGTAACGATGCGCTAGTACGACCGGGAAACTACGAGGCATGTTATAACACACCCGGGGAGAATATTTCTTTCTATTCTTTCTACTTATTCTGACTTGGACTTTCTGTAGAACCCCGAGAATGGACAGATTATACAAGGGTACTTCATCAACGCATACCGTAATCTGACATCAGTGAGTTGCTATCCCCTACCGGATCAAAGTAATGCGCCGGACATTTACTGACACAACTGCATTCGTAGGCAATGATCCAAGATTTAAAGGCGGATTCCGCCCGGTGGGATCAAGAAAGGCGGCAGCAGTCGGCAAATCGCAGTAATGCCGGCGGAGGTACTATTGCCTCGAACGGCGTGTATATCAGATCCTCTAACACACCTCCAGTCCAGTATCGCAATTCAGATATACATCAGTTGAGACAGCACTATGGCCCAACGGACAATTCTTATTCTGGAAATCCTGGTAGCGACCCGTATGACAATGGTCCTAGGTATCCAGGAAGTGGTACCGGCCCTTATAATGGAGCCGCCAGTTCATATCCGCAATATGCAGCAACACAGGGTGGGTATACTCAACAAGGCTACACTGCCAATACGGCTCAGTTTCAGGCGCCACCAGGAAACGTGGCTCCCTACACAGCATCTCCAGGATACGTACAGACCGCCCAGGATCCCCCGTACAATATCGTCGGAGCAAATCTTCGTGCAGGTACACAAACCCAGGCAGATCCTTATGTCAATGATCCTTATGGAGGGCCCAGAGACCCAAGAGGTGATCCCAGGGACCAAAGAATACCCGTGACTAGTACTATGGCACCCGCCAGGACTACTTATCCAACAGCAGGGCCCCCATCTAACCAAGCATTTGGCACCGGACAAAACACGAGTTATTACCCTCAAAGTGCACCATCAACCAGTGCACCCTACTCCCCAGCAGTGCAGCCTGGGGACCCATTCTACGGACGTGGTGCGTACACCAGAGGTTTTTAACTCCCAACAGCTCGTTCTGATTATTTAGCATCTCCAGCAGGCACGTCCTCGTACAGTGCCGCGCCAGATCAACAGTATGAGAGCACCCCCGCCCATAAACGTACAGGATCAGCACAGAATGCTCAACTGCCTCCTAGTGGATCATCGCGACACCGTAGCGACCGGGAAAGCGTTGAGCGTCATGTTGAACGCAGAACCCACCGCCCCGGCCGGTAATTGATACCAGAATCATAGCCATGGAGTTCCGGATCGGATCTTTGCCTGCCCTGTGAGATTATTACTTGTTTCATACCCCAAGGAAAGGATCCAAAAACCAATCATGGTCGCCACCGGAGTTATCTATTGCCCAAAGGATAGACCTGGAATTCAGTAGAGAGATTACCTAATCTTTCAGAGTTGCAAGTTGCAACCTTAATTGAACGATGCTATTGGGCATTGTGATACTGGAAACAACTACTTTTCACCATTGGGCCATCTGATTGACGATTTACCGCACATGAATTTTCTTTTCTCCACATTGGATACGGCGCACTATCTGGAACGGGCCTCCTACGACATGTGCATTTGACTGGCCTTTCAACTTGTCATCGTAATTCATGGTGGTTCTCATGCGAAGGTTGGATACTGGTACCGGGCTGCCGGCCAATCTGCAGGGAAAAGAATATCTGTTTCATGATTAGCGTGGATTGATGCCGCGATCCCTCTGCTGTCCGGATCCGGCCCAAAACTGGGGGGTTCTTTACATACCTAGGATACCTAGGAAGTTTCTGGATCCATTACCGTCCACGGATGAACAGTTGGTGGGATTTTTTGGTATGATGTTATGCTAATAGACAGGGCGTGCGATCCGGACAGCGAGGTAACACTGGACGACGGCTTGTATATATATGCCAACCTCTGTGAAGGAGTTTCCCATATTACACATGCTTTTCCCTGGTATCTTATATTTTATCCGTGGATGTCATTTTTTTTTCCTTTTATCTATTCTCACCGACCACCTCACTGACAAGCAGGGTCACTGGATATCGGAGCGACCAACTACCCTAGGGCTGATTGATATTACTGGACGTTACGAATACTGCCGAGGAGACAACCCCTGGATCAAGCCACAATACATGGACTCTGCACAGTCATTTCCGGATCACCATGGATACCTTTACGGCCTGCCTCTAAAAGACCCAGCCGGGTTTTGGACATTTCGTGCAAAATTCTTGACACAACCTGTGTGACAACGGAGTTTGTAATCTTACTCAAACTCAGAGGCGTATCCTCCCACCCCGTTTTATCAAATATCCTCATTTCATTCTTCATTCTTCATTTTTTATGAATGAACAGGAGCAGGTTCACTCAATGGGCCTTAGTGTATTGCTACTCAAATACTACATGGAACGCCCTCCAGGTGGATGTCGGGTCTGTTATGAGCCTAGTCATCAAATCCTCCGCTTTCGTGAGAGTTCTACCCCACATCATTCGTGGCTCCAAGGAGAATATTGCGCTGTCGACTTTGCACGGACTACAAGACCGGAAACCTTCATACCCATGTTTAGCTAGTTACGTTCGGTTAATTCTTGCAACCTGGCTCAGCCGAATAAGTTGCATTGTTGGCCGGTATTCCAAACTCTCAGCTGGTTAGTCTAAGGTTCAATGATGCCGCTGAACCATAGCCATGGATTTTCTACGTCCATAGACGCGTTGCATTGATCCATGTTTGTGCATTTTCAGTTTCTTAACAATTCATCTATCCATCCATACGCATGTCAAGCCTTTGCGTTGTACCCTTCGCATTGGACTGGAGCTCTTACTGGTTACTTGGGACAATGTACACAGCGGGACCTAACGACAGAATTGGCAGGCTAAACAATCGGGTTCAGACTGAGAAGCATCAGCAGCGCTGCTTAAAGTCTCAGCAACAACCACATTTTTAGGGTTGTACGGAGGTTGTACAGATATCGGGGTGATGGCTGGCCAGCCATGTAAGAAATCGCGGTGATTAATGTATCTAAGGATTACATGAGGAGTTGAGGATGTTCTATCAAGTTGGGATGGGTCTAGAATTGGGTTTGACAGTGTGCTAGGTAGTTGGGTGGGGGTTTGGAGATGTTTACATTGCGCTGGTTTTGTGTTTGTTTTTTTGCAGCTTTTTGGACATCAGCTGTGCCGAATTTACGTTGGATTAATGGGAAATGACCATTTGACTCATGTTGCTCTTGATTTGACATTTACAGTAACACCTATCGTGATATCCCACGTCTCGGCCATGTCAATAGTTGCAGGCGGTGAAACACAATAGCCAGTATGTTGCGTACGCGATGGTCCCTGTGCTAACAATGGTTTCATGGCAGACTCGTCGCGTTTGGTGTGAGTGGTTATACATGGCAGGATGTCGGCAAAGGGAGGGTTTTAACCACTTATCCTAGGTACTGACCAGGCAGATAGATAGGCTCTCACAGTTGAAATCCTGCCACTGACAGGCGGGCTGCGAACACGGTAGCGTCGATGAAACGGCACGCAAGAACTTGCTGGGGTTGGCCACGTTGCTATCGCCCGCTTACCCCGGAGGAAGGCCTGCATGATAATCGACTTCGTAGAATAACAAATAATAAGCACCCTTCTGTACTTGAGTGTAGACCCTCGGTCGATTTCTAACTACGCGGTCTGTAGCCGTGTGTGTATTGTTTTGGAGGGCTGAAGGGCTGATTGCTTGAGGAGCGTTTCGCCGTCCCTTTCTATCAGGTAGCCTACCTATGTAGTACAGACGTAGGTACTGATTACCTATCCACCCCCCATCTATCTATTCAGTATGTATATACCCTTACGGTAGCTACCTGCAGCATCTATGCATACTTAGGAACGAATGGTTGCAGGATTAGAAAAGATAGAAGCGGCACGTCTCTGGCTTACGGATCCCTGCCACATTCAAGTGAAGCCAAGGAGTAGCGGCAAAGCACCCTTTACGGCTTTCGCGCCTTGGGGGGGCCCAGTGAAAAGTAGACTTACGGCGACCTTTGAATCATGTTGGGAACATACAGTATATATGGATGGATGGATGTAGCGGAGAGGCGAAGGTTTTCAATCTCTAACAGATGGCCTAACAACACAAGGCCATGCGCAAGTTTTGGAAAATTTTAGTGGGGGAGGCTAGGTAGGTAGTTGAGTGATCTCGACGGTCTTGTGCAATTGTGCGCGGCAAAGCCCTGGAATGCCTGAATGAGTCAAAAGTTAGCGGACCCTGAAAGGCGGAGGACGGATGGTAATTCCTTAGCATTTTAGTAGGTACGTATGTAGGTAAGTAATAGGTAGGCAAAATAAGTAAGTAAGTGGCATAAGTGCCTACACGTGAAAGCTGACTTAGGTAGGCACAAGGGGGGGGGGGGGAGTCAGATCTAGCCAAATTCAGTGCTCTGGCGCAATTTCTCCGAGGGTAGCGTAGGGTACCTGGCTTGAAGCAGTTGTGTGCTGCTGGGAGCGGATTGATAGGCTGTGCTGGTCCGGTAGCGCCCACGATGCAAAGCCTAAAGGACATTGGGCGGCCAACTAAGAACTTAGCACAAGTAGATTTACCTACCACCTACCGAGCCCTAGGTACTTGATATCTACGATAGTTGTGGGCCACCGTAGCAGAGGGGGACCTAGGGCAGAGCGAGGGAGGCCCTTGGAAGGGCAAGTAAGTCCCCTCCCCCTCTTTACCTGCCAAACTCTAGCGAGGGGTTGTTCTCTCTCTCTTTTTTTTTTTTTTTTTTTTTTTTTTTTTAATCTGACCTCCCACATCCCACCACGACGCAAACCAACATCACTTGCAAGGTCGGTACCTAATGATAAACCATTAAATCCTGGACTACTATCTACCCAGGTATAGATAGATAGGGTGAAAACGATGTTGAAGTGCTTGTGAAAATGCTGTATGTACGTACGAAGGTGCTTGATCATAGGCGGTATGCATTGTGCCCCTCTGACCGACTTAGCTCCTATTCAGGTTAGAGAAGTACCCAAGTGGGATGGATGTATGGTCCAAGTACCCTCATAGCAGGCTTTCTATGCGCAGTCTACCTAACGTGCCCCTCCATTCTTGCTCACAATGGTCCCCTACGATGTCACGTCACTCACCCATTGTCGATGATTGTCGATGATTGTCGACTATCTTGATTGATAATTTTTGTTTTCACCACTCCCAGGCCCATGTAGTGGACTTTCCTGCCCAGGATTAGGTATCTGCCTCCCTAAGCCGGCACCTGCATTGAGTACTGGCAGACTTTGGCACCCAAGTACCTCCTGCACACCAACTACTTCTATCCCCTATACTGTAGGCTACCTACCCTAGGTACCTACCTGCCTACCACACAGGTACCGTACCTAGGCATTTGCACTGCACGCATTTTGCTACCTTAGGTACCTACCTAGCTGAACGAACCCTCAACCCTCGTGAATCCTTCCAAGCGTGCCACCACCACCAGTCCAGTCTCACTAATCTGCCTACCCACTTCCAATCCACATCCACAACACTCAACTCGGTCAATCATTTTGCCAACCATCGCCGTTCAATCCCCAAGATCAAAAATCAAATACCACATCGACAGCCTGTCCAGCTCTGCCCCCCCCACTCGATGCTGTCGATGGGTGCCGCCTGACGCCTGTTCATCTTTCGTCCATTTGCTTCTGTCCTCCCACTGTCCAATTTACCATTGTCATTCTTCTACTAGCCCCCCGTTGCTCCAACCGCCATGGATGCCAACGTCGTCAGGAGTCGCGTCCTGGCAACCCTGAGCCCTGATGCCAACGTGCGCCGGGCTGCTGAGCTCGAGCTCAAGCAGGTATGCCCGTCTGCCTCAGTTTCTCCCTCTTCCTTCCCCTATTCCGTAATCATGCGCACACATGCGTTGGACAAACACCATACCGCTCCCACTGCCACTGCCACTGCCCCTGCCCCTGCTGTATGTTATGTTTACTAACACCTCATCACCCACCCCAGGCCGAGGGGCATGCAGGCTTCACCGATGTTCTCCTCGAAATTCTGAGCGCCGAGTCCGAAGACTCCGTTCGACTGTCGAGTATGCTCCATCTATTTGTCGAGTCTTGATGAACCCAACCCACGCTCCGGTCTAACTGCTTTGTAGCCGTCATCTACCTAAAAAATAGGACAAATCGGGGCTGGTCCAGGAGCGACCACTATCCCGATGAGCCTCTGATCGCTGAAGATGAAAAGCAACGCTTCCGCGACCGCATCCTCCCCATTCTCGCCGCCTCGCGTGGTCCAGTGCGACAGCAGTTGTTGCAGCTAATTCAACGTATCCTACATTTCGATTTCCCCGGGAAATGGCCCACCTTCATGGATGTGACCCTTCAACTTCTCCATGCCAACGATCCCCCATCCGTCCTCGCAGGTCTGCAGTGCTTGCTCGTCACTTGTCGCGCATATAGGTTCAAAGGAAACCAGGATGTTGGGAGGGTGGAATTTGACAAGATAATTGAGGCTAGTTTTCCACGTCTTCAGCAAGTCTGCAACGAATTGGTAAACCAAGAGAGTGATGAGGCTGGTGAGATGCTTCATATCGCTCTTAAGGCCTACAAACATGCAACTTGGGTAAGTCTTCTGGAGTGGCGAGAAGCATGAATTGCGGTATGGTGGTGGGTGTGGCTACTTCAGGGACTGACTGGTTACAGCTCGAACTTTCTAGCTTCCTAAGACAACACGAAGTCAATATTGGATGGTGTACCATTTTCCTACAGACTATCTCGAAAGCTATACCGGCTTCTGCTATGCCCGATGATGTTGATGAGAGGGAACGTCATCACTGGTGGAAGGCGAAGAAATGGGCATACTTTAATCTCAACAGACTTTGGATTAGGTCAGTCGCTTAGTCCCCAGGGCCCCCATTGTCTCTTTCCCTATCCCTAACATCCACTAGACACGGCAATGCTCAAGGTCTATCCACGAAGACTGACGAGACGACAAAATTTGCTAAGGACTTCGAGTCTACGATCGCACCAGAAATTTTGAAGCACTACCTATCAGAAATTGAGAAATGGGTTTCGAAGACCACCTGGTTAAGCAAGCCTTGCCTCTCCTATACTCTTGTCTTCCTCGACGAATGCTGTCGCCCCAAATCGACTTGGAATTTAATGAAGCCACACTTGAACAATCTGGTCACACACTTGGTCTTCCCGGTGTTGTGTCTCAGCCAAGAGGATGTTGAGAAGTTTGAGGATGAACCAGAGGAGTACCTGCACCGAAAACTCAACTTTTACGAGGAAGTATCCGCGCCTGACGTCGCAGCTACCAACTTCCTCGTTACCCTCACGAAAGTCAGAAGAAAACAAACCTTTGAGTTGCTCCAATTCATTAACAGTGTCGTGAGTGAATACGAGCAAGCACCTGTCGAAAACAAAAATCACATCGCGAAGGAAGGCGCCCTAAGGATGATCGGCACTCTAGCTCCTGTTCTCCTTGGTAAGAAGAGTCCCATTGCTGACCAAGTTGAATATTTCCTTGTACGATACGTCTTCCCCGATTTCAAAAGCCCCCAAGGCTACTTGCGTGCTCGGGCCTGTGACACCATCGAAAAATTTGAACAGCTTAATTTCAAGGATCAAAATAACCTTCTCATCATCTACCGTCATATTCTCGACTGCATGGCGGATACAGACCTGCCGGTCAGAGTCACAGCCGCGTTGGCTCTGCAGCCCTTGATCAGGCACGATGCCATTCGCATCAGCATGCAACAAAGCATTCCTACGATTATGCAGCAGCTACTCAAATTGGCTAACGAATGCGATATCGATGCACTCGCTAATGTTATGGAAGACTTTGTTGAGGTATTCGCAACTGAGTTAACACCATTTGCTGTAGCTCTGAGTGAGCAGCTAAGAGACACATATTTGAGGATTGTCCGCGAACTATTAGATAAGAACGAAAACCGCAATGACGATGATGGAGAATATGGGGATTACCTGGATGACAAGAGTATTACAGCTTTGGGTGTCCTTCAGACCATTGGCACCCTAATACTCACTCTGGAGAGCACACCAGATGTACTCTTGCACATCGAGGCCGTCCTAATGCCTGTGATTCAGATCACCCTCCAGAATAAACTTTACGGTAAGCTTGCACCCTAGCGTGAATGACATCGACTTGACGTGGTGTACTGATGATTTTCATTCCATAGATTTGTACAACGAAGTGTTTGAAATCATCGACAGCTGCACTTTTGCCGCTAAGGGAATATCACCCACCATGTGGCAAGCATTCGAACTTATACATGCAACTTTCAAGTCGGGTGCCGAGCTTTATCTAGAAGATATGCTGCCTGCTCTTGATAACTTTGTTCAATACGGCGCATCGCAACTTGTTCAGAAACCCGAATACGTAACGGCCTTATATTCCATGGTGTCAGACATGTTCCAAGATCAGAAGGTAGGTGGTGTCGACCGGATATGTGCTTGCAAGCTTGCCGAGGCTATGATGCTCAGCCTAAAGGGTAGCATCGATACGTCCGTCACCGGCTTTATTACAATGGCTATGACAGTCCTCAACAGTCACGAGGTGAAAGTCAAGTCATACAAAATCCACCTGATGGAAATGGTGATCAATGCCATCTATTACAATCCAGTGTTGACTCTGGCGGTTCTGGAGGCCAAGGGCTGGACAAACAAGTTCTTCAGTCTCTGGTTTGGAAACATGGAACATTTCAGCCGTGTTCACGATAAGAAGCTATGCATTGTGGCTATAGTATCATTACTCAGCATTAATCCGGATCAAATTCCCGCTAGCGTATCGACAGGGTGGCCGAGACTGCTACAAGGCATAGTTTCTCTCTTCAAAACTCTGCCTGCTGCGATGAAGAACCGCGAGGATGCACTGAAAGACGACTTTACTTTCGATCCTAATAGCTATGACGTTGAGGATGATGAGGAGTGGGGTGAAGAAGATGCTAATTGGACCGCCGATGGTCCCGAAGATCAGAATGATGGCCGGGACGAGAGCACCGCATACCTCGAGTTTCTCAACGAAGAAGCCCAAAAGTTCAGTCAGATCGAAAATCAGTACCATGATGACTCAGACGAAGAGTTAGGCGAGGACAGTGTGCTTTTGGAGTCACCCCTCGACAAAATCGAGCCCTATCAGCTATTGCGTGGTGCCCTTATGAGTAAGTTTAGGTGATTTGGAAGCGATCTGGTGCCATTGCTAATCTGACCATCAACAGAAATGCAACACGAAAACCCGCAGTTTTATTCGGGACTCACCTCCCATCTCTCCACAGATGAACAAGCTGTCATACAAGCTGCCTATAACCAAGCACAGGCCAATGCTCAGGCTGCTGTGCAATTGGCTGCCGACGCTGTTGGGAATAATCAGATACCACAATCAGCTGCGTCAAACGGTGGTGTCAGTTAGGAGAAAGCGCAGCGGCTGCAGTTCAAGGGCGTATCTTTTAAAACCCAATGGCTATCCAGAAAAAAAGTCTTTTGGCTATTCCTGAACCCATGGGCGGGCGAGGTATAGACTAGACTCATGCTGTCGTGATCGATTGGCGGCCTATTCAATATGATGCATGAGAGCTTGGCACGAAATCACATGCAATTGAACCAAGTTATAATCATTTGGGCACTGCCATGTGCTCGACTCGAGGATCAGCGAATGAAAGTTATGTCAGTATCTCTACATAGCATGGGGTAGCTTAGATAGGTAGGTAGGCATGCCCTTTGATGGAGTTTGCACAAGCGGTACTTAGGTCTTCTGCCATCCCATATTGCATACCTACCTTAGGTAGTCAGGGAAGGTTCAGATACGAGATATTACGATGATGAAGCACATAGGATACTGCAAGCGAAGTTTCAAACGTGCGATGGTGCGGGAGGGAGGAGGGGGTAACAAGATTCTAGACCGTGCAAACATCCCTCACAAAAAAAAAACACGTTAAATATTATTTTACCCTCCCTTTTGGCAAGTTTTGCACTGTGATCCTTAATTCTTGAAGTCCTGCCGTCCTTATTTGTAGTTCAGATATGTATGCATTCAGGGGAGGCGCTCGTAATTAAGCATGGGTTGCATGGTTAGTGTTCGTCATTACTGATCTGTTCATATGAGGGACATACTATATAGGTAGGTATGTGCTAGTATCGAAGCGACGCTGCGTTACGCGAAGAGATTGCTGGGGGGGATTATAGACAAGATAGTAAGGGAAGGAAGGAAAAGAAAGGACATATAGCCCGAAACCATCCTCTCCGAGGAGGTTAACCTACAGTGGTTTGTTTGTACTACGCGTGCTTCCTCGCGTTAAGTAAGGATGAGGACGGGGGAGAGGGGGAGGAGTATATCTAAGTGTATAGGTAATTATTCTTGGCAGATAGGGGATTTAATTCGATGAGATGACGGCGGGCGATCGTGGATCTATCTGATTTGAAAACGTCGGTAGAGAGAAAGGATGTTGGTGATAGATAGGGAGGAAGAAGATTAGGTCCCTTGGACGTCGCGGGATCATCGGGGGTGTGGTGTTGCTTTATCCCGTGTGTGTGTGTGTGTGTCGTTCAGGGGCTGCGGATATACGCCGTTCTTGAAAGTGAGGATTCTACTTCGACTTGTTTCTGTGAGTGAATTTTTTGAAATTGTTAAAGAGCCTTTGTATTCTGTGAAGTTGGGAGGGGTATGGTTGAATGGGCTTTCGTGCTTATCGTGAAGCGCGAATGACTTGTAGGTTTGGGGTGTGGGCAGAGAGGGACCGGTCTCGGATTTTTTTTGGAGATGGCGGTCTTTCTGAAGGCTAAGCTTATGATTGGCGACCAGTAACTACCGATTGGAGGGAAATGGCGCCTGTTCCATGATGTGCCTTGCTTCGTTGTCTTGTTGCCTTTGCGGGCACGGTGCTGGGCGGAAACGGGGCCAGCGAGTTGTGAAACAGGTGGCTCTCTTAACACCGTTTCTTATCTTTATCATATTCAAATAGTCGGTACTGGTGCTTCTATGTTCTGAGATGGAATTTACGAGTGTGCTGTGGTGGTATGATAGTTTCTGCTGTTAGCATCGCTTCGCTTCGCCCCGGGCGTAAAAGGGTAAACATGATACTCTGTTGCTATACTTCAGAAGAGCGTCCTTATGCTAATAGCATGTATCGTCGGCTAGGTGCCGGCTTACCTTAACCTCTGTACCGCTCCTTCTCAAGACATGCAGTCTCTTGCGGGCACGTTGGAGAACGCATCCAGGCTCATGATATCTCCAGTATGCGGCGAGATGGGTTCTAGATAACATAAGACCAGCAACTGTCGAGCTCAACTTGAAGAAATCAATTTACTATTAACGCCTCATGAATTCGAATGAAGATTAAAATGTGAAATGATTATCCTGAGCAGTCTCCTTCAAGGCTTAACAGCCGCCAACCATCATACATACGAGAATATTTCATTTCATAGAGGCTCATAGTGCAAGTGTTCTAGAAAATTTCCTTATCAAGGTCAAGGTTGTATGCAGGAATGGCTCACGCGTGGACGGCCGAGGCTTCATATAACTTCATGCAACATTTATAGACATCATAGATCCCGACAGAGTACATCCTCAGCGATATGAGCCTGTCAAGAGATCTAGAGGAGATTACTTAGGTAACAGTAGAAAAAGGCCATATAGATGCTGTGCGCAGAGTGGTCACTAGGAGTACGTGAGCACGAACAACACGCGACGAAAAAAAGTCAAAGCTTAAACCCTCCAATATATATTCGAAATCAACTAGTTAACTGCCTATTCTTTGAGCTTATCATAACCAGGCCATAATACCTATATCTAGCTATCCCAACTCTCGTTTCGCGCAAGTCTCCTTAAACAGCAGTGGGCAGAGCCAAGCCTTCGGTGGCCGTGGCGCAGAGCTGGCTCAGCGTCGACGTCCTCGTGGCACAGCCCGCGGGACAGGCTGTCTGGCACCCGTCTACCCACAGCAAGGTCTGGACGTTGCAGCCGCAGGGGATCACCATGTCCTGCTCGTAAGTGCAGCCCGGAATGGGGCAGCGGATGGGCTGGCAGTTCGAGGGCCGCGTCGTCAGGGTCACGGTGGGGCACGATAGAGGAGGGACGGGCGGCTTGCCTGGGGCGCTGGTAGTGGTGGGAGGTAGCTGGGTCACTGTGATGGTGAAGGTGGGCGTTGTCTTCGTGGTTCGCGGTGGGGGAGGGGGAGGGATGCCTCGCGGCGACTTGGTGGTTCCTGGTGGTGGTGGTGGAGGAGGGGGAGCAACGCTTGCCGTCGTCTTGGTAGTTGGAGGAGGCGGAGGCGGAGGAGGAGCCAGAGATGAGGTTGTCTTAGTAGTTGGAGGTGGAGGAGGAGGAGGAGGAGCAACGCTTGCCGTCGTGGTCGGCGGCGGTGGCGGTGGGAGCGGAAGAAGGGTTGGCGTTGCTGTCTCCGTGGTTCGCGGTGGGGGTGGTGGCGGAAGCTCGACGACTTCGGCGTCGGACTCGGTGACGGGAGCGGCCAAGGCAAGGCTATGAATAATCTTAATTCCTGCTCAATAGATCGAGGTATAACATGGGAGGTCCGTACCTGGCTAGCGCCGCCGTCATGGTAATGAAGAACTTCATTGTTGCTGAAGGGATGCCCAACAGGTTCCTATAGCCCTTTAGTACGAGCTATTAATGAATTGGGATGTGGTTGTTATAGTGCTTACAAGTCTTTGATTTGAACAGGATTGTCAACAGAGTAGATGAGGCGATCTGCGAGATGAGGAGCAGAGTATCGAGATTCCTAGAGACGCAAGACTCGTGTTTATATATCCGTGTGTGAGTATGTAGGCATGTAGGAGCTATATCCAGCTGCCCTCAGGCGCGGTCAGGAACGTTCGTAGAGTAGGATGATGAAGCTCCGTTTATGGCGTCCCTCTTTCAGTCAAGGTCATGCTACTTCGAAGTTCAAAGGCCCGTTTGCATGTTGCAACCCGCTTACCCCCTCGGAGACTTGCGATGTAGTAGGTCCGGATGATATCTGACAACTCCTAGCTTACAGATTCAAGGGATCATGCTAGATATTTTTAGATATAATTGGATCGACCACATTTCGACTCCCCAAGATCAAGAGATCTGGCATACACCCTTACCTATCTCATCACCAGTCCATCCGAGAGAAACCGCACCCCTGTTTAGAGTCACGTTGGAAGCAGGCTAATGAGATGTTGAGGCATCCCGTGTTGATAACATTAACATGGCCCTAAATAGCACGGCTGGCATAGACGTTACCAGTGCAGCTGAGGGCGTTGGTGAGTTCGGGCCCCCTCTGGATGCCGACAAGAATAAGTCCAAGTCGACATCGAAGTGCAGATTCGCACGGGTACAGTCGGACCCTGTCCCGTGGCCGACCTAATCTCACGAGCGAGGACTGTGCCGTCGTAGTTGACACGACGGTAGGAAGACCAGCCGAACGCGACGGAGGGTATAAGGAGCAGGACATATCACACGGCGGTTCTGCCTGCGCTCTGGTTGCGTGCTGGTTGTGTTCTGGCCAAGAACGGCCACTATATCAGCGTCGACGATATATTGTGGCGACGGTTAATCTGCATACAACAACCCCCTGGCGAGCGACAGGGGCCGTCCAGCAGTTGCCCTTTCCGGAGCCGCCAAGCGCAACGGCGGTTCGCCATTGGCGGCAGGGCCTGGTCTCTCCAATCTAATCGCGTCCCCGAAAGCAAGGCTATCGTTAATTGAGCCTCTTTAGCCTGAGCCGCCCTCGATATTTGATAAGGCCGGGTTTTCATATAACTTCATCTCGACGCAGTATCGATATATAGCCAAGTCCCTTCCTTGGCGCCTTCAATGCGAGACGTGGTTAGGAACGTAGGCCCGCTGCCACAACTCATCACAACTGATGCTGCCATGCTGAGCAATGCGCAAGGCAAGCACTTGATCTACTTCTTGCTTTCAGGGGTCATTTTGAGCGTTCTGTCGCTGCACGCCGTCTCCGGTGCAAGAATGATGATAATGGTAAGATCTTATCTGTAATACTTTAAGGTACTCGGGAAGTTTCGCTCACCGTGTAGCTTAACCATTTCCTACTCAGCCAGGTCTTTAGACCAGCTGGTGCACGTATCACTGGTGGAATATCAAGGAAACTCCCAATTTCCCATTTTGCCTTTTCAGCAAGGGGTTTGGAAGAGGGATGCAAACCTCGTGTAGTGAGTCACGGAGAGTAGGTGTGAGATCACTAATGAAGCAGAGCATCAGTTTTAATATATGCATTGCTACCACCCCTCCGCCCCCCTTTCGACCGCTGCACAACGACAACATACGATTCTCATATATTGAATCATAATATTGCAGGAGTTTGCATGACTGATCTTGGATATTATCGCGTATCGTCTCGGACCTGCCTAGATACAATGCCATGTTTTTGTCCATGATCCAGCCGCTCAGGATAGTCAGTGGGCTGACGAATAACGCGGTTTGGATGGGAGAGTTAAAGGAAGACTCCGATGACCCAAGTCCAAATTGCCTTGTGCTGCGACCCTGATTTTCTTTATTCAGTCGGCTATATTACATTTCCTTCATAGACATATATCTCCTTAAACATTCCATTACCACCTACACACCACTGAGATTACCCTCTTCATTTTCCCACCTGTCGACGTGAGGTACGCAATAGATATTTAATCTTTAGCGAATACGGTTCACACCTTCGACTTGATAGATAATACTAGACCTTGGTTGTTAGAAAACGCATAGAGTACATTGTAAGGCGAAGTAATATTCATCTCTGCCCCATTACATACAGACTCGGACGCCGGGGAGTGGAACATAGCAAACATCGTTAGTAGTACCTATGCGCAAACCCTGGTTCACCGGGTACTCAGCTACCTAGTAGTGCCGCTATATATTCCAACGGTACCAATCTACGATGTGTTTATTTATAGATGAACTTCGGAGTTGGTATGTGTACCTTACATGTTATAGTTCGCTTAATTATAGTCTTGGAGGGGGGATAGCTAGGGAAGATAAGATCTTTATATGGAATTTGTTAAGTCTATTGCTTGATTTTGTGCCAAGATTATTTTTGCGCAGGCAGATGCCACCGACAGCCTTTATACTATTACATGTCTCTTCATCTGACTAGAGCGGTAGTTATCTGTACACAGTTGGTGATGGGGCGGCCTCCTCTGCCCTTCCCCAGACTTATATGCTCATGATTTTTGCGGTACTCTGAACTGCATTTCATTTCACTTTGCGTATAATAACATTCAATATTCAATATTTATGATGAGGAAGTTCACCAAGATATTGTTCGTGGTGTGGGGGGGCGGGGATGTGATTTGATAACCGCCGGATGCTCTGAACCAGGGGCTCTCACTTTTCACCCCCTAGACTATAGCAGAGCTCAACATCCAATCTCTCATTTGAACACAGGAGCCTTAGGCGTTCATTATTGGTAAATAATAGCTTCTCTTTCTGAACTCGTCTCTTCCAAAATATTCGAACTATATGGTATATGATACTAATCGCTAGCAAGATCCTGTCCTCAAAATGCAGAAAGTAGAGACAAACAAAGCGTCATTTGACGGCAAACTAACTCAACTTTTTAGTCATGAAGTCCGCGAGCTCATCTAAGAGGTCCACAGTCTCTGTAGGGCTAGCAATCCACGCGGTGGTTGCTACACTCCGTGCTTTGAAATCATTACTTCCAGCGCTCAGGAATTGGTCTCCGACATGCAAGGTCTCCTCGGGTTTGATTGATCGATTGCCAGCCCTTCCGCCAAACCACTCCTGGCAAACAGATACACCCCAGCTCTTGTCGCCGATATCGACGAACACGTCTCGGCCTCCGTTGAACGCACAGAATGGCACGACTTTGTTGTTGCGGTCGGTGCCACCAACACTGAGTTCCAGGATCTTTTGTACCACGAGCACTGTCTCTTCAAGCGATTCTCGCGGAATGCGCACGTTCGGATCGCTAGGGATGATCCCAACAGCGCGATCCTTGCGCATGAGAGTGGCTGGCAAACTCATAGTCTTGATGCAGTCGCGTAGTGCAGCCTCGGCTACGTCTAACAGACCTTTGATGCTTGCGTCGGACCAAGTAGACATCTCGGCCGTAAGCCAGCGTTCCTGAGGTACAGGGGCCAGCAGGTGAGGGGATGTAGGACTGAACTCAAACATGTAATTAGCCTCTCCACCCATGATGACGATGTTCTGTCTCTGTTGCGGTGTGAGAACAGTCGACTGGGCAATCGCATCTAATAGCCCGTGCAGACGCGCGTAGTACCGATCTGCCGTGGTGTAACCTGCGGCAGTGACGATGCCGATCTTGACGTTCTTGTGCATCAGATCGATCATACGGGATATGATGGGGCTGGCTGGTTCTAGACTCTGGCCATCATCGTAAAGTGTGACATCTCCATCGAAGGTCGCGAGCTTGAGGGTACCCTGCGTGGTAACCGCCATCAGCTGCGCCGTGTTAAGAATCAGACGCACATCGTTAAACGATGGCGAGACGAAGCGCCGCGACGAGATAAAACGTTTGCGGTCTTGAAATTTGAACGCTGCTTCCAATGGAAGTCTCGTGAAGAAATTGCCTATCGGGGGAACCAGAAGCTTCAACTTGGAAGGGATCACATTGATCTGTGCTTGGTGGGCGACTGCGGAGATGGTAAGCCCCTCAGTTCGTCGAATAAAGAGGGAGAATAGAAGGCATACTATGGTCATCAATCATAACCTCGACGTCTCTCATAATCTCGGCATAGCGTCTGTGCGCCTCCTCGGACATCTGGGTGACACTGGCACCATTGGTCTCAAATACGCCTGTTGGCTGCGAGTAAAGCACGAAAGGGACGGCCAGCAATCCCTTGATCCACTCTACTGATGTGTTAGTAACAAAACGCCATCTGTAACCGGGGAATCGGGAAGAGAAGGGGCCCCTGGAAGATGGTACTGATCTCAGCCCGCATATATTGTGATGGAGCACAGATGCGACATGATTCGTAGGCCTAATTGCCCCAGGCTGGAGTGCTGCCACATGCTGACGCCATAAAGCCCAGAGCTTAAACGCGCCACCAGGTGGGTTAGGTCGTTAGGCATGGCCACCATCTTCAGAATAGGATGGCTCACATGCATGTGAGGGAGGTGGTGAGTTGGGGAGGCTGGGTTACCAATGAATTGATCTCTCCTGTGGGTTTTGAGGGCATCTTCAAATGGCAGCATGTTAGTTTAGGACATGAACAGGAGGTACGGGCCGATGGCGATGACGGCCATGAGAGCCAGGGAGCTACGAGAGACTCACATTCTACTCTATATCGCGTGGTCATGATGGCCGGCTAGTGAAGGTTGGGGCTTTGAGTGGATTGAATAAGTGTAGAAGTAAGAGAGCAAGGAGCTTCCTTTTCGATATACTATATAGTAAGGCCTTACAATGCTGCCAAAGGAGATTGAATTGAGGACGAGGAGACGCAATGGCGGTCGGAGGAGAGTTGGAATGAAATGAGTCTTGCTTGGATGGGATTGGGTACGACGTCGGTCCCCTTGATGGGAGTCGGACTCGTCTTAAGCTTGGGTCGTGATGGCTAGCGGGTGACGGCCCCTGAGACAGCCAGCCTAGACCGCCATAAGAACCCAAGAATCCCCATAAGAGCCCCCCTAAGAACCCCTAAGAACCCCGCCCTCGGGCCTGCACCAGCACGCTGGAGCCGCCGCAGACGCGCCTATAGATGCGCTACGACTGTTCAGCGATAGCGTAAACCACATCGCGCCTGTTGACGGCTCTTTCGGAGATGCGCCGGCGACCGCCGGGGATTTCCCCGTTTGACTCTATACCTATGTACTTAGACTTCATGTCACGACCTGGCCGAATCTAAAAACATCCAATAATATAAGTAGGTAGCTATAACCAGTGGGAGTCGTGATGGTGGTTGCTGTGAAGACTCCCTACGGACGCGGAGTTACGCCAACTCACATACTTACAACATAGGTAGTAGCACGTTCAGAGCACGTTCAAGCATCTCCAACATCTCAGATCGACTGCATCTTACCCCTCATTCCCAAGGTAATAAACCATGCGAGCCACGTTCAGCTGCGGTCAGTATGATGTCACCCTATCTGGAATCCTAGTATTGTCTACGACAAGGCGATCGAGTAGGTAGGCCGAGGTAGGCCAAGTCGTCGGCAGCTGGGCGTGCATCCCCGTGAATGCCGTGAATGGGAGTGGGCAAACAACATGTGAGCTTACCTACACTAACAAGTACAGTCCTGGGCCGTTGCATTGCATCATCACATCACGACTTACAAAGTAGATAGGTATACTGACACAATCCTCGGTTTGCATTGAAATCTCTCTGCTTGTTTTGCCAAGCTAGCACAGGCTAATGGAGGGATCCGAAATGGAGATTTCTTGGGGGTTGATTACCTAAGCTTGATCACTAGCAGAATACAACTTCTAATAAAGGGTTTAGTTTGAGGAAAGCTCAAACGCCCATGGTCGACTACTAAAAATGGCAGATTATCAAATTACCTACTTAACAGTCAACATCAGCCGAGAGCACCAAGGAGGTGATGGTACCGGCGTGAATTCAGTTCCGGCTCAATCCAGCAGACCAACGATAATACGAGCAACGACTAGCAAGTATTAAGAAGAGCGACAGACAAACAGATGAGACAATTCGTATAGTTATAGCTTTAATTATATACTACTTGAACATTTACTAGCTCTTCAACAAGATGCCCATCCCGCTGGAGCTAGCATCTTGTGTTTCCCCTGCCCGATGTAATCAGGAGCTTGAGACTGTGCTACACGGGCTTCTGTGGCTTCTAGTACCTTCGCTCTCCAAGCCTCGGTGAGTTTGTGATCATACAGATCCCACAGGCGAGGCAGATAATGTACGTCCTGAACACAGTATGCCCGGATTCTCTCCGGGAGTGGCCATTGGTTGAACAACTCGTAGCTCCCGCCCTGCTCAGGAGCGAAAAGCTTCTTTCCATCATCCTTGGTTTTCATCCACTCGGACTTCTCCATGGGTGTCACGGGTAAATCTCTACTGATGCAGCTCTTCAACCCGCTGACAAACTGTCTGCGGCCTTCTGGACGAGTAGCAAGCTCCATCAACTGAAGGTCTTGAACTCCCTTGAGCTTTATGCCTTAATGGCTATACAACGCATCAGAATCGTTACGTACATCAAACAAAACCTTCGCAATAGAGGGTGACTCCAAAATCTCGTTCAGTGTGTTGGGTGTACGTATTCCTGGAGTCGAGAATACCATTTCGCCGAGCGTCTTCACATCGACAAGGTAGCTCTGGCCCGTGGTGCGGACATGGATTTGCAGGATCGATATAGTTCCATGACGTGATAGGTTAACTCCTTCAAGGTCAAGATACAGTGAAGGCGGGGTGGTTAGCAGCTCCGAAAGCTCATTTACCATGGATGAGATCGCTGCGCTCGTATTGAGAAGGCCGGTGGCTTCACCTTGAACTTCGTCTCCTGTCAAGCCCGCCAAGCCGCCAAGTTGGTAGTCCAGGGCTGAGAAAGACATCGTGAATCTAGCTATGAAAAGCCTCTTTAGAGGCACTGAAGGAAATGATTGAAGTACTGTGGGAACAATAAGTTGTATTGCTCAATAGTGGGCTATCACTTCGGTGTGATAGGGTTGGATTTTGTGTTTGAAGTTACAAATACGACTGTTAACTGATAAGGGGAGGTCTAAAGTGAGCCAAATAACAACATACTCAACATAAGCTCTCATTAAATAATAGTTCGTAGATCATGAACACTCTTTTTTGTCTTGTTGAAAAGAGCTGTTTAAAACTACCCACGCCAATAAGGCGTTTACTAGTCAAATGAAAACAGATGCTGTTACGTGGCGTTGGTCAAACATGAATGAGGACATACAAGGGGCCTTTTCTCTACTAACTTTTGTTTGAAGACCTGTTATGTTGTGGCTCTTCATATTCAATGAAAACAAATTGGAGATAGATATATTTATAAGGAAGTGCGTTCAAAGTAAGTGATCGGAAGGAGCACTACTATAATGTTGTTAATCATGATCATGTGTGTGAATTTATACCTAGTGATTGAAGGAGCCGTATCATGTAATTCAGGGGTAGCAAAGTTATGGAAATCTGAGTAATCACACAAAAGAATTTCCACAGATTTGCATAGAAGCAAGCGCTTATTGTTTGTCGAACGAATAATTTATTC
The DNA here is from genome assembly GCF_022495145.1 of Xylaria bambusicola. NCBI lineage: Eukaryota > Fungi > Ascomycota > Sordariomycetes > Xylariales > Xylariaceae > Xylaria > Xylaria bambusicola. Next base: position 305,106 of record NW_025953559.1, on the reverse strand, counting down.
GACAAAGAGACATCTGGGATCATTCGTGCTATGTCTCGCGATGCTTTACATGCTAGGTGAGAGTCATTAGAGGATGCTAGTTAATAGCTTTAGTGTTAAGAGGAGACCTAGTCTTTATGTTTTCATTGAGACAATGAAGTGAGCGGAAAGTAATCTTTAATATCTCTTTTGGTATCTTCAGGAAGTTGCTCCAGGAAATGAGTTCAATGTGAATAACTTCATTTACGAGGCTGCCCTGGTGCTAGATTTTTCGGACAACGCTGTATTCAATTGAATATTAGATAGACTCGGCACGCCCCTATACCCCTCGGGAGGTTCTGTGGAATTGCTGGCTTGCTGGCATTCCCCTGGCGTTAAATAGTACAACAATAACAACAAGGAAATTGCTCCAGGATGTCAGCCCCCTACTTGAAATCCTTATACAAGCTTATGACCGAAATAAATGGAAAGCTGGACTTTGTTTTGGTTGCTATTGGTGTGTAGCAACACCACACCGACTTGCTTGCGGGATGTATGCGAGGTTGCAACAGAGGAAACGAGTTGCCTGGGTACCAACCTGAATTCTTAGCAAACAAATGATGAAATTCAGTGATAACCAGAGCATCTCGTTGATTGACGCGTAGCTTAATGTGCACATATACTCATTCATGACAGTTTTACGTATCTAGACAACCTGAAAAAACTGGCACCGTCTCTGTGGCAACCTTTAGGCACCAGCTACCAGGTTCGTTGGACCTCCTCCATCCCGACTATTTCTACGAAAAAAGCCAGAGAACTCAGTTGGCCTTTTAATCGTCGTCTTTAGTACTCCCGAGCACCATCGTGAAGCGAAATGTTGACTCCGGCAATCGTTAACATCATTTCCTACTTCTATCCCATTGGGAATACACTAGCCATATCGCTTACCCAGACAATTCCACCACAAAAACCCGTGAATATACTCCTTCTTGGGTGTGGCGATGTGCGAAATATCCTTTTAACGAGCTACTTGGACCGTATTGGCAATCACCACGCTCGAATTGTGTTGATCAAAACGACTTTGAGATATTCAATTTTTCTATTGCTGAGTTACATATCTTCGATCGTCAGGCAGGCAGAGGGCGATACAATAGGCGGATTAAAACCCTAGGCGTTCGAGTAGGCCAATGAGCTGCTGCTCATTTTCCTCCTTGTATTGCATGATCACCTTTTCAGATTGGAGCCGCAGAATGTCAGAATTGCTCACCCTCCAAGGTAAGATAGTGCGCAATACAGTATCGACGTCTGTTACCTTGTCGATTCCTTCTATCGTCCTGGGTCTCTTGACACACTGTCTCTCCAGTTCGTCTTCCCAGGCTTTCGCTACTTCCCAATCTACTCCGGTCGTAAGTGGCAGCGGCGACGGAAACCCGTGCAATTTGGCATTTCTTAGTACCGCTTGTTCACTAGTTTCATCGCCGGACCAACCCCTGAATTGACCGCCGGCACCGTCGAATGAGCGTAGGAACTCGTAAGAGTGGTGCGTGATACACGAGAAGTCGTAGTCAATCAACGCCGTAATACGTAGACTGGCGGGGCCAAAAAGAAGGTTGTTAGTAGCTACACATTGGGGAACAGTTAGCTTCGGGGATATAGTATAACTCAAGGGAGGGTTATGTACTGAAATCAGCATAAACAATAGACTTATCCTGAGCCTGCAGAAATTGAAACTGGCTGGGGAGGCCATGCTCCACAAAGTTATCCAGGCGCTCTCTGATACCATTGGCATGCGATCCTTGTATGTAGGGATTTGCATCTGCTCTCCGGAGTGCTACCTCCAGTCGACTTTTGAACGAAGACTCGTAGGTCGGCCATGGCCCAGCGCCAACACTGGTCATGGCCGCGCTGATCATTCGGCCGCCTTCGTCATAGGTGACGCCTCCATACCCGGTAATGCTATCAGGGAGTTGATAATCCTGCAGTGCTTTGAGAAGTGCGGCCTTTTGCGAAAGAACCACCTTCTTTTGCTCCAGGGTCATGGAGCCGAATGACTCATCCATAGACTTGCCACGCATCAGCTGCTGGATGATCCAACCCTGCGAAGCCTCGGTAAATTAGCGGGGCTTCCCCAGGCATAAACTGAAGGGACGACGGACGGCTGAAAGGATTTGAGTGCCGCGGCGGCAAGGCTGATCATGGCCACTTCATTTTCGACCCGGGTTTCGGGGCTCATGCCCTCCGCGTTGGGATTGGCGAGGCGCATTATTATAATTGCAAAGTTCAGACAAACTTATTATCCGCTTGCCAGGTCGAAGTCAAGATCGGAGGGGAGAGTCCATTAACCATAGCCTACCCCGTTGCACTGGTGGACACATCACTGAAGACGAGAATTGCGCGGAAGTCTCATTGGGTAGAGGTTGTCGCCGCGGTAGGAACCAGTTCCTCCTGGATGCAATACCAGGACTTTATGTATCCGGCCCAAATGCATAAAGGAGAGCCAGTCAACCTGCATATGACTTATCTCGACTTACAAAAATGCCCCATTATTGACATCAAAGAACCAAGCAAGCTGACATGGCTCAACTCCCACTTGTCCGGCTCGATGTCTCAAAATGATAGGCAAATGTGCCAGGATGCGAACTTATCTCGATCACCTGGTCAGAAGGTTCGGCTTGACTTCAAGCAAGCCATATCATCAATTCTGGAACACTTTTGTGGTTTTGATGGAGTCAACAAATATGGATTTTTTGGCTTAGATAGCCCGAAAAACGGTGAAATTCACGTATCATTGTCTCTTCCAAGATGTGTATTGACCTCTCGAATCGCGCTGTCGTCCTAGATCGCGCCGCCCTTCCTCTATACAATGAGCTGGCCGACTTCCTCGGTCCTCTGACGTCGCATCGTCTTGCTAGTGGACCGGTCGATGACGAAGGGATGCAGCTCTGGAAGCACGCTTGTCATGGAGGTTTGTCCCGGAGTGAGGCTAGATCACCAGTAGGTAGTACGTAGGAAGTAGATAGGTTGAAGGTATGGGTAAGGGCTCAATATTATTGATTCCTGGCTCCCTGAACATGAAGAGGGAGCCTGGACACCTTTATATAGTCAACTTCTACGCTGTCTCCACCCTTCGGGGTAACTTCTACCCTAGTGCTATAATGTTCCCTGACAACGCTCTACCTGCATACGCTGAGAGATGCAGGCAGTGGCAGCATAATAAAAATTGCAAGTATGCCACGGCAGGCCGGTTGCCCCTATCACTCGAGTAAGGCAAGAAGTTTATGTGCACCTACGGCAACGGGAATTTCCCGGATGACTTCTTACCTGACATTCCGATTTGGAAGATAGCGTCGAAGTATACTGTACGTGCTGCTATCTCGCCTCCCTTCTGGGCACCCTTCGTGGACGAGATGTATATCCCTGATATCAGTAAAATTCTCAATGGATGTGGGAGCTGTGGGAAACCAAAGGATGAGAATGGCAAGGCGCTTTTGACTTGTGGGCAGTGCAAGGACCAGAAATACTGCTCTCCCGAGTGTCAGAAAGCACACTGGAAGGTGCACAAGAGGGTTTCCAAGTAGTATGTTTGTCTAGTACACTGTACAGGTTAATTGGAAAGTCGAGCGAGCTACGTATACTAGATTGTAGAGTAATAAATGAACTCCTGACTTCCCTAGGATGAGCTACTACATATTGAGCTACCCTAGTGTGATATAAAGACCGTTTTGCGCATGCCAAACTGATGTACAATGATATCTACTAACTTACACAAGAAGAATACATATTAGCAGCAGACAGAGCACGAGGGTGAATATAGCTGTGGTCTGCTTAGTTGTGTGCGGGACTCAATAAGGTCCTGTGCGATTTCATTAGATCAATAGTGTAAAGATTCTGATGGTTGTATATGCTACACGAAGCTGACATGATGGACAAAAACAGTTCTTGAGTATTGGAGATTGGCATATGAAGCCTGAACCAAAATATGAGTCAATAATAATCAACTTAATTCAGAATTTCCAATTATGTCAATGCAACTATAGAGTCGATTCTAATTGCGAGACGAAAGAAGAATTTCGACGATGTCAGCACCTTCCCTACTTTATTGCCCTATGTCTTCAAAAAGACACGACAAGTATATGTCAATATTGAATACACTAGATAGGTCCCTAGACTAAATATTGTTAAAGTGCTGTGTCATTCGAAATCATGAGTTAATACCTGAAAAATCACTGGGATAGAGATACTGGAGTGTGTCAATGACCCTAGATCTAAGCCATATCTATGCTTTGCGTCTTGGAACAAGACCTCACTCAGTCATACTATACATCTCATGTTTCTCCAAGCTCCAGCCTTTGGCTTGGCCACTGACGGACTGTGGCTTCATAGGTTTAAAGACCTTTAGCCATAAATCCTCCTAGAGCCTCGCGGCGTCCCGTCTTCCTGAGGCTGCATATTCTGCAGGATGAGTGTTTACACTACATTAGCGTCCTTCATCCCTGCCCAGACGTAGTACCAAAGCTCTAATAACGAAGGATTCCAAAGAGGCGCGGAAGAGTCCAATGCCTGAGGTTATGGTCAGCAACTGCAAAACATACCAACATGCACATCACGCCATCTGCGCCTCCTCGGCGGTGAGGCAGGCCGTTGCATACATCTATGTCGTATATGGTGCATTTAAGTGTAGGCGGAATTGCCGATCAAGGGACCTGGCGTTAATCTGATTCTGATTCTGATTCTGATCTGATGTAATCCACAGGCTCTTGGCCGATTAGGACATGTGAGCGTAGTGAGTACCGAGGCTCACGTATATTCCATCGTTTCAATATCCTCTTAATGTAATCCCCATCAGTCTTGGCGCTTTCGCCTTTGCGTCTTGGCCCTCGGTGGCATTGACCTCGTAGGGTGTTAGTCAAGCTCAGCACTAGGGTTGAGGATGCTTGGAAGATATGAATACCGGGCCTGACAAGGATACATAACCTGTCCTAGATATAGGATAGATCGACAGTGAAGAGGTCTAGGCCTTTGCGTAACAATAAGCGTCTAAGATGCACCCATTCGTAGGGCTCCGACACGTGGTAATGTTTCATAATATTAGTGGAGGTTACCTATATGTAAGGACGCTTATCAAGTCCTCGCATATGATGTCCAAAGTTATCCGAGAAGTCCCAGTGTTGATTGCATGCATAATACCTAGTCTACAAGACTTGGGCTGGAATACCGGTTTTGTTTTGTCATCGGTAAAGCAAGCATAACATGACTTCCTGTGATGCCCCGAGCTTCGATCTAAACTTTTCGCTTTGTGTAAATGTTCGATGAGTTTGGGGGGTCTGCAAAGAGAGCATGGGTAAGGGTTATTATGCGTAGTAATCTACAACATTATTGTTTTAGGTACTACATGTGTACATGCCAGAGACATGAATGTCTTCAGATGTATATTCGTGTATGTTAATGAGGCTGTTTGATCGACGTAGATGAGTTTCTATTTTAATGTATATCGCATTCATGAAGGGAAGATCGTAAGTAGTTCACTCGAACATAAGTTTGCATAGAGGCTACAAACTGTTATGGGGTGACCCCTGGTCACAGGAAAACGCAAGGGAGAACCAAAAGCGTTAGCGTACATAGGGGTCCAGGCACCAACTCTGCTCTATAATATCTACGGGATGAAGGGGATACTTGAATGCATGTAACCACCTCTCAACAGCGGTTACAACCCCCCACCAAGAAAAAAAGCGTAGAACGATGCGTAGAACGATGTGTTTAGTGATTATTATCGAGGACCATGCAGCGTCTAGAGAGCAATGGATACACGACGTCTATTCTCTCTCCTAAATATGGACTTGGAGAAGGGGCGGTAAGAAGTAGGACCTACTATGCTGCAGCATAGAGAGATTATAGAGTAGCATAAACGAACGAGTTTAGCCAGAATTAGTTCATAAGACCTGGAGAAGCCTATTCAGAGCGACGAGACAACAGTATGTTGAGCCGCGTTATTCAATCACTTATTCCGTTCGGTCCACCATAGTTAGACGCCAATAACAGCAATGTTTACGTCCTGACTGGACGGACTTCAATCTTGTTTTCTAGTAATTTTCTGCTACATCTCTATTAACTGTTCGAATGATTTTATACGTCTATGACTTGCGATAAGTATGTCCCCGCACGCGAATATAAGCTATCGCACCAATCCAAACGGCGTCAAGCAGAGCCAAACCAGTGAATAGCCAACCAAGCCCCAAGCTTCTTAGCAGACTGTCAATGATAGCGGCCGCAATTGCGGAGCCTATATTCCGCAGCAAGCCGGCGATGGCTACTAGTGACGCCGTGGCGCTGGGTTGGCATTCTGACTGGTACGCCGTGCTAGTCACCATGACCAGCCCAGTCCCGACCGAGGCAACAGCACTCGCCGCCAAGGGTGCTACTGGATGATAGCTTTTGAAGACGAACCACCCAAACATGGCCTTTCCAGCAGCCCCAAATAGGTAACCCCAAATCTGTATGTCGATTCGCTTCTCTGGCGGGGGGGCTTTTCCATCGTTCTGAGATTTGTAGCGACGGTACATCATATCTGATACCCGCCCGACTAACAATGACGAAATGAGGAGGAAAACGGCTGGCACGAGAAACGCATACCCTGTCTCGCTTCCGCTCCATCCATATCGCTGTTGCCAGACGCGAGGGAAAGTGATGTAGATGCAGTACAGGCCCGAGAATTGTAAGCCGGACCCGACGCTGACGATGAGGTTCGGAACGAAGAAAAGCAATTCTACCAACCTCTTAGGGGTCAGCCGGGGCGGCTTCGGGTAAGCCCCCTCGGGTACGATCCGCTTTTGGCGCAGACGTGGCTTTACTAGCCATCCGGGGGAGCTGGTAAAGTAACTCCCGTTCCCGACCAAAGAGCGAAGACTGTCATTATCAAAACGTGTTAGTTCAGTTCCTTATTACATACTTTCTAGAATTACGCAGATAACAGTGATCGTGTTTCGGAGTTAAAAGTTCACATACTGCGGTAACAGTTAGCGCTGGAAGACAATAGATCATTCTACCGAGTCCAGATCTCAGAACCGGCACGGCAGGTTTTGATACGTACCGTTTCTGGGAGGAAAAATAGTACCAGTAGGAAGACGGGGAATGCAGCAATGGCTTTCCAGGCAAGTTAGCACGATACATTATATTCGCAAGTTAATGACAATGGTGAAGCTCTTACACAGAAATCCAAAGACCCATCTCCAGAGACCAGGTGTCGAAAATTGCCCACCAATCAGAGGCCCGAGAACAGGGCCCAGGTTCGGCCCAAGAAGGAAAATTCCCATTCTCGAAGCTCGCATGGCTGGCGGCGTTACGTCCGCTACAGTACCGGCGCCGACAGATGTTGCGACAGAAGCACCTAGTGCTTGGAAAATTCTGAGGGCGAACAGCCCTCCAATAGTAGGAGGGAGTGCCGCCAAGAGGGTGTTGGCGACGAGGAAGATAACCATAGTGACCAGGTAGACACCTTTCCTGCCGAGGTAATCGCTTGCTGGAGCGCCGAATAACGGTGTTACGGCGAAGATGGCCGAGTAGACACTGATGGTGGCATTGATGACTTTAGAAGAAGAGTGAAAGACATCTTCGAAGAGAATGAGACTAGGAAGGTATACGGCGCCGCAAAGAGGTGCAAAGAAACCAACCAAGGTGACAATAATGACAATGAACATCTGGCGAGAAGGAGAGAATGTCGTATATGGTTCCTTGGGCTGCGCTGGTGGCGTAACGGCTTTCTCGACGTCACGCACTGGTTCGACACCGACCGCCAAGCTCTCTACTGCCTTGCCATCACCCTCTTCGACAGGCTTTCCAGCATCAAGAGCAGATGGCATCGAAGACGACGAACTGTCGTCACTCTCGCCCATACTGGGCGCTTTCCCTTCGGCAGCCATTGATTGTTACGTCTGGAAAACTTGGGAAAGTTTCAAAACAGTAGAAACGATGGATGAATGGGAAAAACACGTCTGTTCTATGAACACATAAGTGACAAAAGAAGGGAAACTGGGTAGAGGATGGGTTGGTTGGTATACCTACATGCAGCACTTAGACTAATGCGGACCTCAGCATACATCTCGACGCCACCGTTCATTTTGGTAAGGCCAAGGCAGTGTGACTCCCGGCTTAGTGAGCGCGAAGTTTTGCGCTAATTGTCACGCAAGATTACCGTGAGAACGGCCAAGATCCTAACGGCAAGGATCGGGCTCGGAGCTGACCGTGGATGTAGCTGCTGCTTAGTCCTGTGGGGCATGACCCTTTGCTTTAGTCCAGGGTACAATAAGCTTGTTCAAACTGTGCTTCACGATAGAATTCACCATGAACCGCTGCAATAACGAGGGCCTGCGGCTGCGGCATACGAGATGCCTACTCGCCTACCTACATAGGCCTTCCCGTTGCCTCAGGGGCTCCGTACTCGGCCGAATAAAACGTCGGCCTTGGCAACCAACAAAGTAAAACTTCTACCAATCGGGGCTTAACCCGATCGGCAGAAGCCTCACTAACACAGTTTCTTGAGCTTGAAGTAGCTATTAAAAATAGTAATAATTATTGGGGTGGATGGTAAGGTGGAATTGGTTAATCATAAGTAGTTTTGTATATTTATATGTAGCAGTTACTTCCGATGCACATGTAGACCCGCGCACTTATAGGCCGAATGTATCTTTGTTAGTATGAATCCTCTGACAGCCACCAGGCCGACGAGTGCCGGATAGGAGGCGAGAAATTATATCATAGTCTACTCATCAGAGTCAAGTAAACAAGCTTGATTCCAGTTTCTTTCTTCAGCTATCTGCACAATAGGGCAAATCAAGTATGTGGGGCAGTCATTCTGTAATCTAGAATCTCAGGCCATGCAGAGATTGTGGAACTGTTTCAATGTGTAAGCCAAGGTACAAATATATACTTCATGATTCCTGTCGTATGGAAGTCAAATGATCAATGGTACTTGGATATACATATCCACTGTATTACCTAAGTTCTACCCGTCCACCTGGGATGGCCGTATTATCGTATAGGCTCGTGGTGTGCAGAACAAGGTGCACGTGAAAGTATGACACCCAACCTCCCATAATCCTTATGTATCAACTCTTAGCCTTGGTTACCTACTATACCTCTGGTTAGCTGCTATTTCATTCGGACCCGCCATGTTGATTGTGTGTGCTGTACTATTTAGTATGACGATAGTTTCTTTTGCCAACAGAGGTACTTGTAAGATTAAGTGGCTTTTTGACGGCCAGTTATGAAGCCATTCAGACAGCCATCCAACTGCCAAATAACCAGTTAAATACTTCGTATGTAACCTTGAAGTCACAGACCCTCGTGAAAATTGGCATTAAATTTGCAAGCATCCTCGGCAACCCTAACAAGTAGCGGGCTTTGGATTTGGTTTAGTGTAGGCTCTCTTTTTTCTTTCACTCCAGCTCCACATGTCCTTGTGCCGCCAGTACGTGATAAACTAGTAAGTACGGAGTAATGAGATGAACTAATGTCTTTCGTTGGCCGAATATAGAATTCAGGTAAAGTCCTCCGCCAACAGTCAGCCCGGCTAGTGAGCCGGCGAGGCAAGGCGACGGCGCGGTATCCTTGCAAATATCAACTTTCTCTTTCCGAGTATAGCTAGACCTTTACCCGTGGGGTGGAATGGATCCGGGTCACACCAAGTGAGATGGGCTTGGAAAGGACTTGGGAAGGAGGCTTAGAAGTGGTGGGTAAGTGCGGAAATGCTACCTGCTCTTCGAGGATTTATTGTCGTCATGGGATACATAGATACCGTCGCTTACCGACATTATATTCGCCGTGGAGCGGCTGCTGGACTTTACTATACCCAAATCTAATGAAATCTACCATTAACTCACCCACTCGTGGATTCTTGATGGAAGATTAAGTGTTGATCGACGTTTACATTACCTTCATCTCTTATCTATGGCACCGTCGAATCTTAACTACGGCTCCTCGCCGTTTCATCAGTCGCTGGGTCTTTTTTGCCGCAGCCCCGATGGTCGACTGCTGAATGTGGAAGGCAAAAACGCTGAAGCAATCACCAGTCAGTGGCCAACCATCTTCGAACAGCTCAGAATCAACAACACCACCTTCGAGACCCTGCCATCAGGCCTGCTAGTTGAAACGACAAGTTTTGATATAGCATCCCACCTGCTCGGTCACTCATTCGATGATAGCCACACTAGAATCCGTGTACGCGAGATATATCGTGAGACATATAAATGCTATGTCGGCTATATTGCCAACCAATCTCAGGATAGCTACGACGAAGCCTTTCTGGGATGGATAGAGACCTTATTCATCTTGAAGACAACACTACAACCTCCTCTAAGCCAGGAGCTGCCAGCTCTCACACATAGTGACTCGCTATCCACAGTAGAGAGAATCTGGCAATGGATTAAAACGCTCTTCCTACCAAGCACATCCACGAAGATGCAGCTGGACGAGATATCAAAATCGTCACTTCATCTTCATGGTGAGCTGGTCACTGAGAAAATCACAGTGCTCTTTGAGCAAATGCTGCGAAATACATCGGCAAATGACGAGTGGAACAGTTCCGGCCGCGAGTACTTCACTCGTCGAATACGGGACTTCGTGAACCGGAATGAGCGATGCCAAATGGTGCTCCCTGCTTTCCCATGCAAGTCTCCAAATGATCAGAAAGTCGGCGGGTCCAAACCAGATATGGCAGAGCGCATAGCTCTGGAAACCCTCTGGGCCTTTACCAAGCGCTTAGAAGAGATATATCCCCCTGGAGCAACCGTCTGGATCATCCACGATGGCCATTTGCTGTCCAGCTGCAGTAAGTCAGATCGACGCTGGTGAACCGAACAGAGACTAACAAGGGAACTAATAGTTGGCGTTGATGACGATGCAATATCAGAATATGAATCGAATCTACAAGAGCTGTATCGATCCATGTTCAACACCCCGGCGGACCGGCAAGCTGTCAGATTTTGCCCACTAACTGATCTCTTCGATGACTCAGACAGCACGCAGACCTTTAGCCCCTCATGGGTCGCGGACCCTGAGCTCGTGCAAGACCCCATACAGACTAAGCTCTCTGACACAGCCGAAATTGCTCGTAAACTGGTGATGGCGAGTTGCGGCATCAGTCGAGCACATCTCAGGAAACTCATACTAGCTCAAGATCCTGATATACTCAGATCATATCGCGGGCTATCGCGCTTCATGCTACAGGATTTGGAGGGGCCTATGTTTGCGGGCCAGTCGACCTCGCGGAAGAAGAAGACGGCTGCAGCCGTCGCATCGGAAATGATGGTGCGCAACCAAGCCTATTCAAATCTTCTTGAGCTCTTATACCCTAATTATGTCCGTCTCTCTATCCATGCTCATAACAACCGGGGGCCTAAGTTTGGTATTCGCCTGTTCCCCAGGGACAAGGTGCGCGCGATTGACGACGTCGATGGTCGTCACGAGCCAGTGCCGTTATATGATTTCCAGATCCCCACACCTTGGCACAATAGCATTGTGAAGGTGGAGGGGGATGGACTTGCCTATTTGACGAAGGCATCAGTCGCGCGCCAAGCCGTCGCCAGCGGGAAATATACAGGGGGGTGGGTAGACAATGAGGATAAGGGTGGATATTTCCTCCTCCGTAAGGCTAGCTCGGAGCTGCCAGAAAAGTCCGCCGACGAGAAGTTCAGTCTAATTGATTGATGTTGGCGCGAAGGTAACAAAGACTTGCCTCGAGGCCACTCTGCGTGATTTCTTTCATGTATCTTAACAATGCATAGAGGAGTTGGTAATGGGCATCAAGATTGAGCAAACAGTTCAATGAATTTCACACTTCACCATGTTGCAGTCCCCTGCGAGGAGAACGTAATTAATCCTTTTTGACATTAATATGTAGTACAGAAGTATGAGTGCTAACTCAGTGTCTTCTAACTCTGCTCTTCAGCTACATCCTCGTCCCAAGGCTTCATTGAGTCTTCGATACCCTTGTCCATATCGAACCAGAAATAGAAGCCGCTGGAAACTAAGAAGAGAAATAAGTTGGGCAACATAGGATATCGCAGATTATGTGTTGCGTCCTGGATCACGGACTGTACCAATGGGTTGATCCAGCCCGTTGCGAGATCAAGCGTGAGCTCGAGTCCGGTAAAATGCGCCTCCTTGCCCCTAGGGATCATGGCCGCATACATGACCCTGTTGCAGGCGCGAAGGGCGCTTGTCGCTGGGTTAAGGAGTGCGATTTCGCCCCAGAACTCGCCTGTGTGCTTAAATCCGATGGGAACATTATCACTAATACCAAAGGTCCCCCAAAGGCACCACAGCACGTGGAGGGTGAGGAAGAAGTAGGCATAAGTCTTCATCTTGTAGGGCAGCACGGGGTATAAGAACATCCAGGAAAGAGAGCCGATGCTTGCGAGAACGATGCCCAAAAAGGAGTATACAGTGTAGAGACGGTCACCCGTGCCCAGTCCGCTGACCTCTCGGAACGCCAAGCCCAGGACCGACTGGAAATTGCTGTTGGCCGTGTTCCAGAGAACCCAGCCGATGCAGAGCTTGAAGGGTTCTGGATATCGACGGAAGGATTTCAAGAGCGATAATTCTGCAACATCGTGAGTCAATGTAAGTTCGTGACAATTGTCGGAATCCACATACGGTTTTTGAGAGCCAAGAACGCCAAGTTTCTAGAAGGCGGCTTAGCGCCTCTAACAGAGGGCACAAAGAACCACCCGATGGCTCCGAGTGCAACCGTCAAGGCACCACCGACGGTGATTGCAATCAGGAATGAGCGATAGCCATCCGTCGGTCCCGACCGGCTGGTGTTGGCGATGATCACCCCGATCAGGAGGGAGAGGATAGACCCCAGATTCCCAGCGACGAGAGAAAGAACACTTGCCCTCGTGCCGATGTTGATCTGCGCCTTGTGCCGCAGTTCATTCCCTGCCGACGTGGTAGAGTCCGAAGTCGTCGTGGTTTTCCTGTCAAACCAACCAGACTCGCGCATGAACAGCGGTATGTAGGAGGATTCAATCGTGCCGTAGGCAGCGGAAACAGCCGCTAGCGTAAGCCACAGCGCGGAGTACGTGACTAGATTCTCGTACGACTTCTCGTTGAAGGACGCGAAGGGTAATGCGAACGTTCCAAATAGAATAATGCTAACAATCATAAGGTTCTTTCGGTAATCTTGAGAAATCAAAGGTAAGCTACTCGGTGCAACAGGTCGGAGACCTTCGGGCTACTCACGACCATAGTCGGCTATCCCAGCAATCAAAATTGTGAGTACGCCCTCGATCGACCTGCTGATGGCCTGGAGGTAGAGGATATAACTGTTATAGTCGACTACGCCGGTGCCAAAGGGGACCACGCAGACAATCTTGCCGCGTGTCGCGCATCGCTCATTCGTACCGGGCACATGGCCGACAGCGTTCGCGACAGACTGCAATACAGCGGGAATGTATCTATTAGCCACGCCATTTGTTGGCCCCGTCTATACATATGGTCAGCAATGCTCCCACCACGAGTTAGGGAATGAGGGCTAGGTTATTGTGAAGGAAACTTACAGAGAAGCACACCAATAACCACGCCCAGAATGCTCTCTTTGATTTCAATGAGTTGGCGTTGTTCGGGCGAGAACTTTCCAGGTCCTCGGATGTATTGCTCGGTGTTGCAGTCTGCCTGACGATGGTACCATACTCAACCTTCGGGTCGCCCTCGGCGACGGTAGGAGAATCGACCATACTGGAAGTGTTTGATGATCACTATTTACTAGCGGAGATCCAGGATTGGATGAGATGTGTAGTAGTGATATCAGATCTACTATAAAGGCGCCGGAGCTTACAAGGTGCTCTTAGTGTACATATGTGCTTTTGATATTGACCATAATTCAAGGGCAAAACACGCCTTTCAACTCGGACCATGATAGAGCAAATTAGAGCAAGTTCAAGCGATTTCTTCTATTTCTGTGTCTAGAACTAACAAATAGGCTTATACCAGTAAAGGGTTCGGAAACTCTCACAGCATTTTCGTGTGATCTTACGCTGATGGTCCCGAGGTGAGCAAGTTTGCGTCTGTTTGTCCTACGCCAAGCGCTTGAATCTGCTTTTCATCGCACTATGTCAGTCCCACCCTGTCGGTGCTGCATCTACTTTCTCAAAAAGAGCCAACAGATCATAATAAGATGAGACCCAGCATCCATTCCTATATGCAGGATCCATCGCTGTCGCTTCTGTATTAGGGCGATAGACGAAGGATCGTACATATCTCCGAACTCAACTAGCCTAGAGAGGGGATCAGCAGTCATCGCATACATGTAATGCTTAAGTACAGAGAAGGCATTCTGTATATAGAAGGGATCGTCAATCAAGGGAGCCTTCGCCTTCAATGTCCTACCATCGTACCACAGCTCCTACCTACATGAGTTACTCATGCAAGGGTTTTTTGGGGGGGTTTTCGTCTCCTGGGAGGACATATTACCATCTCAACGCTCTGGTCTGTGCCAAAAATATTGATCCTTCGTACATTGGCTAACTCGTGATTATGCTTACCCCTCCGTTCTGCATCTAACTAAAAGTCCTTAATGGTACGACTATAAACTGACGGACATTGGTGGAAGCCAAGCATATCATCTTATCTATTTTTTATCTTCTCCTAAGTATTCTTGTGTTCCTCCCAGCCGTATTGGCATAGTATCAGTCCATTACAATGATCTACAACCTGCTCAAATCATACCGAATCCTTTATTTCTTCCACTTGTAGCCTTAGCCTCTTGGGCATTAAAGGGCCAGCCTGATAATAGCGAATAAGTAAATGATCTCTCTTACATGGGGCTGAGGAAATGTTACAACTTACCGGCGTCATCTTTCGTGGCCACGTCGGGTCTAGTTGCCACCTTACCGAGGCCAGGAAGATAGACATGGTCACACGGTGCGCCGCCATCGCCCACCTCTGGCCCAGACACGTGCGTTTTCCGCCATGGAAAGTGATGAATGTGGCTTTGCTAGTGGCTCGTCTGTAGAGCGCATTCATGTCATCGATAGTATTCCCCCACCGGGCGGGGCGGAACTCATGCGCGTCTGCACCCCAGAATTCTCTGTTCCTGTTGGTGCTGTAGCCATTGTAGCCAGTGTAAGTGCCGGCCTGTAAGAGGATGTCTTCACCCAGCATTACGTCTGTGGCTGTGCGCTTATTCATGATCTGCGATAGGGGAGGATACATCCTCAATGTCTCAAATATTATTGATGTCAGAAGAGGAAGTGTAGCGAGCACGTCGGGATTGACCCGGTCAGCAGGCGAGAGGTTCATGACTTCATTTCTGACCTGCTGCTGCAGCTCCGGCTTGTCAGCGAGAACGAAGAGGTTGGTAAGTAGCAAAATCATCGGGTTCTCATGGCCAGCAACGAAAGTTATAAGGATGTTTTGCTGGTAGTGATACTCGGAGCTTCAGGGTTTGTTAGTTGAACTGTGAGATAACATAGAAGCATTTGTTTCCTCACTTACAGCTGTCCGTTCTCGTACGCCGAGAGGAGTCGGCATCCTAAGTTGGTGCTATCAGATTGACACCGGTGTTTGTGGCCATCCATAACATGAGATGCAAGCTCAGCTTGGAATCTTCTGACCAGCTTCTTGGCCGCCTCCCGACTCGGGATAGGAAACCGATCCAACCCAGGGAAATTCAGGTGAAATGGGTTAAATATCTTTGGCTTTATTTCTCGCTGGAGTTTCAGTAAAGGATGGTTGGGATTTCCCAGTGCCTATAACCGAGCTGTTAGAATCAACTTTGGACACCTTAGGACGTACATTGGCAACATACTTCAAAGCTAGAGCCTAGTAGAGACTCGCTTATGTTCGCTATGGCGTATGCTTGGATATTCTCTGACACATCGACACTGCTCTTGCGCCGTTGTTCTTGAAGGAATTGATCGATCAACTTGTGTGCATTCCTCACAATGACTGAAGCATCAATATTGGCTTGTAGTGCCGGCTTCATCACATCCGCGAATAGCTTCCAATTCTCGCCCGCTGCACTAATGATATTCTCGCCCGTATAGAGGGCTAGAACAGAGTGGGGGTTCTTTACCTGGTTTCCTGTCTTGGGGAAATCTTCATCATATTTGAGGACCTGTGCCATGTAGCTTGGGCGGGTGATGAGAACGTTCCAATGCCCCCCAAAGAATATCTTCACGGCGCCCCATTCTGTCAATGGTTTCTCAAGATATTTACGATAGAGTTGCTCTTGGTCGACCTCTTTAACCAGAGACAGAAGGGTATAATAGAACGGGATAGTAGGGATATTCTTGGGGAAATGTGCTGGCGGCAGTACAATCTTGGCTATCACCTGATAGACGCACCAAATGACAAGGAGCAGGACGCTCGCTAGTAACCAGTGAAAGGCCATTTCGGGGCAGAGTTGACTGAGCAAGCAAATTCGACATGTACTGGCATAACTGTACCAGGACCTTGCGCTGGGACTCAAGATGCGTTTGGGTCCTGTTATTCCTCTCTCAGAGCTCACAAGGTCGCGTGATGTAGGATCAGAGCCGTGTATGCTAGCACCATATACCATCAACACAGTTAATACTAATAATCATCTACTAATCTGCTAATCTTATTTCGCCACTAGAGGTTAATTGCTTACCCAGTAAGAATACCAGGTCACGATAGCGTCCTATGATGCTCTGTAAGTGTGGTGATTAGTAAAAATAGCAATGCAACGTTTGATGGAAACTGTTTCTAGATCTCAGCAAGGAATAGACAAGACTAGCTCATCTCGCCATTCATGTTGCATATAACAATTTATCAACTATCTGCGACGTGGCTATCATATCACAACATGACGCTATCTTTAGTACGTGGAAATGCTGCGTGAGATGGAATCCACGTAATAGTACTTAAGATTCGGATTCTTGGCGCTTGGCGGCTGAGAATCCTGGTGAAGAGGAGCAGCACCAGTAAATCTACCAATGAGCACGGGTGCGGACCAGGCGAGCGGGCCAGGGAAGCGTTTATCTGCGGCCCAGCAGAGACTGAGAACTAGACTAATACTGTGGTATGTGTCTGGTAAAATGTGTCAAGGCTGACGCTCCCCTGGACGAAAGGTATCTCGGCTAAAGGTACTTACACCAAACTGCTCTCCATTTGGCTCAAGCGTTACCGCGCCTGATTTTACGCCGCCTACGTGTATGTTCACCCAGGCCCGCAAATACTTATCTTGGCACGTCCTACCCTTAAACACACACCAGACCAGTTCATATACGATTCGACTACCGAGGACGGGGGTCGCGCGGTGGAGACACGGCATGCAAGAGGATCCTCTGAATGATACCCATGTGCATTTCTGACGCTATGGTAGATACACGTGTAGAAGCAAGCCCCTTCAAATCGAGGCAGGCTCGGCAGGGCTTCCATGCGAAGTCATACCGACTAGCACCAAGCCAGTGCTGGCTCTAGGCGGAATTCAGGCAAACGTAGTGAGTCGTACGGCCACCGACGGAATTCGAACATTCCAAATGATCTTCGGCATTTTCTACTAAGAGAGCTCGTCCCACCAGGCTGACCCGGCTCCTGTGGGGTAGCTTGTTAGTTCCCGTTTAGTCTTGGGATTGTCTGTCTACCAACTGTCTACCAACATGTACATTAGTCTTGGTGGGAGCGGTCCTAAGGAACATAGAGGTACATGGGCCTCTTGCTCTAGACGCTAAGCGGATTTGCGCGAGGTTGCTTATTGCGGCGAATTCGAATCTTGGTCAGCGTGGCTGTGATTACTATGAAGCGATCTAGAAAGAAAACTGAGATCACAGTCGTGTGACGGTAGAGCTTGAAGGGACTAAGTTGAGGGGGGGTAGTCGTCGGAATGCGTGCGCTACAGCTGGCACGAACTTGGCCATGTTACTATGGACGTTATTCCCATAGTTTTCTGGCTGATGTGTTGGTAGACATTCGTAATCAATGCTGCCTGTCTAAGAATACACGAAGTTTAGATAGGTGTTGGTTGTGAGGATTGGAGTCGGCCCATGCCCCGCACCGTTTTCATCAACATTATCGTCCGATATAGTCTGTCTATCTCATAGGGTACGTGTCAAAATGCCCTCTTATAAGCAAGAAAAATGTAGATACATACTTACTGTTCGAAATAAAAGCACTCTGTACAATTTATTCGATGTCAGTGAATTCAGTTTGTATTATTGACCAACCCCTCAGCTAAGTAGCCGGCGGCAATAATTGTTGAATTATCAAGAAAAGCAAAAGCCCTGTATACAAAGTGAAACCAACCCCAAGGACTCGTCGCATCACTAATATACACAGAAAACATGGCAGCCCCAACTCATGAGGCTACAGCTGTTGATATTCTTAATATCATTGCTAGCTATGGCGTCCACTGCGAAAGGGAGCCCGGATCATGGGATGCCTTCGATGTGTACCTGCCGACGGTGACAAAGCAGGTCGCCGCCGGCATCCCTGTTCGCATACTTCTTCCCGCGTTTCCATTCAAGCAGGACTCTGACAGCGTGGTCCTCGGGCCTCTGCCTGACTTGGGAGAAGAGCTTGCGCTTGCACGCCTGCAAGGCCTTTGCGACGACATTTCAACCGTCTACGAAACTGGCGCGGAAGTGCTCATCTGCTCAGATGGCTTGGTTTATCATGGTAAGCAAGCTCACATTCCAACGAATAGCTCAGATATTGATCTATAACTTCATAGACCTTATGGGCGTTTCCGTGGATGCTGCCTGGGAGTTTGGCGAAGCCCTGAGGGCCATGGCTACGAGAATTGAAGCTCACAGTATCAAGTTCATCCGCCTCTGGGACTTGCTTGATCACCCTAGCCGCCACCTCCATCAAGAGAGCCCAGAGAAGGCCAAGGCTTATTACCTGGAGCACGGCGCGTGCATTCGCCGAGAGCTTCTCTACCGCTTTAGTGATGTAGACTTTGATGCGACGGTGGCCTTAGCGACAGACAAGGCCTGGGCGACTACTCACGCCTCCTACGTCGGCGTCCTCTCTAAGAAGGCCACGGAGAATCCAGACAACATCGCTAAGCAGATGATGGTGCGCGGAAAGGCGTATGCTAGAGGATTGAATGCCGTGCTTCCCGACTACTTGCGCTTATCTATCCACGACTCAGCCGGCAAGGATAAGCTCTCCCTGGCAATGGTCCCTCCCCCTCACGAAAGGGCATCTGTGGGACTGATGCCGTGGCGCTCCGTTGTCGCCATTGACTCCGATGGATCATACCGCACCGTCTTCCCCGATCAAATCAAGGATACACACGAACTCATCTATCGAAATGGGCAGCCGTACTTCTTCCGTGAAAAATCAGAGCTATTCGACTGGAGCAGTTCAGGCATTGAAGTTACTTTTGAACCCCTTTATCCTTGCGGCACCATCATCCGCCCTGTCGAAGGCTCGCCTTCAGTGCGCCAGATACCCATGCAGAAGGTCCGACAGCTCGCAACCAATTTCTCGCCAGTTATTCTGCGTGGATTTGGCGAAACCCTCGATGAGGAGGTATGGCTCAATAAGGGCCATGAACTGGGTAAGCCTGTGACAGACCCTGCACTACACAATCCACCAGGCTACCAGTACTCCGCCTACTTGGCCACAGCGCGCAAGGGAGGCGACTACAGTCTTTTCTGCAATTCGAGACTGTTCTTCCGCTATCTACCTTTGTCGTGGCCTCTCGAGAAGCTGGAACCTATCACCTGGAAAGTAACCAGCGACAGTTCCCCGTCAAGTGCAAATAAAGGTCTTCCCCTCGTGGTGCGCCACCCCGTCACCAATGCGCCTTGTCTACGATGGCGCTCTTTCAATAACGATACTACTCATCGAGTACAAATCGAGAACGAGGAGCAAACTCTTGTGAATATCGTGGAGAAATTAGCACGCGACCCTCGTACGTGTTTGCGCTTCACATGGGAGAAGGGTGACCTTCTCGTAAATGACAATATATCTACACCGCATGTCCGCACATCAAACGCCGAAACAGAGATTCGGCTCATGTACTTGAACTAATTCCTAGAGTATCAAATAAAAATAGAGAGTTCCGATCGGCATGTTACTACGATTTCGATGCTGAAGCTAATGGGGCAGATGATAGTGTGTGAACTTGATCTTTTAAAACTTGTCATGTCAATGATGTGTGCATACAACTCAGCGCAGTCTCCAAAGCGCTTGGCAATCATCACTGTAATAGAATTATCGTCTACAAGATCCTTGAGAAGCTGACACAATGATTTAAATACAAGCACTGAAAATATGTGCATGATACTTCGTAGAGATGGCGGATATGAGCTCAATGTATCGGGAGCCCCTGATCAGTGTGATTCTGAATCTCTCAGTTCCGGCAATGTCAACACTACATCGAGGTCATATCAGTCTATTGAATGCTTCAACACTAGTCGAAGATCTAAACCAACTAGGACTATCAGATACTTGCATGAAAAATCTAGGCGCTGAACGACTATAGTATCGAAATACATGAAACTCCTGAATTATCCAACGAGACAGGAAACCAGTACTGTTTCAGCTTGATGGCCCGAGTTCCTGAGCCAGTTTGAAGTGAGATATACTATCACCTGCAAACTTCGTGCCCGGGTGTCTGTTGACATGGAACCCTGTATCCTGATGTACTACACCGTCTTCGTCCGGCAGAACACGCATCGGTCCTGTTTGCAAGAATCAGGCATGCTTCAGAGCGAACCCATACGGTCATCCGAACAAACCCGCGATATCACCGCCCTTAACTTCGTCTCCTGAGCTCTGCTCATTAGCTTTAAAGCCGATAGACTTGCTATAATCGATATCTGGACTCTTCTAAGCGCGCAAGGCTTCGTCCGTGACGGATAGCGGCGCCGGCGCGTCTTCAATGTCTATATCGATGAAATACACTTCCTGTCCGTCCAGCATGCCCTCATTAAGCGATACAGTCATGATTTTCAACGGTTCTCCCGCAAAGTTCTTCAGCGTGATGCTCAGCGGATTCGAGAGGCTCTCGCGTGCCATACGCCCCATGCGTTCGAGATTGGTGCCGCCAACCTCCAGCAACTTCAGTCCGTATTTGCTATCTTTACCGTGAACTGTGATCCACGGCTCGTATCCTACCTTTCCGAACGCGATGATGAACCACTCTCCCGCCATGGTGAACTCATTCAGCGTAACGTCAGCGGTAGCATCAGGTCTAGCCCAGAAATACGCAAGGCCGTTGAACTCATCCACACCACGCGTATTCAACATGCATCTGTCCGCATCCCACCTCCAATGGGGTTCGATGGGTGACGCCGCGAACGGGAATTCGGGAAAGCGCGTAGCAAGTATCGTGTTGAAATTCTTCCGGAAGACGAACGCGTGGCGATGGCTGGCTTCCAGATCTGCTGAGCGCAGCGCGTCGAGCTGCTTCAAGATGACCATATTCTTTCTATGCAATGGTCTTTCATCGACTTTCCTGTTATCGCCGTATTCATGGGCTCGGCACCGACTGTATACTTCGTTACCGTGGTGGTAGATCCAGATACTCAGCGGTGGCATCCACGGGCCCTTGTTGCAATTCAGTTTGAGGAGATAGGTTCCGCTTGTCCCTGTGACTAGGTTCGTGTGGATGCGCAAACCCTTGTTCCCTAGGGAGAACTCAGGACTGAGCATCGTATCATCAATCAGCGTCACAGCGCCACAGTCGTGAAACTCGGATGGGCTTCTCGCAAAGATACCGCGGTATCGTTGGTCCGCTGATGTGGCTTTCCATGCGAATAAACTCAAGTCGTTAGTCTCTTTGACTATTTCCTCCTGAAGCCTGAGAAATGCGCGCTGCCCTTCGCCGTATAGCATTGGCATGTTCACGCCGAATATGCCGATGAGGCAGTAGGCTACGTCCTCTGGACGCGTGGTCTGCCGGTTCGCGGCCCACGACATCCGCTGTGCGATGGACACTCTATAAATATCATCGGGGTCAGCTAATACGGCTTTCCCAATATGTGAAACATCCGCGATCAACCCCTTCAATTCGTCTTTGGTTCCGCGGAAATTCCAGTGGCGATCGTAGAACTCGACGCGGCGCGGCGCTATGAGCTAGAAAAGGGGCTTCAGTTGATTCAACTTCATATAATTTGAATCTATGAGTAAGTGTGGTGTAGAATTACCTCTTGTAATGTCCACCCGCGCGTGAACCACCGACAATTCCCGAGGGAAGACTCAATAGGCTGTTCCGACGGCCCTGGCAGATCCGCCAACCAGGCGTAGCAGACTTTAGCATCTCGGTACCAATTGAACATTGCTATACAATCGGCGACATCCGCTTAGCATTGGTCTTCCTCAAACACCAAGGCGAGGTCATGTTTCTCCAACATACAGTTAATAGCTTCAGTTAGCTCCGCGCTGCTAGTCTTGTCGATACAGCATGTATCTACCCATGCATACTTAATGCCATCCCTCTTTGCGAATTCGCACGTTGTCAAGATCTTCCTGAATCCTTTCTTGAGGTTCAAGTGCGAGCTATCGCTAGTGAAGTCCTGGAAAGTGACCTCTTCATCCTCCCAAGTGTGAGACAGGATGGCATAGTCGAGAGTGCCTGGGGTCACGACAATGAAGTCCTCTAGAGTCACGGATTCTACGTTGATGAGCCTCATGGTTTCGGCTAGATGATATCGTTGTCTTGTCGGAGTCGTCGGCTGAAGTAGCTATATCTGAGACATGCCGCCTCGCGCTCCTTCTATTAAGCAGTTGAGACAACCGGATGTAAGTATGTTTCAAGCGAGGTCTTAGTGAAAGCCAAGACAAGTGTTGCTCGTGTATAATACCGTTTTCAGGCGGGATATTCGTTAGCACCTTCTATGTAGAAGGTCTTACATTCTCCTAGCTAATTCAACGGCCGATGTTCATCTGTATATTCAGCCACCCTATTTTCAACACCAACCCCGCTAGTAGTGTACAGTTGCGGCCAATCGTTGTTGCAGATACGATCCATACGATTAATAGGTTAAAACACCGACGGAAGCTTACATCTTCCTAGAAGCCGAGGGTTGTCACCTACGACATCGGGATAGCCTTTAGTAAGTTGAAGCCTAAGTAAATCGATACATCACAATTTTGCCATCACGTCACTGCTCGAGCGAACCGAGCTTGCTGAGTCTAATCAGGACGCACTAAAAGCCTTTGGTAATGGATTCAACAGCAACTGATAATGGCTGTTGATGTTTTGTTCGTTATGTTCTCCCTTGAAAACACTATACATGCTATAGTATACATCGCTTGGGTATATCCATTGATCAAGTACAGTGACATATTATGCCATTTGTATGAACTGCGCTCCAATAGTTTTGCTCTTTTTAGCTCCATAGCAGCCAGCCCAATGCATCATTTTAGAAGATTCGAAGTCCTTTGATAGAAAAGGAAGCGTGTGAGGCCTGGTCAGCGTGAGCTGTCGTGTGATTCAGGGAAAGGCAATAAAACTAGCCAATGCTCTCATTTACAGAAGTCAAGAAATAAAAATGGGGTATTGAGGGTGATGCAATGCCGGAAATCAAATGATGAATATCCCAATCGCCGCTTTAGATGAAATGATACTAATGCCAACCGGAAATGATAAAAGGGTAGAACAAATGGAATAATCGTGGAGGATTAGTGGTATGAGGGATGACTGTGCGCGTGAGTAGGATGCGTAGTATTCACCGGCATCGGTTTCGCGAATCCCTTTCAAAAGCCGGACGTACGCCGCACTTGACCTAGAGGCTGGCCGAAATTACTGCTCGCTTTTAACTTGAGGGGAACATCTTCTTCCACTTCCTCGAGCGTGTCTTCTGATTCCCGATCAATGATTTCGTCCTCAGTGAGGCGACCAGCCTTGAGGTCCGCCTGGTCCTCTGTTGGAGCCCTAGTTATCAACTCATTAAGGACAGATGGTGTGGCTTCAGTAGCCTTGACTTCTTCGAGCTTATCCGAAAGCCTCCTTAGAAACACTTCATCAGCAGCTGGTCGGTTTTTAAGGCACAAGGGCCCCTTCAGCGCCGGATCGTCACTAGGTTCGTATATAACTGCTCCTGATATGGCAGTCTCATCTTGGTCAGCGCCAGCAATGGTCTCTACCCTGCCTTGGCCAAGTGTGTCATTGCCATGTACTCTCTGTGGGTCACTAGAAGTTGTCGGCGTGCACGTCCCGGTACTCCCAGCTGTGTTGCCGGCAGTAGACTCGATTGTCGGCAGATTGGAAAAGGACATGGAATGGTTGGGCGTATGTCCAGCGTGCATCGTAAGTCTATGGTGCTCAGGAGCCTTCAGAGTTTCTTGAGTCATCACGGCAGGTGAAACGTAAGACTGCACTTCGAACACGCATTTCTTGGTGTCAGGTGAGAAAATTCTGCTAGTTGCAGATGTAGACGATCGCTGATTCCTGTCATCAAACGTAGATTTCTGGACTGCTGGAGCTTTTAATCGAACGCCTTCAAGGCCGGGCATAATCTCATTAATTTCAATCGACGGAACTCGCTCTTTCTCTTTGCTAGTAGGGGGATTTGTGGGCGATGCGCTTTGCATTCGTGGATCAAGTGGCTCAAACGGGTTTGACTTGGGTATGGTAGATGATCGCCCAGGTGGTAAACTACTGGGTGAAATCCCATCAGAAGGGGTTTGAAACGTAGAAGACGATGTACCACCGAGCTTAGGACCTGCAGTATTACCATGTCCCTGGCTTCCTAAAACATCATCGGCAGCTCCATCAAGGGCCCTACCGAATTTGGCGTGCCCATTAGACGTGCTTTTGCTTTTCAGGAGCTCCGTCAGTTTGAGTACCTCAGCTTCGGCGGCTTCTTTGTTTTGTTTCCACTTCAAAATCTCATTCTCCAATTCAGCCTTTTGTTCTGCCCAAATCAATCGCTCTTCGTCCATGAGAGTGCGTTCTTCCCGGAACATCTCCTCGGCTCGAGCTCGACTAGCTTCTAAATGTGTACGTTCGGCCTCCCAGCATTCTCGTAGCCTCCGGTTGTGATCGTCTCTACGCTGGAGTAGGGTCGCAGCAGCTTGGGGGCTCAGGTGTTCGAAGGGCGACATTGTCCCAGAATTGATAGGTTCTATTAATGGGGAAGCGATAATAGCACCGGGGCTTCCTCTGGTTGGTGTCGACAAAGAGTTGTAGTCCGGGGAGAGATATTGCCGGGGACCTTGTGTTGCAGGTGGAGAGGACGGAGAGGCGTGGTTTGATCGCGGTATATCGAAATAAGGCTGGCTTATGGACTGTGCTAACGATAAAGGCGATATCGTAGAGTTTGAATGGCCATTCAAGTGAGGGAATTGTGATATTGAACGGTCGAACGAGTCAATGCCGCCCGAGGGCAGAAATGAATCGTTTGGTAACCTTTTCATGGTGAGCATCTTTTCAGGAAAGTCACGCCCGAAGTCGAGGGCAGGCAAGGTGCGAGTGTCTTCGAATTGAAGTTATGAACGCAGCCACAAGAGCCGAGGTTAGTTCAGAATAATGGTGAATAAGGTTTTCTTCCGCTTCACGCATCCAGGGCTTTCCACGAGAAATAGACCTAGTTGACAAAGGGCTGCGACGAATCTTCTCGGTGTAATGGCAGCGTCGATCCAGAATATGGTTTTACACAAAGTTTGCGGTCGAGAAGAATGGCGTCACTTGGGTGCGGATAGTTTTATTGGTAGTCTTGATCATTCAAGTCGGCTCGATTGAATTGACCCGTCAGGAGACATGAGTTGATAATCCAAAGTCACGTCGTCGGTGTCGTCGTCGTAACACTGGTACAGGCAAGACGGCACTTTGTTTCTCGGAAATTGGTAGGTTTATGGGGGTAGGCGATGTGGTGGTGAGGCATGAACGGGCGGGTGGCAGCGACGGACGGGCGACAGGAAGCCAGTGACGTATTTGTTGAGCTAATTCATTTAGGTGTGTGTGATGTACCCGGCCAGAGAGTGCAGAGTGACCCTATCGAGCAGCAACGTCAACGACTACGCGAGGAATATGCCCGGACCTCGTCAAGTTATACGTGATGAATGATAAAATAGCTGTGGTCGTTCACGTGTAAAAGATATATATACGATGTATGGAATGTGGGAGGTGAGTCGATAAGATGTGGGGGATAAATGGGAAAGGGAGAGACGATGGGGGTTGACGAGGGATGTGAGGGAAGCAGATCATGCATTTCAGGGAACCTGGTAGTGAGCCTAGCACTGTCCCATAGGCGATATCTACAGGTACCTACATACTGAGGTAAATAGGTAGGTAGGTACCTATATGTTGTAGGTAGGGATTGGCCAATTGTACATGTTGTATAGTCCCCAACCGGGAGCAGCCTTAATTAGGGGTCTTTTTGGTGCTGTTACATGTAGATACGTACATACATAGTACAGTACCTACACAGGTATCTAAGTGCAGTCAGTACTTACTATGTACACATGTACTTAAAGTGTGTACCTGAGCACGGCGCCTCCACACGGCGAGATTTGGAGATGCAGGCCAATCATAGCACGGCAAATACCTAAAACACGACTCTAATCGACTCTAATAGACTCGAATAGGGTGTAGGGAATGTTGTACATCCATGTACTACAGTACCGTGGAGGAGGTGCTAGTCTACATAGTACCACAGTACCTGCTGCAAGTAACCTCTTCTCCAAAGGCAAACGCCATCACACTCCCATCGCACTCCATCATCAACTCCATCATCAACATCTCATATTGTAGTACAGACACCTTGCTCAAGCAGACTCGACAATGTAGAAAGACACCAAACCGAACCGACTACATCATCTACCGCTTCTCCCATCCGCTCTTTGTTGTTGGAAGAATACGCATACCTGGTCTGACCTGGTAAGTGCCAGCAATTTGTCCATCAGAAGCGCCGAAGCGCCCCATAGTGGCATACGTGGACAACGTTAGTGCTGAAAAAACCACCACAGTTGGGCCGCATCGATTGTCAGAGCTACAGTACATGTACAGTAAAAGATGTACCTGGTAATAGGTTGATGTCTTATCGTTTTAGTTTTCTTTTTCCTTATGCGACATGTTCATACATCTCTCGTGGGTGCTCGGGTGCTGGGACAGTACTGCTGGGAGTTGTTCAATCTCTCCAGTTAGGAAGAGACTTTTGGATGCCGTCATGGCGTCTCAGCTGTCAAATAGCTTTGGTGGTGTCTGGTGGTGCTTTGGTGGTTGCTCAGCTGGCCACTGGAAGAGATATGGCTTATCCAACATCTAGATTCGTTCTGTTGGGTCCCGTTTACATCCAGATGCATCGAGATGGCTTCCGACAACATCTACGGAAACACTAATATTCATTCAGCCAGCCTGTGTTGAGCCAATCATGCAGCCCGACTTCCAGCTGACCAATCGACCGCCTATTTTTCGACCCCAACCACCAACACCACATCTCCATGGCATGCCAACGTGGCGAATGACTCTGACATTTACTCTGTCATTTCAGAGCTCACTCAGCGGCTCCCGATCCTACTGGCCTGTGAAGTACCATACTGCATCCGGTTCTGTTCATGATTGACATGTGTATTTGTCCACTACGGATCTGTACCGATTACGCGAGCGTAACGTGAGTGTCGAGGAGTGTGACTCCAAGTGCCAGAACAGAGCCCAGAGGAACGGCCCGCGGAGCCATGACTAGGATTTGAGACACACTTTGTTTCTCCAGTGGATGAATATTACTAATATCAAGCTGGGACCAGATGCAAAGAGAATGTCGCTCTCTCATCTACTTATCCGAGCCTTCTCTTCCAGTCACTACTACACAGTAAAGGCATCCCCGCGCGCAATACAGGATCGCTTTTGTGGTGGACAAACGAGAACCTTGTTTGGGAAAAGGGACTCTCCCCGTTATTCCGCCAGCTTGGCTTGCGGGGGTTGCCCACCAGGACCTGTGTTCTCTGCAAAACAGCGGATTTGCCTATCGTTGCGAATGATTTTTGAACCCCAGAAGAAACAAGGTCCCAGGCGCATGATAATTCGCGCATTCATCGCATCGTTCTAAAGCAAAGCTCAGATCCATTGATTCAGCTTCATGTCGTGCTATTGTAGCTATTTTGCAGGCGAAGGCCGCTTTCTTTGTCTCGTTTTCATCTAGAATAGATTTCCAGCAAACCAGCTGACCAAATCTGCAGGGACCTTCTCCTCCACTCACACTTACGCCAAAGAAACGCATGCGCATTGGTATGGAGTGCAGCTTACGACCCTGACTCACCGCCAAACGCAATGGATCTGGCTGTCCCAGGCTAGGGATCTACCCCAATCCTCGATTTCATGTCAACTGAACAGCGACACGTGTGGGACTGTAGGCCAGCTGCGAACACGACCCTTGTCGAGTGCCCTGCGCTGGCGCCCTTGATTGGCATGGAGCGCTTGGACCCTGATTTTTCCATAAGTAACAGCGTGAAAACTTACTTGACTCGAGCTTCCCGTGCATTCGAAAATAACTACCTAGCATGACTGCAAGGCCGCGCTTCTTTTCATTCTAGGTTATTCCATCCTTCCCATTTTCCCGAGGTCACATTCTCTAGCTCGCACTACCTAATGTAAGTCTCCTTTAGGAATATTGTATGCGGCACGACTCAAGTTCGGTGCAGGGCAGATTGGGGAAACCCCTCACCAGTCTCACGTGCGAAGTAGTGGGGGACCAAGATCCAATACTTTACCCCAGGACCCTTCAAGTACTTCGGCGCAAATTTCCCACGATGCAGGTGTTCCCTTCTACTTGCGCTGTTTTTTTTGCTCACGCGATACATTGAAACCGTGCATATGTACTGGTAATTGGTCGACATTGCCGCCGACCTCGCGATACTGCATATATGCCGCTAACATTTCCCCCGATGGCCTTCACTGGCCGTGTCAGGCAGGTAGGATAGAAGCGTGACTAAAGGCCAGTTCAAGTCTGTTCGTCCAGGCACTCCCAATACCGGTAGACTAGGGAGGTCAGTCAGGAGCTCTCACTTTCGTTCAACTGTTGCTATACTTACTAATGTAAGTATTTGTCCATCTTGGTCTGGATTGAGGCGCAAAAATGCCCCTTCACAGATACGTGTAAGCGAGAATCCTATGTACGTGTTGAAACATAGCCTCGACTTTTGACACTTGTTTGCAACAGATGTGCATTGAACCTACTGTAATTCATATGGAATAGGGAAAGCACAGTCAAACTGGACAATCATAGGCTAATGGTCGTAAGCGAGAAGCACGGCGAGGCATGGAGCTGTATGCATATAATGGCAGATAGACACATGCAACTTGCACGATTGTTGCAAGAATTGTAATTGGCCCAAGTCATGCTCCCAACCCAGAAGCAGTGTTTTCATGTGAGACTAATGGGTATGGGTTATCTAAGCTGAGCGAAGGAATGGCTCCTCTCCCAGGCAAAGGTAGGCCTGAGATAGTCGGGCTAGAGGGTCAGAGCGCCGCATTTAACATAACACACTTACGTCCAGATGTGTCTCGTTATGTCCATGTAGTAAACAGTTATCCACTCATTCTAGAAGCTCAATTTCCGGCATAAGTTCTACGCTTAAATTTCCAGCGTGAGGCTAATTTATATTCATAGTGTGCGCTAATTCGAAAGACCGAAAAGGCGCCGGTAGTTCATATCACACAACAGTCCGTAATAAGGGACAGTCATTGAATCACGAATCACTCTGCTGAACCCTCATGTCATTGTATCCATCTACGTCTAGCACTGGCAAGGTACCAAATACGTCGATTCAAGAGGGGCCTCTGTAGCGCTGTCTCCAAAATCGACTTCAGCTACTGTATGCCATCAGTCACATCAAAGTCACGATGAGATCGGCTATAACCTTACACTCTAATGTATGTTTTGCAGTCACGCTTGGGGCAGACATCAAAATCCGGTCTTGTTAGACGCTAAAGTCACCGGACGGCAAGTAGTTCCCCACGGGGTAATTGTGCTTACTTAGAGCACATGGAGGCCAAAGAACTAGTCGGATAAACGTTTCCAATATAAAATGTAGATTACTTGTCTTGGGACCCAATTTATTGAGCTCGACATGTAATAACATCGGGGGCCCTAATCTAATGTAACACTAGTAAACTACCAACTTTATCCTCACACCAAGGAAACCCTTATGACATGCATGTTGACGCTAACAGAGACTCAGACGATCGAAATAGGGAATCTTGAAGTGATATACATGAATCTCGTAACAATGAAATTCATCTAAAAACGAAAGTAGATGGAGGATACGAAGACAGACTAGAAAGCTCAGTTCTAGGGGCGCCATGGACCATGCTTGTCGCCCACGGGGGATCGTAGCTTGAGGGATTAAAGTGAGCTATGGATGATCGTAGTAACTGCTTAGCATCATGGCGTAACGCTAATTCACCGCCGTTTCAGGATTTATTTCATCATTTTCTATATTTCGACCGGTTCCCCTAAGCGATACTTTAAAATGATGCCCCTGATTAGATCAGCTGGCCCTCTGCCATCCCCCATGTGGCAGGCTGCCGACCGTACGACACATATTCGCCGCTATGAAAAGACCAATGAACGTCTTTATAGTCTTGTTTCCGGGCCCACGTTGATGATGTAGAGGGCATCGTGGTGGTGACAGAATGACGAGTTCGAGCCGGCGTAGAAGCGCGCAGTGTATGTCTCTGGCAGATACCATGGCTGATGAATGTCTTGTTCTTTGATTATGTAGTCTCACCAAACTATGCACTGCTTATCATCAGACAGCAAAGGTCCCGAAACAGACATTTCCGTAGCAGATACGTACCGAGAGAAGTGGCACGATTGTTTTGGGTCCAAATTCAGCTCAAAAACTGTTTGGTGGCTATGCTCAAGGGAATGACAGAGTTTGGGGATTACAGGCCGTCTATGCCACTTCTCGCTACTGACGAAGACTGGCATGGCTTCCCTACCAGCTTTTAAGACGGGTTTTATTTAGAGATGCTGAAATACGATTGTGCCTACACATAGGGTGATTTCCTCCGTTTCCGAGATGCCGGTAACACTTGTTCCCTAGCTGGACCATACATACCAAGCGAAAGGGAGGACAAAACTCACTTTTGCAACAAGCTACATCGGACAAAACTTATTATGACGTAGATTGGAATGATTGCCAGTCAAATTCATTGGCAGTGTATGTAATTTATGCTCCTCTGGTCTGTGGGCTTTCTACGCCTTTTGGCCTGTTGGTTTCATCCACCTTGCTGTTGGCTCAGTATCTATATTTATTCTATCCTTGTGACTCCCTAACCGCCAGCAAACATGGTTCCGCAAGCTCGGTACATTGCAAGGGAGACGAAGCAGGCTTCTATAAAACATAATAGTCCCCGCGGGAACGATAGAGCCGTCTTGCCAAACTGAATCACAAACAGAATTCGCACCATAATCATTACAGCAGAGACTAAACTATCATCATGCGGTTCCAAACCATTCTTTTTGGACTCGTTTGCGGTACTGGCGCGTGGGCTAGCAACGTAAGAGACATGAAAACACTTCTCTCACTAATTAAACACCATGCTAACTTATGCCAGAAACAACACATTGGCGTTGATGTGGGCCATCATATCAAAGAAATCCCGTCGCCGGCTCCACGAGACTTGCCGGAGCCATCGGGCCATCGATCACAGCTAGCCCGTGGCCAAGTCAGTCGCCGTGATACAGTAGGTACTTCTGTGTTCCCGTACCTCCCCAAGCACCCGTCCCTACTTTTGCTCCATGAAACTCAGAATTATCACGATCGCAAACAAAGGATCATATCATAGAGCTCTATTCATCAACCCATCATGCATTCCCCAAATCTTAGCCCTTACATACTAACCTGTGCGAAACATTGCGTAGTATCCCATAAACTGCCACATCCATGGCTGGCCTTCCGCATCCGTGGATTCGATCAAGCAGGCCTACAGCTGGTTCTACCAGCTCTGGGCCCCGCTTGAAGCTGACGCCCAGCATTGTCGCCGGATCGCGTGCTTTGGCACGTCAGCGGTCTGGCTCTGCGCCGATTCCCTGGGTTTCCAGAAACCGAATAGCGTGAGAATTGCCGATGAGATGAACGGACTCTTGGACGGAGACAATGGGTGTCTTGACAAGGGAGACAAGACCAAGGTCCAAGGAATGGTGAGTTCCGTTATGTCTATAGTTTTCAAGTTCTTGGTGACTTTGTTTACGAGTTGTATACCAAGGATAAGGATGTTTTTATAATGTTGCTTTCAGTTCAACTACCAGGCTCTCCTCCCCTTGTTGTTTATTTGGGGTTTATAATCCGTATATCATATTAGCATGGGCTAACGTATGAATATTCACAGGTCTTTACCTCTGAGGAATGGAGGTCAGTAATTTTCAGTCTCTTATACGCACCCTAGCACCCACTATCGTCCCAGATTCTCTGATTTATATCGAGTAGAAATATTTGTCAGTCATTTTATTTGTCATGGGAAATACTAACTCTGTATCTTCAAATAGTGTTGTCGTCCGTGGCGGCGAAGATTGTTCTGTGGAACCCCCAGAGCAGCCCATTTTCTACTGATGGTCTACGACACAAAGCAACACAGCTCGGACAGGCGGTTATGCAGCCAGCTTCTAGGATAATGATGATTCCATTTTACGCTTCAAGCTAATCGGGTATATGTGGTGACTCGTCCTGAGAAGTTGTATGGGTTCTCAACTTAGTTACCTTACAGGTCTCCGATAATAAGATATATCAGCCGTGGATTAAATTATGCCATAATCAAACATTGAAGTTTCCATTGTTGAGTGATGTCTTGGTCTGGGGTAAAGGTAGTTAGACTCTTCTTAACTATATGCCTTTAGTTTTTTTTTTCTCAACATGAACTCCTTTTTCATGCTTGACTGCCCCTTCCTTTCTCATCATCTGCTATGTTTATTTCCTAGTTAATTTAGAAAGCAATTTGGAGTCCCCATTCATTTATATTTCATTCTTTATTGAAATGGTCAATTTCTCGTCGAAGACCATTGTTTCCCTTCAGTACCAGCACGTATCTACCCAGATGTTGGGCACGTTTGAATATGGACGACTGTGAATGGTACCTAAACCACACTCAACGTGGCTAGCCGCCTAGCCTTACTCTCCCATACACTCTTGAATGCCCAGCGTAGTTTTCCCATCTCAAGTATGATATACCAGTTCTTTCAAGGGCTAGTTCACCAGGGTCCGGTAAAACATTGCTGCTATAATTATGTGTAATCAACACATTTTCTCTAATGGCATGTTCAGTTCTAACAAGGATAAGCTCTTCGGCACTTATGTGTGGCGTGTTCTAGCGCATGTCCCATATTGAACATATGCCGAAGCCTCTTATATCAAACCTGCTTCAGTCTTTCTCGGCGAAACGTGGGGGAGAGCAATCACAAAGGCCTTGGCGTTCCCACATATTCATCATGACTTCGACATACATAAGTGGAAGATGAGCGTAGAGTGTACAGGTGGAGTTTACTTGCGTTTGCAGTCTTCTCTCTTTTGAACTTAAACAGCAAGTTTATAGTGCGCTATTACATGGTCAGTGAAAGCCTCGATGGGATATCAGTTTAATGGCTCCTTCATAGTGAGTAGGTCTCGGTAGTACATCTGACCTTTGAAGATTTTTCGATGCGCTCGTTAACTACGTTGCCTACACTCATATGCTTTTTTCACTGTGGCCTAATGTCTTTCGGATATTTCCCAAGCGCTAGTACTATATTTGCATCGACATCAACATCAACCGAGTATCCACGACCATTATATCTTTTCCCCAATGCGGTAGGAACAAGAGGGGCTACGCTATTCGAAGCATTACTGGCGCCGGTATCCTTTGAGTTAAGAGCCTACCTACTATAAACAAAACAATCTGGAATATGGAGGAGGGTCGGAGATACGAAGGCGAAGACCATTGAAGAAGTCATCCGACCTCCACGTACGTCTTCCAAGCTTTTCCAAGAAACTGACCAGCCTGTCATCCACGCGCTAAAAGTCGATCACGGCGGGATAGAGCCTTGGCGGTCCGTGTTTAAGAATAGAGAGAGGCTTGGCTAACCGGGGATCCTTGTGTTAAATAAGCTATCCTCGGGGATGTAAGCAACAAGAGACTGGTTCCGAGTGGTTCCGGGTCGTCTCAAAAGCTTATATAGGTAGGATGGCATATCCATGAAGTGTTAGTATGGCGTCCGGTTTTAAGTACAGTACTGTGAGATGCCAATTGGGCCTTGAAATGTGGATTATCACCGGGCGTCTACTAACTTTGAATATTGAGATTCGTTGGTGTACGCGTGGAATCTAAGTAGTAAGTGAAATGACTAAACTTTATATCTTGGGAGATAGCATGTTGCTGCTACTTTGGGGCTCATTGGTCGGTTGATCTCATTGGTGGCTTGATGAAAACCGAGTAGCAGCATCCGAGGTTGACACTTGGCATGGAGAATGTGTTACATCCCAAGGTTGCCGGAAGAATGATCTCTTGCGCTCGCGGTTGGGCCAAAATGCTGCCATACCGTTAGATGATAGTACAACAGACGACAGACAATATTGGTCCTCATACATACAAGTTTCCATGCGCCATCCGCAAATCAAACAGAGGTACGACACACTGATCAGTGGGAGAATGGCCGTGCTAATGTAGATCATGCAACTTGCACCTACCATAGGTTACGTAATCCTAGTATCAGTAGTTGTTCATGAGAAGCGCCGGGTCAGGGACGAGTTTGGGTACTAACCTGGTTTGTTGGTACTTTTCAAACGTGCATATCACTGAGCTTCTCACGCAGATTGACTTGTTCAGTGGCGGGTGCTTGTAGCAGGCCGCATCGCAAGAGGAGCTTTTTCGCGGCTAGAGAGCCTCAGGCGGCAAGGTGGCTGCTGTAAGCTACATCAGACACCATAAACTGTGAAAGAACCGTACTTGTTTCGGACAGCGATTCATACAGCCTCCCGTAGTCGGCATTGGACAAGATCGGCGTATTGTTCGCATGTACAGAGGGCATTGGTATCATCGGCATCTTAAAATCACCCCTAGCTGTACAGCTTGGGATTCTTAAATACAATTTATCTGTTGTCAGCTTACTCACAAGGCCGCCGGTCTATGGAAGCCAAGTAAACCACTTCGACTCATTGAGTGGCTATTGTCAAGACGTAAAGAATGCGTCACTGCCTCATACTGCCTGCGTCTGTAGGATTCTAGGGCGTCAATCAAAGCTCTAATTGGCATTGAAAGTTTCGAAATTCATCGCAGTAGAGAAATCGCCGAAGGAGGGTTACAACATGAAATCCTGTATCATTGGGGAATCAATGAACTGGACAGACACTGAGTTGCGCTTGTACTCTGTTCTCGAGGCCGATCATGTTCTGATGGTGTCATGCAACTCGGCCAAACTCGTCGCAGCTTGGCAGCATTCCACACGTCGGTACTGCTTTTCGCGCAACCGCCACCCTCTTGGCAAACTGAGTAGCCGGCTCGGCGCAGGTAAGGTATGTACCCATCCTGTGACATCTCCTTCCATAATTTGAACAGCAGGTTTGTTGCCGTAGGAGGAACCGAGACAGGGCGTGGGAAACGTTACAGTATGGGCCGTACTTTACACTGGACTCTCGCGAAGCTCGCTCATCGAAGGCATCAATTGGAAATGAGTCTTCCCGACTTAACGGCCAAGCGTGCTGTGAGACACCTTATGGCGGCAATCTCGGGTTCAAATTCATGAGATGTGTACAACTTGTATTCGTACTCGATACCTGAAGTGAAGCCGGCCAAGGAGTGATCGGGTCAGACGAACGCCGTCTAGACGAACAATTGGTATCTGCCGCTGCCGGTACTGTTCCCTCCGAGACGGGTCAGAGCATGTAAATGCTTCTTGTGTCTCGCAATTGAGTACGCCAAGAGCTGTGTGTCCGTCTTTCTCATTATCTATCAGAATTGCCAAGTGTGTGTCGGTCCGACGTGTACTCGTAATAGGCATGCTTTGCAATACCAAGAGATCGGCCCCCGCTGCCCATCGACTTGGCAGGGACGGCAGCGAAACTTGTAGTGTTGGGTTTAGAACATACCTTACCTCGTACTTGCGGTGTACTAGGCAGAGCCCATTGGCGACAAAATTGGTAACACATACGACGTAGGATACCGTACTGGTATTGACCGAGTTTCGCAGCGAGTCAACGTCCCTTGTTCCTAGACGATCCAAATCCTTTCGCTTTTGAGAATGTGACGTGTACAGTGTGTACGCCGCACGACATTCAAGGCAGATGTAGTAGGCAGGTATAGCATTCAATTGAGGCATTTTCTGGCAAGGGTTCAACGAAGCCACAGCCGTAACAGCTTGCCAGGGTGATCGGCAGCCATAATCATTGAAGCGGTCTCTTTCTAGCTTTGCGGGATTGCCTTCTTTCTCTTGTCTAGGCGCGGCCGCGTTACCTATCTAGCTATGTGAGAGCCTTGTCTTTTCTTTTTCTTTTTCTTGGAAGAGCTACTTTGATCTGTACCTGTTCGAAATACCAACGTTGGCATCTATCTGGTCAATGGGACAAACTGTTGTGCCC
Source organism: Xylaria bambusicola (assembly GCF_022495145.1). NCBI lineage: Eukaryota > Fungi > Ascomycota > Sordariomycetes > Xylariales > Xylariaceae > Xylaria > Xylaria bambusicola. Next base: position 268,686 of record NW_025953559.1, on the reverse strand, counting down.
TGATGCAGCGGCGACACGAATCTTTTCTGACTACTTGGGGGCTGGCCTGACATGGCTAACTGCGGGCGTCGCGGGATGATGCGGGAGAATCCTTGGCCTTGGCTACTGTGTAGGACACTAGATGGCGTGAAACATCAGCCGCGTTGAAATACTCTGTACCTAAATGTACATCCAGTGCGGAAGATGCAAAGTGATCCAACGAGCCTGGTAAGGGGTATCAATGGGACAGACGTGGTAAGGGGGCACACGACGCCGAGGGCAGGGGCCAGGTTTTCTCTGGGGATGAACGTGGGGAAGAAAATCCGGAGGTGGGTTGAGCGGTAAGAATGATGGTGCGTGTGTGTCTGTGTGTTCCATCGCAAATATGCTTGCCATCGATCGGCCTCGACAGCGACGGCACCGCTCCTTCAGATTCAGACGAAACAGATGGGCTGGCTGTGTCGGTCACTCACCAGAAACAAGACAATGCGTCTCGTGACTCTGCACGCCCCACGAGTGAGGTGCATGGCCGTCGAGTTATACTATAGCCTTGTGCTCTACTTCGTAGGCCTTGTTTCTAGAAACTTATACACTCACTACACTATATCTGTACACCGCCACTTGGGCTGGATGTATTCAGGGCTGACGTGCAGGCTGGCGACAGATGGATTTACCTACGAACTGCAGTAGCCTACCTACTTCGTACACCATGCTCGAATAAGAGACCTTAGTAACAAGGCGTCGTCGCCCTAATATCTAGATATCTAGCAGGATGGTGCTTCACCGCGACTAGGTATGCCTCCTGTGCTATGTCGACTTGGGATAATGCGGTTCTTATTTGGGGCATTCACGATGACGGCATGTGATTAGGTAGTATAGGTTAAGTCTCCCGATTTGGAATTACTTCCAAATATAACCTCGCGTTGATACGAGCGAAAGAATCATCTGAGAGGACGGATAACCTATTTGCTGATCCCCATGTAATAGATGTCAGCAACAGGTTGGCTATCAAGCCGGCACGTTTCTGTTTCGAGTAATCTGGGGTCTTTCGACCAAATAGTTCAGTTAAATACTAGCCGCAATCGCCATGGTAAAGGCAAGTATGGATGGTGATGCCCACATGTAGGTCACAACGGGGCAAAGCACTATGATGACTACCTACCTAAGGTAGTGTGGTGTATGATTTTGTTCGGGTCATACAGCAGGGCGTCTTGCAGTGTTCTCTGCATAGTGTCTGGGCAATTGCACGATCAGGTCGGATGGAGCAGTTCACACCACGGTGTCGCGTTACCTGGTATAGCTAGGTAAAGATGGTGCTTCCCATTTTTCGACCTTCTCGCATTTGATATGCTAACCAATCTCGAACGAACTGCAGCGGATTGCCATTCTTGGCGATACCGGTGACTCGCTGAATAGAAAGCATCATTCACCTTGTTAGGTGTTTTGCGGGAGAAGGGATGGATACTGTAGGGATGTTCTTTTACTCCTTACTATAGTACCGATCGATGCTTCTATATGCGGTTACACTTGAGTAATGAGCGATGGAGATTTAGGTCGCCTCAAACCATTGAAAATAGAACACTATCACGCTTCCTTCGTCTCAAAAGATTCTAGACCCAGTTGAGTAAAGATCAGTGGACGCCTGATACTATATGTATATTGTATACACTGACTGTCACAGGTGTTTAGTAGTGGTGCCAATGAGATGCTGTGTAAAAGACTCTCGCCAAGAAAGTTTAGGATCATAGCTATTGACAAATATCTTGTATGGCCAAGTCTTTGTTGAAGAGCCAGAGTCTTGGTGTGTTAATTAACCACTGTCAATTAGCGTGTTCCCGGAGCCCCCCACGATGCGATGAGTACGTAGGATGGGGCTACTAACACAATTATATTGCATGTTGTTTCTCAGACGACATATACTCAATGTACATGAGTAGGGAGAGAGAGACTTAAAGGAACGTAAATGACACATGTTTGCTCTATTCATGTCTTAGTCAGGTTTTCATTCTCGAACGGTCGGTGATTGACAAGTACGTGGTGGCATCTCGTAGTTATTGTGCACTGACTAAGTGTTTGCAATCCGCCATTGATTTACATAGTACGCAGGCTCAAAAAGGTACATGTACGAGTCAGCGCCGAGATGCCCAGGACTTGTCGAATTGGCAACCAACCAGACCATCACGTCTGCGGCAAACTGGCGAGGACTGGTAGTGACACTTGGAAGGGAGTCTGCTCTCCGTGTCTCTAGTATAAATGTCACCGAGGACGAGATACTGAGCAGGTGGTAGAAACTTATTCCTTGGCCTGGGACACATGTGTTCCTCGACGCCACCAAAGCGACACTGACCAGATGCTGCCATTGCTCTCTGCCAGTCATCTTCTGGTTTATGAACATCCTTTATTCAGCATGCCGTATGTATGTGTGGCCACGAGCCCGCTGTGAGACGACGAATCACGCTCGGCCGGTTTTATCGTGTCAGATCCGGCCGAATGGGTACTCACTTTTGTGAATACTACGTAGGGATGGGATAACAGTCTATAACGGTCTAAGCATGACGAAGTTGGAGACCCCACAACCGATCCTCTAGCGCGCAAGTTGACTGGTGTGTTTGGTGCCTCAACTGTGGATTGCGGCATTTAACGATACAGCACCGCAACCGCTCACTGCTGGTATGATACTATGTAGTAGTCAACTGTAGTTTTTTTTGTTTATACTATATGCAAGTAGAATGAATTCTCACACTCGTAGATCGATAGTAGAACGATAATACCAATATCGCGCAGCATAGATACCCAACAAGAGACTGGCACAGGCTGGATCGACACCACCGTGGAGGCACACACGCACGCACTCGTGCTGAGATTATCAAACAGCCTTCGCTTTGGGATACAGAATCCTTATCCTTGGCGAGTGGTAATACCACGGTTCCCCGAGCAGCCACGTACAAGTAGTAGTAGGATGTGTATACATGACTGCTGGAAATGATGCTTGCTTGGCTTTCAAGTGGTACAATCCCGCTTCAGCACCTGCCGAAACACATGAAGATGCAATCTTGCATTAGGGTCCTGTAGCGGGGTGGAATGTGGGAAACAGAGCAGACACAAACTTCGTAGCCAGATATGATATCCCTCGAAACGGGAGCCCCGGCTCCTGTTGTTGATAGGATACCGTATCCCATGCTCATATGCTCGGAGACAGAAGTTTCACTGAACGAACCGTGTACACTACCGTACCGTACCTCTTGAGTAGGTAGGTAGCCAATCCTACCCCAGCAAATGTTTCAACCCTTGGCCAGTCTCTGGCCAGCCTTGGCAGCCCCAGCCTGTTGTTCAGGCCGAATCAAATCATCCCCTGGATATCATGTGATCTCACTACCTACATACATGCCTATTCATTGCCTTGTACTTAGTCGTCTCGAGCTATATACATACAGTATATAGAGAATAGCTATAGAAAATACCTAAATATATATATATCATGGACCTCTCAAAGAGGTAATTACAGCAGTCAGCGATACATTCCCAAGTTGGTATCCATCTTTGTCATTGATCTCCCAAGTGGAGGAGGCCAAGCTTTTATTGCGGCTCTCTAGGCCATTTCTGGAAGCAGATGTGCTATGGAAAGAAATACCAAGCATTTGCATCCTGGACAACTCTACAGATCCCAAGATCGGGTCCAGGTATCGACACGTCCAGCCAGCAGTAGGCACAGGTAGCTATCATGTTACCACGACTTCTATTACAGGCCTCACTGGGAGATGGATAGATACCTACCTACCTAAGTAGAGGTCGAGAGTCTGTGGAGAGGGATCGTTTATTCTTTCCGATTACATTCACATACCTAGTGTAGGTAGGAGAGAGACAATGAAACAAACTCTCGCGATACAGTGCATATTTGCTACGCCGGTAATGCTGCTCGTACTTGGTTATACCTTGCACAAGCCGTCGGTACTTGTATGAGCCAAGACAGCCTGAGAACCTCATTTACTTTCTGGACATTGAAGGCGTTGCCGTAGCCTTGGCCTAGAGTACGTATGTGACCTACCGGTATGAGTACCTGTAGTACTTAGGTAAGTAGGTAGAAGACATGTACAAGTCAGCAACTAGGTATGCCGAGCCTCTACGCTTCTCCTTTGTCTGTGATTCGAGTGGTGTGTGTGTGTGTGTGTGCGTGTGCGGGTGTGTGTTTTACAGCAGCCGTCAAATCTAATATACCTACTCCCGTGCTCTTCTGACTTGGCATCTAGGCAATGTAGATCTCCAGAGGTCTATCACTTGGGCCTCTTCTCGGTACCGTCAGCTGTGCAACACTCCATGAGCGAATGTGGTATGTAATGAATACTTGCTTAGCCAGGGGAGTCACAATACTTGGCTGCGTCGAATCTTCGAAGAAGAATTAGCCAAGACAGTTTGGCATTCTTTTTAAGTTCTCGGTGCTCCCTCCTCAGTCCGAATGGAAACATGTTGAACAGTCTTCTATTTCTCCTCTTCTTGTTCAATTCTCCCTCTCATCTTGTAGTTGAAGCCTACTTCGACTCAGACCCTACATAGCAAACCGCATCTGAGTCGTGATTGAAGTGATTGAGCCGATATTCGCTCATCTTGCATTCAACTTAAGTACGTGCCACTCGCTTTCAAGGCTGGCTGCCGCTACGCTCACCAACTCAACGACAACCTAGGTCGCCGGAATATATAAAACATACACACACATCCACAGCCACGCAAGTGTATATATATATATCCTCTCCAGAATATCAACTTTGTTGTCCCTCGACGCTCTCACTCCGGCTACCGCTATCCTTTTCCCCATACTTGACCGACAAACAAAGCCCGTCGTCCACCGAAGCTACGCCTAACGGGCTAGTGTACACTACCTGGGACCCCCGATCCAGGACCCCCTCATGGAGCAACGGACATGGGGTTTTGCGGGAATTTGTGAAGTTTGGTGATATCCAGCGTGTCTCGTCCCATAGGTCGCTCGTCTACTCCTCGCAGGGCCTCCTCATACGTATAGTACAGCGTCACAAGGCGCTAGACCGGGGGCTCTACAAATCCACTATACGCACCTATCCCATATTGTCTCCAGACACCATCCACCATTCCCTCATTTCCTCATCCCTCATCCCTCCAGGGCGGTGCCTCGCCTTGCCTGAGTTAGCCAGGGTCGCCTACTTATACTTAAGTACATACGCAGTGGCTGGTTTCTCGCAGTGGTACTCTGCAGGACCTACCTATAGGTGCCTACCTCGCCTACTTACACACTTACACAACGCCCCAGTCAGTGTGCCAGGGGGGCAGTTGTTACCTACAGTAGGTACCTAACCTAGCGCATGCTACGTGACTTGTAAGGCTTGCCGTGTGGTGTATGTGTGCCACTATTAGCCCGCTACCAACACCTCGTTATCTCTTTACCAGCATCGCCCATCGCCCCCCCTCGCCCCGCTCTACGCTACAAGCGCTGTTCCCTGCAGCTCTGTAGCGTGCATTAGGGCCTCAAGGGGACGCCGTTTCCAACCTACCGACTACCTACCGACCAAGTCAAGTAGACGGGCTCCTGCTTGCACCTATATCAGTAACTAGACGGCCAACAGAGCCCGCTGCTCATAACACGTCCTTTTCCCGTTCTTTTGAACTCTCTCTCTTGCGGTTGCGGGTTTTTGGAGGAATCCTGCTTCCCATCTTTCCTTCAGCCCGTCCGTTCATCTGTTCAGCCTCTCTTGCCTTCATACATCCATACCTCTACACCTAGGTACATCGGGACGTCGGGGTGTGCCCCGGTTCGCTCTTTGTTCCAGCAACACTGCCTGCTACGACAGAGGGCCAATTCCCCTACTACTCTAGGTCTTCACCCCCCAAAGCTGACTGGAGCCAGTGTCGTCACAGGCACTCGCTTCACTAAATTTTGGGGCAACCCGGTCCTAACAAGCACGCAAGCAAGCAAGCAGCAGCGGCAGAGGGAAGCAAGGCAGCAGGGAAACAGGGACCAGCACGCCCTACGTAGCAGCAATCCTCGTTCAGAGAGGAATTATACGAGCAAAGCCTAGCCCGAGGCCAAGGCCAAGCCCAGCCAGCGCCCCCAGCCCGCCCACGATCCTTTCGCCAAACCGCCAAACCCACTAAAACCACTAAGACCACCGCTTGCAACCTCCCTAACCCTCATCACCATCATCATGGCCCCACAGGCCCAGGTGCTTGCGACCAGGCCGGCCTTAGCCATGTCATCATCAACACCCACGACAGACTCGGCGACACACTCCGCGGCCTCTTATTACTCACAGTCGCCCTCCTCCTCGTCCTCGTCCTCGGCCTTTGCTCGCCGTAGCAGTTCTAGCACCGCCCAGCCAAATCCTCCTTCTTTTCATTCTTCTATCCATTCTTCTTTTCACACGGACGCCAATCGCAATCTCAATTCTAATCTTACTCCTACTCCTACTCCTACTCTTAATAATCCCAGTCTCCCGCTTGGCTCACCTACACCTACACCACCTACAAGACCGTCTTCTTCCACCGCGGTCGCCGTTGTCTCTGCAACTCCTAAGCCTCTTACGCCGGCCACTCCTGCACCCAGGCCCACGGCTTCCGTTCTCACCTCTGCCACCTCTGCCCCGCGGCCTATTCCGTCATCTTCGTCCAAGACGCTTATTTCAGGTATATCCGATCTTAATCGTTCTATTTTCGACTTCACCATTGGTTTAATCATCCCTCCTCCAGAATTATCCACTCCCTCCTCAGATTCCCCCACAACCACCTCGTCGTCGTATTGCAGCTCTCTTCAAGTCCCACTAGACTCACTGCGTCGGTACCCTACAGATTTGTCCACCCCGATTCCCGAAGAATGCGACGAGGAAACGTGCAGTGAATCTCTCCCCAACGACCCTGTAACGCCCGTCAGCGGCCGCCAATCGCGGGATTTCCGTTTCTGTGACAGTCACGACCTGTATCATCGTGACTCGTCAGTCCCCAGTAGCTTTGTTGGAGCAACTTTAAGTACTTCAAAGCAACCAGATGTACAACCTGCATTGCAACCTACGTCAGTGGCGCTAGTATCAGAGGACTCTGCAACACCAAACAAACAGACCGCCGTAACATATCCAGATCAAGCTCCTTCAACCCCGGCCGCAGGACGACCTCCTTCGAGACGTCAATCGTCTACTTTGTCGCGCGCCATGTCGTCATTATTTAGGCGTAGCAATCATTTTACAGATGAAAACGGCGCAGCTACTGCCAGTGCTGCGACGTCGCCACCGAAGGATTCTAATTACAGCACTGGTACATCGGAAACTAGTCTTGCAGCTATGGGGAAATTGCCTGGTCAGACTAGTCGCCGTCGTTTCTCTTACCACCGATCAGTTGCAACAACGAGATCTAACACACCGCCGTCTCCCGGCTCTCCTCTGGAGATGGCTCTTGTCTCGCATGACAAGGGCAATGCCTCCAACATGCCTACCTCTAGTGATTTTCTGGATAATAATGCGAAAAAGAATAGGGCTCTCACGGGGTTTTCGCTTCGTCAAAAGGTCAATTTCGCAGGCAATGCTAAGAACCACCCACCTCGACGAGCGAGAAGTCTGGAACGCAAGAGGAATACCGAGGAAAATCATTTAACACGTCAACCATGGGCTATTCCACCAGATGCCGGAACCGGCATGAAAGCTAGACGACTTAGCCTGAGCCTTCCTGACGACTTTACCCTCGACATTGCTGACCTGCTGAAAGAGTACGAGTATCTGCACAAATTCCTGGGGCGACATGGCAAGCATTTAGGTAAGGGCGCAACTTCAAAGGTTACCCTTATGGCACGCAAGGGCTGTCCCGGTGAACTGTATGCTGTTAAAGAGTTCCGATCCAAGACCGCGTCTGAGTCGGCAGAGGAATACGAGAAGAAGATCAAGTCCGAGTACAGCATAGCCAAGAGTTTACATCATCCCAATGTTATCGAAACGGTTCGTTTATGTACTGACCACGGGCGCTGGAATCACGTCATGGAGTACTGTTCGGAGGGAGATCTCTTTAGCCTGGTGTCGAAAAAGTACTTGAAAGAAGAAGGTCGGGATATCGATCGGATCTGCTTATTCAAGCAACTTTGCCAAGGTATCAACTACCTTCATAACAATGGCATCGCACACCGTGACATCAAGTTGGAAAATCTTCTGATTACAAAAGAGAGCAAATTGAAGATAACCGATTTTGGTGTCTCGGAGGTCTTCTCAGGGATACATCCTGGGTTGAGGGAGTCAGGGGGGCAATGCGGCGTTGCTATGGGCGAGGTGCGACTCTGCAAGCCAGGCATCTGTGGCAGTCTGCCTTATATCGCGCCTGAAGTCCTCAGCAAAAAGGAGGAGTATGATCCTCGGCCACTAGATGTGTGGAGCTCCGCCATTGTCATGATCTACCTCGTTTTTGGTGCCAACATTTGGGAGAAAGCCGAGGCTACTCCAGCGCATAAAAATTACAACGATTTGGTCTTGGGCTGGGAGAAAACCGAGGCGAAGAAGCTCGCGAAACCCGATGTTGCAAAGGATGCCTATCCCAAGTTGTTACCATTTGAGTATTTTGTCAAGCCGCTTCCACTCCGTCGGCTGCTATTGCAAATGCTACATCCAGATCCCAAGAAGCGTATCACGATGAACGATGTTATCACCAACCGCTGGATGAAGAATGCGGAATGCTGTCAACTTGAGAGTTACGACGACCCGGTCAAATATATCGACGTCTCCAAGAAGGATTGCATGAAGAGCAGTAGCGGCAAGATTTTCTGCCACAACCATCTACCACCGATGAGCACAGGCCACGGCTTACCACCAATGCCCGGTAAACCAGGCTATTAGGTTTTTGTCACAACTCGAAGCGGTGTTAACCTACTCTTAGCGTAGGGGGACTCGCGTTGTTGGGATCACGATTACATTCATATAACGGCGTTAGGGCGGGTATATCCCATTGCATTTCTAGGCGGACCCGGGGGGGGGGGGGGGGGGGGGGTATATAGAATTTGTTGGATTGGTAATTATGCGCCTGATTCACCACACGTACATAATTTTAAGTTCGTACCCACTATCAGAGGTCGACGTGTTTCGGCTGAGCTGTTGAGGGTAGTTTGCACACAAAATGGGGCTCTGTCGAGCCCAGGCCTCAAACTTCAGGGGTGGTTATGGTCACACCAACCTTTTGGCTGTTTGCCTGTTGTTGTTGTACTATGTAGAAGATTCTCGCCCTGTGAACTGAAACCAGTGGCAGAGTTCCATGATAGATGGCAAAATGATACAAAGCGATATCTGTTTGAATTTTGGTCCAACGCCCATAATCACGCTTCTAGTGTTGACTTGACGTCTTTGCCCCTGGAATGAATGAGCACGCAGAAAGCGACAGCGACCATTCCATTCCGACAGTTTGGTCTAGCCTAAGGTAGTGGAACTGGGTACCAAAGCGATTAAGCGAGCAGGCAGGCAGGCAGGCAATCAAGCAAGAATGTACCACCGTCTTTATTCTGGGTGACGACGTCATGGGCGATTGACCCGCTGTGGCCCTCCCAGCACGTACCTACGTAGTACGGTACTTAAGTATGACCTCTTTGTCATAGGTAGCGAATAGTTGAACACCCTAACCTACCTATGTAGAATTGTGTACTATAGTCCATACACTATTTCTGATTTCCGACACTCGCCCGACGTTAATGTCGCCGGCCTGATAAACCTACCGACCTGACCAAGCTGACCCGACAAAGAGTTGAGCGAGTGCCGAAAGCCGAGGTGGTCCACCGGACGGACAAATCTACCATCCATACCCGCTCCATACGATAGCTATCTAGAAGGATTAGTCAATGAGGATACCTAGGTAAAGAGGGTTGGTTTCAATTCCTATCGTCCGATGCGCCGACACACTACCGATACAACGGGTATGGCTTCATGTCCAAGCGCCCGGTCTAAGTAATGTGTGGGTAGTGTCTGGGTAATGGGCGTGTCTATCGACGACGGCTGATTGGGCGCTGGCTGGCTGGTTGGTTGGTTGGTGTAGGTACATTTCGGAGATGGAATGAAAGTGATTCCATGTTCATGTTCGGTCAATTTGGCCCTCGGATTGCCGACTGATCTGTCCCGCTTTACTTACTTACAGATGTAGGTACCTAGTATGCGCATCTCGTACCTACCTATGTAACCCGAGAGATTCATTCCTCCTTGCTTCCCCCAGGATTACTTACATACCTACCTACCATGCCTATGTAAAAGGGGGGGGGGGACAAGCTTTTTTTATTTTTTATCTTATCCCTCTTCAAGGAACTCCTGCATGATGCAAACATACCAAGTAACCCTAGGTTAGGTCATTACTCTGCTTATTGGGGAATGGATGGATGGGGAGTGGATGATCACCTGGTAACCGGTTTTATGGGCGGGTGTGGGATCAGCGTCATACCTGGTCTTCTATTTACCTAAGGAAGGATGTAAGTAAGTAATTGTAGACACATTTGCCCGTGGCCGGCCTTCTTTGTTTCTTTCTGTCTTCTCCTGTAGCCGCGTTTTAATCCGCAACTCCTTAGATTCTGCGGAACCCTACCCGCATGGACATACTTGGTAGTATACTAGGTAAGTCGGCCCATGCATGCAGACTACCTACTGTAGGTATAACGTCTGTGGTGTTGTCAGGTGCACAAGGCATATGAGGTTGTCGTGGGGGGTTCGATGTGTGTGTCCTGTCTACACACTACTATGTAACTCACTTACATCACATAACCAACAGGTAAGCTTGAATATGGATTGGCGGTGGGCACAGATGTTCGACCTGCATCCCATACCAAAGAAAAAAATACCCATCGACAAGAGCGGGGGAAGAGAACATGTACTTAGTCTCTAGGCGTGGTTGTTGTAGCGCATCGTTGCATTGCATTGCACCCTTTCTGCTGTACAGTCGACATGCTGCCTGCATGCAATCAGATTGGCTGCATCGCCTTTACTATGTAAGTATCTCTCTTCCTCCTGCGTGCGTATGTTATAGCAGAGTAGGTAAGCGTTGGTCTGGATAGGTACTTGGGTTTTCCTTCGCGGAGCTTCGGACGCTTCGTGGCATCGACGCCAATTACACTACATGTGTATTGTGTGTTTATTGCGGTATATCGCAGCCTTTCGCTTTCTCCCTTTTGTCTCCATCTATCCACAAATATAGAAGCCATTGGTATATGCTGCACGAGAGATCCAAGAGACAGAGGGAAATCTGCTTAAACAGTAACTCCCCGCTTCTCGACAATCCCTTGACCCCGGCTCGGCTCCTCGTCATGCGGACCCTTGACAGCCCACACCGTTATTCACTTCCACGGCCCTGAATACCCTTTGTTCTCTACTTACATATAAGTCAGTATACATACATAAAGTAGGATGTTACCATACTGTTACGACAGTCCCAGCAGCAGCTAGGGAAAGCGGAACATAAGTTGAAGGACCAGCATGGACAGGTCACCTGAGGCATCAAAGGCTAATGTACATAAATCTTACCTAGGGGACCCAGTTCTTACTTACAAATGCTATCCTAATTTGCCCCCTATTTTCAAGTGCTTGCAGTGTCAGATGCGCGCGCAGAAAAACTAGATCTGGCACACACACCCGCTTCGGCTCCGAGCCTGGTGTGGGGACGAGGGGACTCCCAGGGAAAATGGCAGACATCAGTCCTACCCACCTGCAACCGACACCGTATCTGCGCAGAGCCGTCAAGTTATGCATCTTCTCAGTGAGAAGCGAGAATTGTTCGTACGAATACCATACGAATACGCACTTGGGGGAAGCGGTGGGATGAGGAGGACAAGACACGCATGAGTAAAATCGTCGCGGGAATCATGGCATGATCCCAGCCATGAATGAGCACTCACTCCTCACTCCATTGTCACGATTGGAAAAGAAAGTTCGAGATGACTCCCATCAACCCGCGCTTCATATCCCCCTTAGGCTTCACTTGCAGCACTTCCAACGGCGCCTACTTGATATTCCCCTCTTTAACCAACGCCAGGGCATCGTTCCCACGCTTCTGCGCCGGCTTGCCAGAGTAGGAAGAAGATGGGCTCTCTTGTAACCAGGAGGCAGGAGACCTTGTCAAACCCGCAGACCAATGAGGGGCAGAACCTGCGTGCGTACACGTGGGGGAGTACCTAACAGTAGCATGGATAGTCATAGGTAGACTGATACAGTAGTGCAGATGTATGTATTATGTAGGGATGCTTGACGCTGGGGGTTCGAATTTGCGTTGAACCGGCATGAGGGACGTGATTTAGTCGGCGCTTGGGTAGTGGTTCGCGGCTTTCCTTATTCTGACAGCTGCGTCTTTCTGACAGCCGAGGCGGATTTCCCAACTACCTACCAATATAACAGCTGTCTATCTAACTACGACAGAATGCTATGCCAGGTTGGATTTTCCGGGGGTGGCTGAAGGAGGATGACGAGGAAATTCCTACCTACATGATGCTCGATACTATGTCGGTCCTGGGACCGGGTCAGCCACTTTATGTATACTACGCGGGCCTAGATTGCAATTGGGCCAGAGCAGGATCCGAACCGTACAAGATTCGATGTGGAATATCACTCACACCATCACCGCCCGTCTATTCCTACCCCAAGATTATGGCCGGTCGGTATAGTCTCACTTGTAGTAGGTAGGGTTTTGCGATATATGGTGTTGGAATCAGCCACGCATTATGCGACATGCTTTCATCTACGAAGGATTTAGACCCGGTTGGTGATGCATCCCCATCAATCCCTCATTGTCGCATTCTAGTCCCCCGCCGAATATGCTGATATAGTTGCCTAAGAGACATATACCATAAACCCCGCTCCCCTGAGCACCCGTGTCGTTGGGCTGGGCCGGACTGGGCTGGAACGGGCTATGTGAGCCGATGGAAAGTTGTGGCTCTGTCCCTGCAGAAGCCATTCCTTGGTCAGCCAGCTCATCGCGAAGGGCGCCGCCGTACGCTCTCAACTCGTCTTGATCGCAGCGATCGGCAGAGTCAACATCAGCCGGTGGTGCAATTAAATAGCTCAACATAACTATCGGAAAAGACCGAAGACTCTAATCGCCTTTTTAACACCATTCACAGTCATAAAACAACGACTATAAACCTAGGCGTGTGTAAATATATATCCTTGCGCGTTAGAAGAAAAACCAAAAGTGCACGTTGTAGATCGGGGGACAGAAAATGAGTCCGCATCTGTGCCTGATCGAACCGTCTTGGCCCGCGGGCTTGGCGAGAGCCGCATTGCTGGGCAAAAAAAAAAAAAAAAAAAAAAAAAAAAAAAAAAAAAAGGGCGGCGCAGTTGAAAGAAAATCAAGCCTTGTTCGAGAAAGATTGGCATGAACGAGATCGTCATGCATTACGTCTTTTCTCTTTTTCCCCATTTCTCACCCCCTCCGCATACGCATGCCCATCGTCAGTCAGCCCCGGGGGAGAGGGGTTGAATAACTCCAAATTGACCCGTACGGCCGGACTGGACTTTAATGGTTCGATCAATACCCTCCCTATGTTCCTATAGAACTATACATATAATACCAATGGAACATTAGCACATCATGCATAAGTCGGTACTTGGAGGTACAAAGATGAAATCCGATGTAGTGCATTGTGCATACGGTAGGTTAGTTGGGATGGTGTGTTAAGAGGGATGTGCTGTATGTATGTTAGTGAATCGCCACCTGCGAGGCGTAGACTCTACTGTACGAGTTTGGGCATTGTGGCGAGTCCGCTACTGTAACCATCAGACGGAACCTGCATTCTCTACTTCGTATGTACCAGAACTACATACAGTATGAGCTGCGATCGTCCACTTTAGGGTTCGTGTAGTAGGTGGTCAGATTCTAGAGGTCAGTGCTTTGGGGGCTGGCGGCTTATGATCGGCTGGTAACAAATAGAAGTATGTTGTTGAAAATTGGTAACAGAAGAGGGCTGAAGTTGCGCAGTGCATATCTACGACGACGGATCTTCAGACCACGGAGCTTTCATCGTTTTCTAGAGGGGCTGTCTCCCGGGCAATCCTGTCCTAATAAGGGATAATATGCTGTTACCATTACCATCCTCTTATCGAATAGCGCTCTATTCTGTTGACTAGTGACGCATAGATGTAACGTGGGATTACCAGAATAACTGTAGAGTCTTGTTAAAAGGCTTATATCCCCTCTTAGACATTATCATAATCAAGTTCATCTTTCACGACATGCAATAAAAGCAGTTGTTTACTGCCGATGTTGCTTCTTTTCGTATCTTACTTAACAAGAAAATTTATATAGTAGGAATATATCAATATAGTTAGATCATGTGCATTTCGTTCTGCCTTCATTCTCTTGTCAAATACTTCATTACAGCCTCTACTCATTTATGTCTTAACAAGAAAGTTGTTGTATAGTTCATATCAGAGCCCTACTTTACTGATATTAGTTTTAATACTCGCACATTTATTAAAATTGGTGGGTGATTTCCGAATGTGGTCATGCGTATCCTTTTACTCCCTGAGAATTTGATGACATTGGCGATGCGTTTAAAGTTATCAACAGACATGTGCACAGTGATTAAGGCCTCGTTTGCCTGTAACAACACAATGCTTAGTACATACATGGGATAGGTAGATTGACTATACCGTGGTTGTGAGTTGAAAAGTTCAGCAACAATGAAGAAAAGCTGGTACCGTGTAACTTGCTCCTGTCGCAAACGCGTCTGACAGTTCAGACCATGAAGCAACTCAAAGCAGCGCTTCTAGGACTTGATCGTGCTGAGATTGCATGTGAGTTTAATACCTTTTTATAACACGTCTGAAGTTCGATGTCTGTAATATCAAACGTCTATGAATAAATTTTTGGATAAGTTACTGTAGTGGCGTTGTGGCCCTACCTATTTTACTTTCATTAAAGCTTGTTATTAAACTTATAACATCATTGCTAGGTTCTGCTGTGTTATGGATGATTTTATATTTTGATGTATTGTATGTGGATGGGTGTGAAATATGTTTGGAAATTTATTAATTTCTTGGTTAAAGAATTATTTAACCCCCATACGTTCCACTTGTACTCTACCAATTTTCCTTCCTTAAGAGCTTATTTGACGTAATAGGCGTGTTAGTTCCACCTCAGATGCCTGTTGCCCTGTCTATCAGCTCTCTACGAAGAGGACTATGAGAATTTGCTATGTGCTCAGGGTTCCTTTTCTCCCTTTTCGTCTAGTTACGCTGGACCTAAAGAGCTCATCCACCAGGTGCCAAAGACTCAAGCTAAGAAGGAATTGTGTGAGATATGAAAGCAAAACAGGCAAGACAAGGCCATTGATAAGATCTTGCCTGGTGATGCCGGCTGAGCGGATAATGACATCTGAAGTATTCATAAAAGGTGAGTGTCGGCGATGTTGTGATGCAGAAGTCGTGTCAGGTGATATAGTCACATAGACCCTAGGGATGGCTGTATTAGACCTACTGGCTATATAAAAGGGTGTTGGACCCCCTTCCAGGGTTAGAGGGTTCAGTATTCAATGAATATTGACGCCTATACTACCCCCTTCTACCTACCTACTTAACTGTGACTGACCTTCTACCCACTCTGGGACCAACCACTCTGACAAGTCGTCTATCCACATGTAATTACTCAGATGCATCACGGCATCGAAAGTTTCTCAGTGCCGTGTTGAAGTACTTACATGTGTTCCAGATATCGCCTTTGTTGAACCTGACAGATGCTTTTAGGGTAGAGGTGCCGGGCCTTCACACCGGGAAATTAGAACATGGTACCTCATTGATCACATTGATATTTTGCGGAATGAAGAAGGCGAACTATAAGTAATAGCAATCTTATAATATAACGATGGTATTAGGTCAATACTTGAAACTATAAAGCTATTCACAGTATAACAACCTGCTAGGGTTGCAAAGGTCCATGAACACCACTTCTCTGCTCAGCCCTGACAGCTGAATTGAATGCCACATACATTGGTGAGAGCTTTGCTTAGGCTTCTGCTAATTTTCACAGCCTAAGACATCTCATAGTCAACGAAGCCTATGTGCCTCGATTCCGAATATGATACTGCATATTTTATGGAGTATCATGAAGGTTCATGCAGGGCTTTTGATCTGTATGCCCATTCGTACGCGCTTGTTTCTGTACTGCGGGGAGAAGTATGAATCAGGTTTTTGGGTAACCCATCGCCTCGGACGTGCCAAAACCGGGTCAAAGGACGCAGACAACGTTGCGGTGCCTTTTTGATCAGTGCTTCGAGAGACACCGAATTTGGCAGATACCAAGAATTGGATGTTCGAAGCAGGTAAACAGTAGTTAATCCAATTTGGCGAGATCACGAGGGCCTCACCTCAAATGCAACATGACATAGTGACAACGAATCGGTACCAGCGGGAGAAGGAACCAGGAAGCAAGTCATATATGGTACTGAGGGCCTTTCAGGACACGCTGTTCCGGTATCCGTCCGCCAAAGAAGGGAAAAATCCAAGATCTTGATATGTCCTTGAGAATGAATCAGCGAATAGTCCCAAATCTACGCCCCTCAACTCTACCCTTGTAGCCAATAGATCTCTATGTCTCCGCCCTGGGAAGTGTAATGGAACCGCTACGAAGGAGAGAGGATCCTCTCCCGCTTGACATGCATTGTGGCATGCCGATCGGACAGTGATGATCGCCAGCAAGGATTTAGCACTCTAGTCTTTGTTGTATCACGTTTGCCACGCTCAAATAGTCCGTGGCCAATTACTGTAGGGCTGTTTGGCCATCAAGCGTCACCAACGAAGGGAGACGAGCTCACCCTATTCACACCTATAACCGATAGAACGCAGTTACACTGAATCAGAAAAGTTTTAGCAAGTAGAGTCCTATCATAGCTACTGATATTCATTTATATCATGGCCTTTCGGTAGTTAAAACAATCCGAATTGTTGATATGAGTCGCGGTGGTCGGGGAACATACCGACATAGAATAGACAATTCAAATATTAATAAGGATCGGGGGAAAAACCCGGCTGCAGTCGTCGAGGATATTGGTAGCGACAAGCCTAGAATTACAGATGAGGAAGCCAATGGTCAGATATCGAGGGGTCCGAGTGGCTGCTGACGAATTCCGTCAATTCCGGAAGCTGCGTCTTTCCTGAAGATATACAGGTTCAGACGTAATTTGCTTGGTTCTTGCCGAGCAGCGTTTCACTGAGGCTGCAGCGTGCGTCCCGAATCCGACTGTGTATTTACATGATGCCCCCTATTCTTATTATCATATGCAGGATATTCAAAAGTACCTGCAGTAAAATAAAGACCTGCCTTGATATATGCTGGTTGTATTAGTCCCAAGAGTACGTTGTTTAGATGTTATGCAAATGCGACACTCGTTAGACTAATAGGACAACAGCTGCATTAAGCTTGTTTCCGGGATGGGTAAGTTGTGAGTCGTAGCTTACTAAGGGCACTGTCCAGATAAAGCATCAGACATTGATATGCTGTTCCAGTAATGCAGACTTGCAATATAGAAACAAGACGAGTTATTTTATGAATTCATTCACTCAATACACTAACATATGGTAACTTCTCGAAGGTTAATGCGACTGGGGTCCGCGCCGCAAATGCCATCTCAATGCAATTTTTACAGAAACTGTTTTACTACCCTTTTTATACAGAAGACAATCATTCGAGTTGTTAGCAGATGACTCTGTTAGTTTCGCTTCGGATAGCTCAAGCTACATTAAGAGTGGTCTCAAAAACTGCCCGTATTCCTTCAAATCCCAAGCGCGGTTTCCGGATGACAGAGGTTCATTTGCGTACCAATCCACTAGAATAACCCTGGTCTCATGCCGAAGGGGATGGAAACGGCCATTTTGAGTACCGTTACCCGACGGCAATGAGAGAGAGAGAACATTGAAGGTCCATCAGAAGAAGCACTGACACTGTTGTTTCCTTCCTTCCATCTTCGGCCGCAATTATGGTTTGGTCCTGTACGTTTAGTGCGTTCATGTTGGACCGACCAATTAAAACCATTAGCTTGCTAAGCGATATAAAGCCCAGGCTCTACAACAAGTTTTGTCATCGCATATACCTAGCTGCGTACCCATTGATATAAGTCCGTTGACTAGAGATAGAGGATAAAGAATCAAGTTCTGTATTAGCTATTCTTGACCGCTTATACCAGTCTGCTCCTGTCAGCCAACCGATAGAATGGAATATGCTGGATCCACGTTGTACCATCCCATGCTTTTTCTTGCTTTAGGTGATAAATGAAGTGACAAGCACGCCAAGCTGCATTATCCATGCGTAGGCCGGACTAAAGCTCCCAGATATCATATGAAGGAAGAAGAAATGTCAAATTGAACGCTTGCTTTCCAGGAATCCTGTCCCAACCGTCCGCAAACCAATCTTATATTGGTCAAACTTCACTTACCCCAGGCCAACAAGCCAATCAGCTTCTGACAGCTCAACCAACAATGATGTGACCTGTTCACTTAGTTGCATTTTCGCAAATTCGTGTGTCATTCCCAAGTCTCCCTTCTAGCGCTTAAGCATTTGGTTACCCCAGATTTTGCTGACACTGGTGTATAAGAACGTGTAACGTCTGACTGAGAGTAGGTTGCTTTGAGTCTCTTGGGTGCCGATTGCTTACTAGCGACTTGAAAGCCTAGCAAACTTGTACCTGGTTGGGAAGGTATGGACTGGTCAAAGCGTAGAGTCTTGCCCTGCGTTTCTTGAAAAGACCGAGACTACTTAGCCATGCTGGACTGCTACCATGAGCAAAGTAAGTGTAGTTTCATGAATACCGGTATTTTTCATCTAGTAGCCAACTAGCCGAGCAGTAGGCAAGGAGGGATAATATATCATTCTAGTTAAAACTGTTGAGCTCGTTGGGCTAAGAACCGCGGGCTGTTGGATGAGGATGAGGGAGAAAACTTTCTATACCAAAAAATCAGATGGAAAATTCTCTACGATTGTGCCCCCCTTCATCATTGATCCTTATATGTCAACCACTTCATTTTCAAAGTAAGTAGTATCTTGAGTGGAGGCAGACCCCCTATCCAACATCTTTCGAAACTTGCTCCTTTAGTACAGAAGTAAAGGTTACATCCAACACGTGCCACGTAGAACTCCTGATCCTACTGCTATCCTAGGATTGCTTTGGTTGCTTTAGAACAAAGTCTATACTCATGCAGGAAGTTCATGCAACAGTCAGTAAACTAAAGGGTATGACCGAGATATACGCCGTGGGCGTGGAACCACGCAACTGCCCATACCACTTACTATTTCAAGTTGCTTAATGAGACCTCCACGACAAGGGCAACCGCTTAGTCTACAGTAGTCTTGTGATGATGTTCAGGATATGAAGCGGCAGGTGTGTCTAGTAACTTGATTCCGGACACATGCAACGATAGGGGCACTCATATCTCTTGTATATAGCTGAAAAGTTTAAATAGCTTAAGTTAATCCTGCCTTAAGTGCTTGATTCACTGTTCCTCAGCCACCTAGATAAAACTGGCCCAGGTTTCGTTCCAGTCGCGCTCAAAAATTGTTCAACTCACTTAGCATACTCCTCAACTTCAAAATGCTTTTCTCAAAAGCCCACGTGGCAGCCGTATTGCTGTCAGCCTCATCTTCCTATGCTCAAGACATTGGCGATACCTTCACCGTGAACTGCAGGCCACTAACCACCCAACGCCGTGACCCTATTATCAGTTTTGGCAAAGACACATCCGATCATGTACATGCGGTAATCGGTGGCACCGCATTCAAGGGCGATACCACAAACGAGGATGCCCTCAACTCGAATGCCACCACCTGTGACAAGATCCTAGACCACTCTATCTATTGGGTCCCTACTCTATACCACATCAATAATGATGGTAGGTACGAGCTTGTTAAATTCACGGGAAGCGTAAGTCAACCTGCCATGAGATTTCCGCAAGTTTAGGGTTACTCAACATTTGTAGGCTGTTTATTATCAAAACCGCGCGTGTGACTACCAAAAGGGCCGGACCAGATGCCCGAGCATTAAGGAAAATTTCGCGAAGGCGTTTCCGAAAGGCCTGAGGATGATTTCAGGAAATAAGGACCTCCGGATGTTCAACAAGAGCGACATAACGCAGCGTGCCATCAATCACCACTGCTTGGGGCCCATCGACCAGGAAACCAACAGCCTTCCCGTCGTTCATTGTGATACTATTCGATCTCAAGTTACATTCCCACCATGCTGGGACGGTGTCAACATCGACTCGGCTGATCACAAGAGTCATGTAAGTCCTCCCTTCACTCATTTTCTTCCAACTAATCTAACACAAGGAACAGATGGCCTTCCCCGCAATTGGTGATTACAACGGTGGTGTCTGTCCCGAGTCACACCCTATCGCTCTTATCCAGTTGTTCTACGAATTCGGATTCGATACTAGGAAGTACACTGACCGCAACTTTGTCTTCGCCCAGGGAGACAAGACAGGGTATGGGTTCCATGGCGATTTCATTAACGGATGGACAGACCTCGAAAGGCTTGGCAACGCCCACCGCACCTGCACAGGGCCCCAACGTGTTGATGCGCCAACATGCTCTCTCAATGTCGGCGCCGACGGATCCGCTGGGCATGCTTCAAACCAGATCCCTGAATACCCTGCCCCGGCTGAAGATATTGGACTGAACGGTCCTCTCTCGGCCCTTCCTAATGACAAAATTCCTACTGGCGAGACACCTCTAGCAAAGCTTAGCAGCCGAGTTTTCCCTAGCGACTACTAAAAGAGGACATCTACCCCTTTCAGATGCTTGTGGTTGGCTTGGTGAAACTTGGGACAAGGGAATAGTACGTGGGTGGTTTATCTTCCTCATGGACAAATGATATTGAAATTGAGATTGGTTATAAACACAGGCTTCCAGCCATAACGAGAATCTTTACATTTATCCTAGATAGTGGTAGATGTATTTTGGTGAATGTAGCTTTGTAGCCCTGAGCGAACAGCCTCCCAACTGAATACTCAAGATTTATCAAGCTTTGATCAACCCCAAAATCATGTATACATGGCCAGTGGAATATGTAAACAAAATCGGAATTACTATGCAAGAAGCAACAGAACTCTCAAATGGCTCGAAACCACTTCCCTCGAGTTTACAATTTATATAATTCAGTACTGGTGTCTGTAATAATGACTACGTAACAGTAGGAGGTTCACTAATACGCCTGAGACAGGGTCTAACGAGTTATTCATCTAACAATCTACCGTCAATGCTCCGTGGAGCATACTGTCTTTAGCACTCCAAAGGCGAAGAGTAAATTTGAAATGTAGGGGTTTCAATAGTAACGCTCTTAATGTAGTGACTGCTGCCGGGTCGTCCACGTGGGGTCGTGATCTTAAAGCTTGATACGGAACTACCAGCCACCTCTCCGTGACGTAGATCTTTTTTCTGTCATCGATTTCTGGTTGGCAGCCACATCAAGACAGCATCTCACGCTGTCTGTTGGAATGTTAGAATTCGGGCTAAGAAAGGAAGCTGGTCTATATTATTACCGGTCTCACGACTGGGAGAAGCTCAATCTCCAGCTTAGGCGAGAGAGAGATTGCCTCGACGGTGGATTTCTCACAGCGGATTCCAACATCTCCGTAGATTTGCCACTCGCATTACTGAATCACATAAGTCTCCCGATCAAGGTAGACGAATGCTAAAATGTAGGGTGACGTAACTCATAATCCACATTTAGCCTGGAGTACTGGGTTCTCGCTGTGCCGCCATTGAGGATTCAAGTAAAGAGCACTATAATTACTATTCAT
This sequence comes from Xylaria bambusicola, assembly GCF_022495145.1. NCBI lineage: Eukaryota > Fungi > Ascomycota > Sordariomycetes > Xylariales > Xylariaceae > Xylaria > Xylaria bambusicola. Next base: position 246,973 of record NW_025953559.1, on the reverse strand, counting down.
GCCTTCTCCTCAGTAGGTCGGATTAATACGAGTGCCGAGATTGGCACCTTAATATAGATCTGGCTGATTTGATGGAAATGAGCTTAACCAAGCTCACTTCAGTCTACCTATATCAGCCGAAATACTTGACCACTCCATCGCGATAAAAGAAATTGAGGGCGGGACATGAGCGAATAAGCTCTCATGGTTTAGTAATAAGGGCATCCGGTACATTATATATGAGATATGCTGCAGCCCCAGGTCGAGATTCATTCTTATATGTAGCTATCGTGCTGGTTATCTGCTTCTACTACAAAGCACTCGATACTGCTAGCTGACCTCGATCAACGATGATTCTCAAGTCATTTCTCTACGCCGTGACCCTCCTGTGGGTGGGAGCTGTCAACGCAGCGCAGTATTGTGATCCTGTAACGAGTGTTTGCTACTCGGAGACCAAGGCTGGCGACCTCTACGTACGAGTAGCGATTCCTATGGCCGACAATGGTCCATTTGACATACTGCTGCAGCTAGTGGCACCGAAACAAACTGCAGGATGGGCTGCGATCGCTTGGGGTGGTAAGATGACCAAGAACCCGATTACGGTAGCATGGGCGAACGGCAATAAGACAGTCGTCTCTTCTAGATGGGCTAAGTATGAACACTTTTCTCTTTCTTTCTCTTCCTATCTAAAATCTTTGCTTAAATCTTTGCCTCAAAACTATTATTATCTTCACTCCCTTTAGGATTGCCTGTTCAGAACTATTACACCTTGCTAATATAACGCCGCAAAGTACTCGGACGCCGCCAGTAGCCTATCCGACCGCAACATACACCGTACTAAGAGGCTCTACGAGCAATGCCACTCACTGGACCTTGACGGCGCTATGTAGCCAATGTGCAACCTGGACGGCTGATAATGTGAAGTCGGCACTGAACCCAAATGACAAGGCGGCTAAATTTGCATACGCATTGTCTCCTACCCCGCCCTCACAACCCGCCAATAACGCCAGTTCCATTACGAAACATACTATACATGCTACTTTCACTGTGGATTTGGCTGCTGCAAAGTCAGATAAGTTTCAGGAGTATATCACGTCTTTGGCATAAGTCTATAGGGAAACCGAAGAAGAAAAGGGGGAGGGGGAGGATGGGTAGTCCGCTACCGAGTCTAGGGAAGCAGGTAAACCTAAGTGAGAAGAGCGGAGTTCAAAAACGCTTGTATTTCATTTAACTTAGTATTCATCTTATTCACTTTCCTGAAAATAATTCTCTAATTACCACATCACGTGCAGAGTTGCGGAGTCATTGTATCGGGAACAGAAGAGCTCTAGTTTGACTTTATCATTGTTTAGAGCATGCTGCGACAACTCCTACTATCAGATCCATTCAACTCCAGCTTCGCCTAATGTTTTGCAGTACAGTGCATGAGAAGCACGAGTACCTTGATGGGTAAGCTGGTCGTTGTGGCGAATTATCACATATAAGAATAGCAATGTTAGGAACATGAAGGGATAAGTTGCATTGAATTATATTATACCCATTAAACGCATATCTGGGTAACATGAAGCCTTATAGCCTCGCTTGTGTGGTTTGTGCCTTTACGACAACACCCTTCACGCCTCGTTTTGTTCTTTCCCGCAATACTCGCCGTAGAATCTTGCCACTTGGACTTTTCGGTATCTCCCCTATGAACTCAATCTCCTTAACTCACTTATGTCGCGTCTTGTGCTTCTCTACGTAAGCGATGAGTTCGAGTCCGGTAGCGTGGTCAGCTCTATGACCTTTCTTGACTACCACGAATGCCTTCGGCCGTTCGCCTGTGCGATCATCTAGGATTGCCAGAACAGCACAATCCTCCACTGTTGGATGGCCAAGTAGCAGATCCTCAAGTTCGGCTGGGGCAACACCGATCCCCTTTACCTTGATTAGCTCCTTGATACGATCGGTAATGGTGATAAACCCTTCAGTATCGACGAAGCCCTGGTCGCCCGTGTGTAAGAATCCATCAGTATCAAACGTCTCACATGTTGCCTTCTCATTATTCAAATACCCAATAGTTATTTGAGGGCCCCGCGCCAATATCTCGCCGGACTCCCCCACACCAGCCTCGGTCCCATCCTCTTTAATGACCTTAACCTCAGTGCTCGCCACAATCGTGCCCACTTTATGGGCATGGCGGTAATCGTATGCCCAAAGAGGGTGAGCTGTGATGCAGGAGCAGGACTCTGTCATACCATAGCCCTGCTTGAATCCGCTGCGCGGGAGCTTCTTTTGCAAAAGTTGTAGTATCTCCTCAGAGACTGGCGCGGCGCCACTTGATAATCTCTTCACGCAGCGTAGGTCATACTTATCAACAAGGGGATCTCGAGCAAGGCGTATGAGAATGGGCGGTACGACGAGGATCTCGGGAATCTGGTATTCGACAATCGTTTTCAGCATCGTCTCCATGCTGAAAGCAGGAACCATGATAACCTCGGCGTTGATCACTAATGGTAAGTGCATGCTATGAACGAGGCCAGTGATGTGAAACATGGGCAATACGCCCAATACCTTTTTATGATCCGCCGGCGTGATAGGTATGATTTGTAGAGCTTGTGCAATGACATTTTGATGGGATATCATGACCTTCTGAAGTTAGGATTGCTTTATAACGCAATAAGTACAGCGGGACTTACAGCTTTCGGCAGCCCCGTCGTGCCAGACGAGAAGCTGAGAAGTGCGCATACACTGCCGTTCTTCTTGCCCCGTGGTAACTTAGCATATGGAGCTTGGTCATGGTCCCCGTATCTTTCCCCCCTTGCGATAAGCTCCTTGATTGTGGTATATCCTTCCAATTGACCTTCCAGGAGGAAGATATGCTTCTTTGGGATACCAACATTCTTAGCGGATTGGAGCGCAATGTCGATAGATGTAGGATGTGTCGCTATGAACTTAGCATTGGCAGTGCGAAGCGCATATGTCATTTCGTCGACGTTATAGGCCGGTGATGCACCGGATACCACACCACCTACCCTCGTCGTCAGTTACCCAAGCCTCCAATTTCGCAAGCTGCAAGACGACAGCGCACATACCGACACGCATAGCCGCAAATAGCATTACGGGGTACCATATTGTATTTCGACTGAATAGAGACACCGTGTCGCCCTCTTGCAAGCCGTAGTCTCGAGTGAGGGAGGTCGAAATAAACGTTGCTGCCGCTTTGACGTCTTTCCACGATACCCTCTCTTTGGTAATCGCATCAACAAAACCAGCAAGTTTATTCTCCGGATACTTCGTTAAGGGACAGTATTCTGAGCTCTCCTCGAGCAGCCATTCCCAGATCGTGACATCGTCAGGAACTAAGTGTTCATTAGATTCCGGAACCGAGGTAGATCCTGGCTGAACTTACATGAGATATTAGGGTGTTTGCTCTTAAAGATAGGCATTGTTGAAGACAACATACACACGAGAAAATGTAAAGCGGCTGTGTGTTTTTTCGATTGAGCATCCGCCGCCCAGGACTAAATTGCATCCTCATGAGATAGCATTTCCCCGCAACACATCCATGCGCCTCCATGCGGGGATCCTAGGGTATTACTACTAGGGCGAGCATCATCGTAATGAAGATCTCAACAACGATATGCAACAGGGCTAATGATACCCGACTTATATTATGCATGTGGCTAAGCGTACCTGCATTCTCCGAAATATACGTAAAACACCTCTGGGCTTTGCTCGTTCGGCATGTATTGTTGCTATTATTATGATAACTCCCTCTAGGTATTAACTCAAGTGTCAAATCAGTCAAGTCAATATGTCACACACTATTTTGTCGATAGGTACTGCACATTGGTTGTCGATGGTTTGTAGCGACGGTCTTCACTGGCTTCCTTTTGCTTCCTTCAAGGCACCTAGAATTAACAGTGTATGGAGTTGCCAGGTAGGATCAATGCGAATAATGTGCACCTTACACATAGCCTGACAGAAACTTGAACTTGAGCGTGAGAACGAGCTCCGTATTGCATCTTGCATCGACAACCTGCTGCCAGTGTGCACTTAACCAAGGTTTAACTCCGATATCGCCGAATCGGTACTTGGGGTCCGCCAACCTGCTACGGCGACATCAGATGGCGATTCCATCATCTTCATCATCAACTTGAGTGACCGACATCCTTTTGGTTGACGGCAGGAATCGCTGTCAACGCGGCTTTAAGAACCTACGTGGCCGAACACGCGATGCCCGATAAACGTAAACGTGCTCCCACAGATAATGCTTCGCGATCGCGAGCACTGAAGAGATCCCGCCACACCGCCGCTCCCGATCTCCTGTCGCCTTTGTCCGACGAGCTGCTTGTGCGCATCCTGTCGTTTCTGCCGCTCCACGACCTCTTGAACCTCGCCCCTGTATCAGATCGCTTTTACCATTTATCAGGCGACTCTCAGATCTGGAAGCGCTTGTATTACTCGCGATTCGTCCTACCCCGCGCCCTTCGTCTCCCCGGCTTTCGCAACGGCTCGGCTAGAGATGGCAAGCTACATTACTCTTCACGTCGGGCCATATGGGCGGATGGCCGGAGAGGAGGCTGGGTTGACATGCACTCTACCGACGGTCCTGGCAAGGACAGTCGCAACTGGAAGAGCCAGTACAAGCTGCGTCACAACTGGGCCAAAGGGCAGTGCGCTGTGGAAGAGCTGCCACTTGGAGATGAACCTGGGAGTCGAGATATGAGCGAATCCCCCAAAGTACTTGTCAAAGTGCTGGAGGGGATTGCGGTGACAGGGGATGCAATTACCGGTCTTCGCGCATGGGATTTGAAGACGAAACAGCTCATAGCTCAGACTCATCTCGATGGGGACAACTGCTGCGGGTTGCCAAATTGCATGGCGCTAGATGGCCGGTTCCTGCAGCACAAGAGATTGGATATCGCCGTTGGATTCGCGGACGGTAGCTTTGGTACATGGCGATTACATCTTGAACAAAGGTCTATTCTCCAGAGATATAGACATGAGGCTTCGAGCAATGGCGAAATCATTGAGGTCGCATACATGTACCCCTATCTCCTAACTGCGACTAGGTCTATCCTAATATCTCTATACACATTTGAAGTGTCGAATCTTCCGAATCAACCGCGGCATGGTGTTAAGACACATGGCCCGATAGAGAGGGGCCCGCAGAGCGAGATCATGCGAGAATCGCGCGCGGAAATGAATGTAACAACTGGCACCAACACAAACAATACACAAGGCGAAAAGAACAATAATTCCAAGACGGAAATGTCTGCGCCATATCTACTCACGTCGCTGAATTCACACACCTCTCATACACCTCTTGCATTATCTCTAAGGGAAATGACTGGGAGTACAGTCGCATCGATAGCATACACTTTTTCCACCCTCGGGGGTTGGTCGTTGGGCATTCAAGAATTACATATACGTCCTGCAAAGTCGGGGCTGGAGTCGTGTCCTGAGATCACAACGACACAGCTAGCATACACCACCCCAGTCAACGGCTCATATAGACACACGATTTCGCCGCCTTCATCGCCGGCTAGGCAGATACGCTCTGGTGTCGCGTCTGATGGAGAACGGGAACGGGACGATGAACTGAGTGGGCCAATAAGCCTCTCTTACATGCACCCTTACCTACTTGCGACCCTGCCTGACAACACATTGATATTGCACCTATGCACATCTAGCTCATCATCACTATCTGTATCTCCAGGCATTCGGCTTTGGGGTCATACGTCAGGCATAAGCGACGCCGAAATAACGGCACGAGGCAAGGCAGTCAGTGTAAGCTGTCGGGGTGAAGAGATTCGGGTATGGGAGTTAGAAGGACGAACCAACGGACGAAGCATTGAGATTCGACCCAATACAAAGCCTACAGGCGAGGTTGCTGTATTACAAGATATACTTCCAGAGCAAATGAACACCGAGTGGGACGATCGGCGCAATTGGGTCGGGTTTGACGATGAAATGGTCATTGTCCTGAAGGAATCTAAAGGTAGAGAAAGTCTTTTGGTTTACGATTTTACATGAACATAGAGATACCCAATATATACTGAGTTAAATAGATGCGACTTGGTAAAACAAGAAGGACAAGATGAATAAAATATGGATACAAGCTTGACTGAATAGGCAGTTTATTGCTGCCCAAAGCTGAGCCGCGTGGTCGTGCTGTATTAGAACATGCCGTGAACCCGGCAATGTAGACGAAAAGGCGATATCCAGATGAACTCATCTCGTACTGTGTGAAACTGAGTCCGGGACACGGGACATGTGTTTGTGTTCCTGTTTGTGTAGGCACTTGAATCGCTATATATAAATAAATGGCGGCCTGGCCTAGCCTCTTTCGGGGACCGCGGCTTCCGCTCTTCTTCACGGTCATTCCCACCAACGACAAAGTATACAATACCGTGTGTATTAGACAATAGAAGACGACGACGACGACGAAGCTGAGGTGTAGCTCAGCGTGATGACTAATTGAGAGTCAGCTCAACCATCTGCTCACCGAATAAGTCCCTTAAATCCGCCGTCATCCCGACAACTCACACTTCTCAGCGCATTATCTTCGGGAGTAGTAGAAGTATCATGGAGACTACCATGGCGGACAGCCGGGAAGGGTCTCCGCCGGCCTTAAGTCGGAGAGCAGTAAGTGTGCCTCTTGTACCGGGTGTCCGAGGATCCCGCGCCGGCGTGCTTCCACAGACCATGAAGCTGCAGCATGAGAAGATGAATCTGCGCTACTGGACTTGGCTGATGATCTCGCGATAGTGTGACCAATGCCGCCTACGGAAGGTGAAGAGCCCAAATCTTTCAAGTCTCACGGCTTACCTAGAGGCTACTGCATGACACAGGAAAGAGGTAGCTGACAGGCCAGTTTGCTTTCTCCTGTAGATTCGCTGTGACAAGGAGACGCCTTGCTCCAATTGCCGTAGCGCCAGACGGTCATGTAGTTCCACGGGCGCAGGACAGAAACCCAAGGAGCCACGCCAGCGAGTTCTGATTTCTAGTCAGTAGTATGTGCAGCATTCCTACAGGGTCTACGAGTTCTTTCTAGACCGCATTTTCGCCGTACCAGGCACACAATCATCCTCATTTACAGTATTGGAGAAATATCTGTCTACCTGCTTACTAATTCGTAACTCTTTATCATACAGCGAGCGTAAAATCGATCAGATAGAGGAACGTCTCGCGGGCATCGAGGGTCTTTTGCAGCAACTGGTCTCTACTCGGTCAACTTCTGGTGCCGATGGACTCACGCCAGCCAGTAGTACTAGCCAGCAAGGACAGGGGCAAGGAACCAGGTCATTGCGGGTGCTAGCTGCGAGTACTAATCGGTCACCGTCGACTGCATCATCGAGTCGTAGAGTTACAGATGCCCCAACACCAGATCAAGGAGGTAATGTCGACAGCACAAGTACCCTCTTTGATCCTGAAGACGCAGAAACCTTTGAAGGGAACTCGTCGTTAGCGGCTCATACTGCCTTTGCGTCGGAATTTTGTGAGTTACTTAATGACCACCCCTCTTTATGTTTATACTAGCTGCACTATGAGCTAGTCTAGGAGATAATGCTATCTGCTCATATGATGGCACTGTGAACCGTTTCGCTTGAGGCCGGGAGGGGAAGTTTGACTCCTGGACGTCCAAAATCCTCAAACGTATCAGCTGGGAAAGAAGATGAGCTGATATGTCTCATTTCATCATAGTGGCTGATGCGGTTCGCAAGACGACGCTCGGCGATGGCGGAAGCATCAATCCGAAATTCGACGCGGCGCTGAACTCTTTGCGACACATCATACAAATGCAGAACAGGAACCGACAACGGTCGACTGCCAAAGTGTGGTCACAAGCACCGAGTTTGACGAATCCTGTTTCGGAAGACGATTCCGAGGGCAACGGCCGTGGGAGGCGTAAAAGCTTCACGAGGACTAACCTTCGGAATTTACCATTACCCCCTATGGCGCTCGTTCGGGAGCAGCTGAGCGCGATGAGTCGTATGTTTATTCCTTTCCTAGTCAGCATTATACATGCCATGAGCATAATATGGCATTGCGCGGAAACGCAAGTAAGACAATTGGATTTTGGACTGATTCGCCTTGCCTAGACGGCCCTGTGCCCGTGATGCTTGCTATTCTTTACACATTCATCGACTACGAGCACTTCACAGACCGTTGCCGACAACTCTACTTTGCGACGGAGGCGCCGTCAGAGGCAAGTTTCATCACCGTCAATGCGGGCCTCCTATATATCTTCTTCGAGGCGTCGCTGAAGGCTTCGGATCCGGTCAAGAAGGCGCAGTACGAGGAGTCCCGTGCCATATCCCAAAACAACCTCGAGATAGCGTTGGCGCAGATGAATATGATGATGCCAGCCACAGCGGAAAACATCGAAGCGCTGCTCATGGGTGTAAGTGATCTATTTGCCTTATGGGTTTTATTTTACCTTTGAAATAAATAGTATAGGAGGAAAATATCATTTTGAGACTAAGTTAATCAAATGTAGGCCTGTTTTTGTATCGATGAATCGCGGGCATCGGTTGCATGGATTCTCGTCTCTAGAGCCGCACATAGTAAGTCCCTTTCATCTAGGCCCCTATCGAGCCTCTCGCGTTTTGTATCTGCAGCAAAAGAGTCCATCAACGCTTACTCCTCTCTCTCCTTGCTATAGTGTGCCGAACGCTAGGTTACCATCAAATCCACACTATGAAAGACGACATGCCGCAGACGAAAGCCGATAAATCTCTCTTATTCTGGTGCACATATATGCTGGACAAAGCTCTCTCACTGCGTCTCGGCAGGGCATCCATACTGCAAGACTACGATATCTCGCTCCCGCATGTAACACCCGACGCGAAGGCCGCGTACCCAGGCAAAGAAGTAATGACGCTTTGGATCCAGCACGCGCGCGTCCTCGGACGCATCTATGAGCGCCTGTACTCGCCCGGCGCCCTGCGACAGCCCGACACGGTGCGCATCGAGCAGGTGAACCTCCTTGCAGCCGAGCAGCAGCGTCTAATGGCCTCCACGGTGTCCTTACTCCGGGAATTTGAGACCGCCGTCGACGGCGAAGCGCGGATGTTCGCGCTGACACTCAAGTCGGACGAGGTGTCGTTCCTCGCCAGCCTATCCCTGACATATCGCGCGCTGCCGCCTAACGGGCCGCGTAGTAGGACTTTCGCGGACGAGTGCATCGACGCCGCGCGAGCCTCGATGCGGTGCCACCTCGAGGCGACGGCGATGATGGACGAGCAGTCGCTCAAGATCGTGTACATCCACTGGACGATCCTATACGCGCCCTTCATCCCGTTTATCGTCATCTTCTGCCTCGTCATCGAGACTTCCGATCGGGAGGATCTGACGCGTCTCGCTGATTTTGTGCGCTCGCTGGAGCCCGCTTGCGAGGTTTCGCCGTCTGTGAGGAAGCTGCATCAGCTGTGCCAGGTGCTGTATAATGTCGCGGAACTGTATGTCGAGGCGAAAGCTGCCGAGGGCGTGGGCAGTGAGTTCGATGCGTACCTGAGCCAGCTTGGCTTCATGCCGATTGATGTCGATGGGGGCGGCATGATGGGGGTTCAGACGGGGCTTGATGCAGGGGGGAATGTGCAAGGGCTTGACGAGCAGATGAGGGCTGCTACACAGACGAATCAGCTCGAGGATTGGTTTTCGGGAAAGAACTATATGATGGGCCTTCTTGAAGAGGATTTATCGGGAATCAATCCCATGGGATGGCCTTCATAATTGGGATAGCATGGTTCAAAGAGGCCCATGGCCTCGATGGTCATGTGGCTTGTATAATTAGTTGTATTTTGTACTTAATAGGAGAATGGCTTGATCTGCTATTCTCTGTATAGTCTGGAGAGTGGGCGAAACTGGTATGAAACGCTACTCAACCACATAGAGCGCGGGATAATGATAAAGGAAATTTGTATTTACCCTCTGCACATGTCTAATCTATATAGACGTGGCTATCCCGTTCCTCTTCCTCGACACCTGAACCCAATCAATCAAATGCTGGCCTCATTTGGCATCTTTATGTACATGGCATATTGACACACTTGCCCTCTGTGTGCCCTAAATCCTCCAGCTATCGAGCTTCTGCTTCTTCGCGCCATTCATTGGATATCCTATCCTATGACGACACCGATTTTCCGAGCCTCTCGGCCTCTAGCTCTTGCTCGGCGGCGCGGTAGTATTTAGCGGTATCAACACCGTGTTGATTGTGGTTGACGAAATTGAACCAGGGCAGAACAGAGGTGAAAAGAGCAGAATAACGGGATTGTCTGGCAGCAACACCTTGCATGTGCGGTGTTAACTTGCTCTCGCCATATAGGGGTTCACCGGCCTTAACCTTGGCCACCATTTCCTTCATGTCCATCTCTAGTTCCCGGGAATTTTCAGACATGCCGTAAAACCTTACTATAGTAGCGATATATTGTTAGCGCTTCGATGCGATCCACGGGTAAGGTGGGGATACGTGAACGACGGAGTTGTGGGCATGGCCTGGCCGTCTGTCGTAAGAATTTATATGTTACGTACAGGCTGACCGTTCGTAGAAGTATAGGAATCCACCGATGACACCGATAACACCGCCGAGACGCATGGCCTGGGCAAACCCTCCGCGACCCACGTGTGAGGGAGCAAGACGCTCCATAGCGTACAGAAGACCCGGGCCAGCTGCGGCGGCCGTGATACCGTGCACGTAGTCTGAGGTACGGGCATAGCCAACTACTCTCTTGAAGTGTCTGTTGACGAATGAGCATCACATGTGAACAAGAGGGTGGAAGCATATATGGATCGATGAGAGTATCGGCAGCGATTGGATTGGGTGATGGAAAGATGTTCAGCTCAAGGTCGGGGTGAATCAACATACGGGTCATTGTCGATGAGCTACAGAAAGTTGAAGCGTCAGTAAGCATGTTCATATGCGAATCAGAATGCCAGCCGTAGCAGTAGCTCCCCACTAGCTATGAAACAAAGTGAGGGCATTCGGGAGCTGGGGCTGAGGCAGAGAGGGAAGAGTACTGACAGGGTAGTCGGTCTTGACGACCTTGCTGGCGATATAGGGCTGCTGGTTGGGTGTGGCCATCTTGTTCCGAGTCAATTGTGCTGGCCAATGGCTCAGTTGGCTATATGGGATGCAATGCGATGCTGGGCGGGTTGACGACGACGACCTTGGAGCTTCAATCCAACGCAGCGGGAGTTAGACGCTTAGGTAAGCGGTGTTTCTTCGGCTGCCACTGGTCAGACAGCTGTGCCAAGACCGGATACTTAGATACTTACGAGTATCGATGTAGCTACTTTAGCTGCCCCACCATTTCCACTTAGACGCGGTTCAGGTTACAGGCGTCATCCTCCGGGCGCGTGCACAATTCGAACGATTTCATGACCGCGTCTCCCATTTGCCATCAACCCGCAATTGTCTTTAACCCATGGTTTTATAACAAGCTACCTTAATCCCGCTTTTACGAAAAGCTTCACAATGGCTTCACGATTAGCATCAAGACCTGCTACGAACAACAATATCGATAACTACGATGTCGACGATGACGATGACCCATTTGCTGAGTCAGGGGACGACGCAGCTCGTAAGAGTAAAGCCCCCGACACACAGTCCAAGAAACGGAAAGATGCGAGCAGCCTTGGTATCGATGAAGCCGTTTCCGTCAGCAAGAAACCAAGGGTACCACGAGTCAAACTAGACGAAACCCGGCTCCTGTCAGACGATGGAATACCTAAACTGCGGACTAAAGCCCGGAATCTCAAGTTCAAAGGGAAAGGCCACGAGGTATGCACACCGCCGCGGCTTTAGTTTCTGCAAATTTCTATGCTAACTTACACAACAATATGTAGTTCTCCGACGCTGCCCGGTTATTGTCCTTCTACCAGCTCTGGCTTGATGATCTCTTCCCCAAGGCTAAGTTTGCCGATGCACTTACTATGGTTGAGAAGGCGGGTCACAAGAATCGGTTGCGATTGCAGCGCATAAAGTGGATTGATGAGGGACGGCCGAGAGCTGGCGGCTTAGAAAATAACGACGACGACGACGATCCTTTTGGCGAGTCGAATCAACCCGAAGAACGAGATCCTGCCATATATCCAGCTAGAATTGCTCCCATATTCCAGAACAACTCGGATAGGCGCGCTAAGACGCCGGTTGAAAACGACCCATTCGACGGAGACATTTACGACGCAAGCCCTCGGCAACCGACAGGAGCCGCGCCCACTACAGAGTCGATGTTCGGAAATGGCGAGCCTGACGAGGATGATCTGGACGCCCTGATGGCAGAAGAGGAGGCACAACAGAAAGCATCAACTTCTCTATTCGGAAGCGGGAAGACGACACAGAAATCACTACCACAACTCCGGCAAGATGATGACGATGAAGACGATCTGGATGCGTTGATGGCAGAGGCAGCAGGCGAGCCACCTAACACGACAACCACGAGACCAGTGAGTGATAAGCACACCACAAGGGCTATAATAGATGAGGACGTGGATGATCTGGACGCGCTTATGGCCGAGGCCGAAGGTTCAACGGCCGAAAAACCGTCATCACATAATCCAAAAGCAGCAAACAGAGAGGAACGCCCTCCCTCAGCTCACCTCGTAGATGAAGATGAAGAGGCGGCCATGGCGGAGATGGAGGGGTTATGGTAGTTATGATGATACGGCACCTAATTGAGTAAGCATGATTGGGTATGGGTATCCACGCTATGCATGTCATTTATTGCATGGTTTGGCGTAACTGGTTCGGGAAACGACAGTCAGCAGCATTGTAATGGCATTGGGCAAAGGTTTTGTTTCCGAAATGAAGTGGGATGATAACTGTAAGAGGTCTTGTTACTTGCCATGGCGAACCAAATCTATTTATTCACAGATAGTGTTCATGTTCATACTAGGTAGTGAGCGGGTGTGCGCCGGTTCATAGTCGTAAGGCTATGACGTGAGTTAGCGGGGTAGCTATACTGTATTGTAGGGCCCACTGCCTGTACCTACGGAAGCATCTGCACCCTAGAAGTAACCTGGATCTGAGTTTATAGCTACCTGCTAGGTACCCCACCCACTGGAATGCCACTATTTCGCTAAAGCTTGGTCCCTACAACATCAAACATCATCAATCCTGTGGTTTGCCCAAGTCTCAATGAACAGTCGCCTCGAAGCCGACATAGGTGTCCACAGTCGGAGCAAGCTTGGGTTAGGCCACGAATATTCTCATCGCCGCCATGGCGTCTACAGTCGATCCAGACCTTGTAGAAGCTATGCTGCACCTTCGCCTTATAGACGCCTCTGCTGACGACTTCAACATCGACGATATCTTGTTCCAGCAAAGGCCGAGGAAGCGTGTGAAGCAAGACTCCGGAGCCCTGAAAGCTCACCTTGAGCAGAAGTACCTAACGCCCTCCAACAAATTCTCTGCTGAATGGCTTAATCGTCTGCAGCAGCGATGGGATTGTCCTGCAGACCTCACTGAGCTCTTCCGAATCGCGCCCACTCAGACCCGCACCGTCACACGTTTCCTGAGGCAAGGCTTGGAGGGAAGGGTCACCGGCTACAAGAATGTCACCGTTCCCGCCAATAGTGCGACTGCCAAGAACTCGACATCGCTTGCGCGCAAACCTGGAAGCCGAGCTGATTTTGTGCGAGGGGCCGCTGGATTCTTCCCCTTTGCTCCCGGTGGGTTAGAGAGTGTTGAAGCCGCGGCTGCTGTCGAAGAACAGATGTTACGGTCTACTGCCTCTGGTGCCGACAATCAAAAGAATAAACTTGAGCGTGTCATTAAACTGGGTGCTGAGGGCAGTCTCCTCGAAGTAGCCCCTGGCCTTGCTCGAGGTATTGATTTCAGTAAGAAGCCGTCTACGGTGAACCAGAAGGAGGCAAAAGCCATCGAGGCCGAGTTAGATCAAGAACCAGAGGACAGCCCAGACAAAGACGAGGTCAATGGCCATGCAAACACTACCGACGACGTCGAGGATGAGCTGAGCCAAGAAGATAACGAGGATGAAGACATCGATGCCTTACTGCCTGTCGAATTTCCAGCTTTGGAGCCACATGTTGGCCTAGCTGCGTCGAGCGCAAGGAAGGCTGGCCGGGAATGGGCTCACATGGTGGATATCAACAGAGAAATCCCTAACTTTCGGGAATTGGTGCCCGATATGGCAAGAGAGTGGCCCTTCGAACTCGATACATTTCAGAAAGAGGCCGTTTATCACTTGGAGAATGGCGATTCTGTCTTTGTGGCCGCTCACACTTCGGCCGGCAAGACTGTCGTAGCTGAATACGCCATTGCTTTGGCTGCTCGTCACATGACCAAGGCAATTTACACCTCACCCATCAAGGCCCTCAGCAATCAAAAGTTCAGGGATTTCCGAGAGACTTTTGACGAAGTGGGAATTTTGACTGGTGATGTCCAAATCAACCCCGAAGCGAGTTGTCTAATCATGACGACGGAAATTCTGCGTAGCATGCTCTACAGAGGTGCTGATTTGATCCGTGACGTCGAATTCGTCATTTTTGATGAAGTCCATTATGTCAACGATTTTGAGCGAGGTGTCGTGTGGGAAGAAGTCATCATCATGCTGCCCGAGCATGTCACTCTAATTCTGCTTTCGGCAACGGTTCCAAACACATACGAATTTGCCTCGTGGGTCGGCAGAACCAAACAAAAGGACATCTACGTCATCTCTACACCAAAGCGGCCTGTGCCCCTGGAGCATTATCTCTGGGCTGGCAAGAACATCCACAAAATCGTCGATCACCAAAAGAAGTTTTTGGAGAAAGGTTGGAAAGAGGCCGACCAGGCTATTCGCGGTAAAGACAAAGTCCTCCCGGCGCCCGCCGCTGCACGAGGCGGAGGAAACCAGCAGCGTGGCAACCAGAGAGGTGGCGCCGGACGTGGAGGCAATCAACGTGGTGGTGCACAACGCGGCGGCGGTCAGCAACGAGGTAGAGGGGGTGGTCCTCCTCGCGCCAGCCATACCCCTGGCCATATGGGCCGCGCAGGACGACCGGGTGGTTTCACATCAGTCGCGCAAGACAAGAACTTGTGGGTTCACCTCGTTCAGTTTCTGAAGAAGCAGAGCCTTCTCCCTGCCTGCATCTTCGTGTTCTCCAAGAAAAGGTGCGAGGAGAATGCAGACGCCCTAAGTAATCAGGATTTCTGCACGGCCCATGAAAAGAGTCATATCCACATGATCATACAAAAGTCCATCGCACGATTGCGTCCAGAAGACAGGGTCTTGCCTCAAATTATTCGAATGCGAGAGCTTCTCAGCCGAGGAATTGCAGTACATCACGGTGGTCTATTGCCTATCGTCAAAGAAATCGTTGAGATCCTCTTTGCTCAAACTTTGGTCAAGGTTCTTTTTGCTACGGAAACATTCGCTATGGGCTTGAACCTCCCAACAAGAACCGTTGTCTTTTCAGGCTATCGAAAACACGATGGCCATTCTTTCCGGAACCTACTTCCGGGAGAGTATACCCAGATGGCTGGCAGAGCTGGTAGACGTGGACTCGACCCTGTTGGATCGGTCATCATTGTTCCTCCCGGTGGCGGCGATGAGGCGCCTCCCGTAGTTGACCTTCAGAAGATGATCTTAGACCCGCCTAGTAAACTGCGGTCTCAGTTCAGATTAACCTACAACATGATACTGAACCTTCTTCGGGTTGAGGCATTGAAGATAGAAGAAATGATTAAGCGCAGTTTCTCCGAACATGCCACCCAACAACTCTTGCCGGAACACGAGAAAGCTGTAAAGCTTTCCGAAGCCGATCTGGCCAAGGTCAAGCGAGAGACTTGTGCTATTTGCGATGTGGCTATGGATCAATGCCACCAGGCGGCTATGAATTACAAGCAGCTTACACAAGAGCTATACAAAGGTCTGATGGGCATACCCATTGGTAAGAAGCTCTTCTCTCAGAAACGATTGATCGTCTGGAATAAAGAAGGCGTACGGACTCCCGGCATTCTACTTAATGAGGGAGTCAGCACCAAAGTGTCTGGTGGTCAACCGACAGTTCATGTATTCGAAATCAAGACGGGGCGCGAGACACGAGATTCGTCGGATATACTTCCCTTCGTGAAGGACTTCAGGCCGCTTCTCAAACAGTTACCTCAGCAGAAGAGGAATATCGTGGCTAAAACACTTCACGTACCCTTGAGCGATATTGAGTGCCTCACGACGACCCTCGTTGATGGCATCATTCCCGACTTCTTTCAGGGTGGCGAGAGTCGAGCCAAAGCGAAGGATAAAATGCTGAATATTTGTCGGAGCTGGGATTCGACTATCTGGGATGAAGTAAGTTTTAACAAGATCAAAAGCTTGAACTTGCAGGAAATCATTCAGAAACGCCAGCAAGAAGCTACGAATATCATACAGACGGCCACAGTGCAGTGTCCCAAGTTCCTAAAACATGTAAGCTCTCCAAGTCCCTCACTCGTCTGAATTTCAATCCAGATAGACTTTGTAGTACACTGTCATTTTCCCTAGAGCTTCGGTGTATGACTAACCCTGTTATCAGTTCGCCATGTGTCACGACCAATGGCTGATTAAAGAACACATCTCCTCGTTGCGTCAAGCCCTTTCGGACCAGAACCTTCAGCTCCTTCCTGATTATGAACAACGCATTGAAGTCCTGAAAGATCTGTCCTTCGTAGACGCAGACACTCGTATTCAGCTCAAAGGCAAGGTGGCTTGCGAAATTCACTCAGCCGACGAATTAGTGCTCACCGAGCTCATTCTCGACAACGTGCTTGCCGATTATGAGCCTGCTGAAATCGCCGCATTACTCTCGGCTTTCGTCTTTCAAGAAAAGACTGAGTCCGTACCTAACCTCACGGGCAACCTCGAGCGAGGTATGAAGACGATCATCGAGATCAGTGAGAAGGTCAACACAGTGCAAACAGAACGGCAAGTCATACAGAGTGCCGACGACAGCAACGACTTTGTTTCACGTCCGCGGTTTGGGCTTATGGAGGTTGTATATGAATGGGCGCAGGGTATGAGTTTCAAGAATATCACCGATCTGACGGATGTTCTAGAGGGTACCATTGTGCGGACCATTACACGACTTGACGAGACCTGTCGCGAAGTCAAAAATGCGGCAAGAATCATCGGTGACCCGGATCTGTATCAGAAGATGCAGACTGCACAGGAGATGATAAAGAGAGATATCACGGCCGTTGCTAGCTTATACATGTGAGGGGATATATCTAGGTTGGCTAAGGCTACAGATGATGTGTGCATTGGGTTGGAGTTTTCTCTCGAGCGTTGTGCTGCATGCCTCATTTGCTTATGGAATGATAAATGATTGGACGGACTCATTGTTATATTATAGAATCATGGTACCATGAGCTACTGCAGTTGGAATCGCGTCATGTCAAAATACATGCATAAGATGGTTATAAGAAAAGACAAGTTTCACCTCTTCCTTTAGATCTAAGCCTATGTTGACGTCCCACACTCTAGCCTAAGAAACGTCCTTCATTTTGAAGTTTCTTCTACTCTTCACCCTTTCCCATGTATAGCGTTGTTGGAAGATGTCTATACAAAGCTGTCCTTAGCCCTTACCTCAACCAATTTGTGTCACGAGAATTACTTGAGCTTAGGGAACCATGAGAGACATGATATCTCATATCGTTTGACATTTATGAAGGACATCATCAATTCTTCTAACTGCAAACAAACAATACTTAGAAAGAGAAATAATTATCTTGAACGACAGGTACTTTATGTCAGGCGCCGGTTCCGTCCTTCCTCATACGGTGCGCTCACAGGCTAATAACTGGTACTTTGGACCTTAAGACTATCTCTACTTTCTCAAGCCGTGAACTCTCTCTTCACGACGGGGTTGGTGCCAGGAAGCTCCTTGAGCCCTAAACACGCAGTGTAAGCATCAATCCAAACATCGAAGAGAGGGTGAGAGGAAAAGAGTGAAGACCTACAGCCATCAATAGGCTCGTTGACTTTATCAGCGACCTTACATTGGTTCTGCGTGGCCACGTTCTGCGTCTTCAACATCGGCGCAGATACGTACGTGTGTCCGTCCATGGCCTTCTGGAGCGCGTTATCCTTCCATCCGAAGACGTAGTCGGCGTGGTCCGAGAACCCGGTCGCGTCGCCGCTGGACCAGACGAACGGCTGGTTCCCGTTCGCGAAATCCGAGGCGTCGATGCTGTTGAAGCCGCGTGTGTCCCAGACTGTTTCCAGCAGAATCTGAGGCAGTCTTACGGGATGGGTTGATGGGCATGGACCGCCTGATTCAAAGGTGCCGCTTTCCGGATAGGCGACATGGTCTTGGTGATTGGGCGAGTCGAGGTTCACGCCGTCCCAGCACGTTGGGAACCGGTGGTTGGCCATGATGCCGTATGGGCAGGCTTTCGTTGGGAAGTTGATCGTCTCGGGGGCGCGGGTGCTGGCGTCTTTCATGCATGTGTAAGTCAATTGGCGCCACTTGCGCGACTGCTCACGGTTGCGGTACGTCGCATCACCGACGAGCATGCGAAAGCCAGGCTTAAAAGCTGTTACGGTTGATTTCTGAGCCGTGTCGAATAGCGCGTCTGTCATGTAGTAGACCATCTAGAAGCAGCGTTAGCAAAATTTCAAGAAGACAAGTGATGTATCAATACCATTCCGCCCTGGTTCTGCGAGTTATCCTGAGCTCTCTGTGGCACACGTTTAAATGTTCCGTTCTTCGCACGGTAGCTGCGAGGTGTAAGGTCAGCAGTCGTCCATATCGTGTCATAACCCATTTAAAGGGGCCAGGCGTTTTTCGCGAAGAGGCATACAAGATCTGAACCATGAAAGAAAAGGATCAAGAACGAGGTGACTTACTAAAGCACGGCAGTCCAATAGTTAGAGAAGTCTTCTGAGAACTGGCATGTAGTGCACGTCGAGAGCTTAGCAAGATCATGTGTTGCAGGGTTCATAGTGGTATTGAATGAGTTCTACATCAAATGAGCTCAGCAATCAGCTTAAACAACGGGCAAAGAGTCACTCACTCCTCCCACAACCTGGTGTAAATGGGCTGAAGGGTTCTGCCCCGGGTTGACGAGAGGATCCAAACGCTGGACGGTGAGCTGAGAACAAGGGAACCTAAGAAGTGCCCACGTGGGCGCGAGTAGCCCCAAGGCAGCGACGAGCTTGTGTACCATTTTCGTAAAGCTCTATGATTTTGCGTATAACTACAGTGAAATCAGGAATGACTTTGACTGCGCAAGCTGTAGTCTGAAGTTCAAGTCTAGGCAGGAGATTGCTCGTTTTCATACCATGCCACGTCAACAACCCCATCAATAACTGAATACTCTCGCACGAACCACTGCCGTTGCCCCCAGCCCCTACAGACTGCCATCCTTACATCCAGTCTCGGAGACCTTTCTTGGTCAATATCGGAACAATCTATAATTGGTGAGCTTCATCGTCATTGATACCGGTTAATGTGGAGAAGTACGTCTGGCTCGGGACTTGTAGGCCAATGCCATGGTTGATCCGGACCTCTTCTGATGAAGAACACCCCCTTTTCCCTCTCAAAGCGTATCTCTCTTCTTCTATAGTCGAGAGTCTGAGGTATTGTCTCTCCCATTGTCCTCGATGGTGACCTAGGACTGACGATAGACGATCTCAAATCAATAAAGATGCCGTGTAAATATGCCATGAGGCTAGGGATGCCCCTGAACTTTGATGAGCGGCGACTCGTTTGCCCTGCATGCCATGATAACAAGGCATACTTAATTAGGGCTAATAGATCTTCCGACGAATAGAAGCTATCGCGATTCCCCATTTCGAATCTCGTTACTATTTTGGATCTTGGGTGCCTTCATATATTCGGCTAAATGGAAACGAGTCCGTCATGCAAGACCCCCGTCGCTTCCAGTAGGCCAACATGGCAAATTCATGACCTCGATAATTATAATTGTTTTGATGTCATCCAAACATTCCTTACGACGTGTTTGACAATCTAAATTCCGCTTGTGCATTATCATCAATTCAATTCGGCAGCCAGGCAGACGTTACCATCCACCGCAGACAACACCCGGTCATCCTGCACCGAGACCTGTATCATGAAGCTCCCTGGTATACTTTTATTGAGCCTGGCCGCTCGAGTATTCGGTCAGACGCAAACTTGTACGCAGGAGATGATAGCTAGCGACGACTGCGCGGCTGTGATTGACGCCAATGCCTGCTATAACGAGTTCAGATGGAATGCGCAGACGCTGCAGTGCATCGATGGAAAAGACAATGCCGACAGGCAGAGAAAGGTATGATACTCTTGATTACTCGCTGAGTTTCTTGTCTTTCCATGGTTAGATTGTGCTGACGATGAAAACCCGACAGGCATGCCTGTGCTGCAGCTGTGTCGGCACAGTAATGTGCAATTGGGTCAGGACGCAGAGGTTTTCATGCGCAACAAATTAAAGCTGAGCATTGGGAGCTAGGGACCGAGATCACAGTGAGGCTCAGATATTGAGTTTCCAAAATCGCTCTATCTGCGTTAATTAAAGCCCTGTAGAGTAGGTGAACAACGCGATATGTTAGGTGGCTGAGTTCAATATCCTTACCAAACTTATCGGAGCCTGGCGAGCACAGGTGTCAAAGGCACAGCTATTTAGGTAGTAATTGAATATCGCCCTCGGCATATCTAGAGTTGACACCTACCTCTAGATATGTAACGTGCGTTGGCGAGAGTATTTATGATTGCCCCAGAGATAGAGTTCCATGTCTAGCTTGGATAATCTAGCCCTAGAATCGTTTCAACAGTGTCCCAAGGGTAAGACGGCGGCATGCTGCCGTCATCCTACATAATATTAGATTCCAAATATTAGGTATATGTTAAGTACATAACCAATGCAAGGTGTCAGCCCTCTGATCGGCATTAGCCATTTCTACTCTGCCACGCTAGTGTCAGGCACACTGCGCCCGTGATAATGATAAATCTCCTAGCCTAGCTACTCTTACTTGGCATCATCACTTCTCTTAGGAATCGGAATCCTCGTTCGAGATGCCTCAAACAGTGTACCGCCGTCCGTGGCCAACATGGCTTTCTGTTGCCTTAGTTTTCCCGCTTACCATTGCCTGGATCGCCTTGATCATCATACAGGGCACGTCAGGGGCAGCTATTACTATCGGGGCAATCGATATTCTGGTCTTAATTGTCTTCACCATCCTCGACCCCGAAGTTACCATTGAGAGTCGCAAGATCATGCCAGATGGCACCGTAGTGAATGTCCGGCGGCCCATTGTGGGGTTTAAAAGACTTGAATCCCCCCTTGGTGTGACAGGTGGATATGAGGTCAGGATTGACGGGTATCGATATGAGCCTGCCTACATCAGATTATAACGTAATTTAGAATCAATGCCACTAAATATGAAGTGTACATGCTGATATTGTTCAGGTGCCCGAACTGCTGAGGATTAGGGTTACTTGGAGGAAGGAAGTACGAGTTCGTTAACCCTACTTATGCACCTGCGGAGGACAAGCAAGTTCGAGCGTCATGTTTTAGTCCGATGAAACATTTACATCAGTAAACTATGGTAATACTTATGCCAGCAGAATTCTCGCTATGTTGGATGCAGCAAATTCGACATGTACATATAACAGCTTATATCTCAACTCGCCATAGTGTACTTGGGCTGGTTCGAAGCATTGGACATTCAAAACCTCATGCCTACCATTTCTCGATTATTGGTCAGCAGATTACCTTCACTCCTATGCCATGAGATGCATGTCGAGCGATCCGCAGCTCCTGCGTGAATGAGTTGGTAACGGTACGAAGTTCTATTCTATAGGTCTAGCAACCGTGTCATATTTTCGCAGGCAGGCTTCGCGACGGTGTATTTTGGACAAGTGCAACGGTCAAGAGTTCAGACAATCAACTGAAGGCACCGTTCACATAATTATCAATCACAACGCGAGCGCCGCTTGGGTACGATTTCAGAACATCGACGCCTCGATATTTTATGTAAACAACAACATGTCAACTTATTATACAAGATAACATCTGAATAATCATACACCCATAATCCCTTTTAACACATGTGTAAACCCCACTAGCGCGTACGATTCTCAAATTCCTCCTTGGTCATAGCCGCATTCCTCGTGATCCCCTCATCAATGGAAGGTTCTTGATGCACCTCCTTGATGGGAATAGTCTTGTGTGTCACAGACGGCATCACAGTTTCTACGCGAGGGTTAGCTGGGAACGAGAGATCATTGCGAATGCGCGTAGCAGAGGAAGTAGCTAACTAACCCCTCTCAATGATTGGTTGAACCGTCTCATGAAGATGGTGATGGACGTGTTCACGCGTCACAGTCGGCTCTTGGACTGTCTGGTGTTGTGTACCAAACTCTTCGCTAGTATTGGTGAACTGCTTCTGCTTGCGCTCAAGCATCGTCTTGGCATCACGCTCGCTGTCGCGGTGATCGACATAGTGTCTCTGCGTGTCGGCTTGCGTATGCTGATGCTCCTCCGGCATCACTTGGCGCTCCTTCAGCGGCTGAACGGTGGTCTTGTAGTGATCCTGGTGGCGTTCTTTATCCACGATCTTCTGTTCACGTTCTTGGTGCTTCTTATGGATCTTCTCGTGTTCGACTGCGTCCGCAGTAGTCCTGTCAATTGATGCTGAGTCAGTCTTACCAAGACCGGCACCAGCGGCCTTGCCGGAAGCTAGTTCATCTTCGTTGGATCCTCGATGAAACATCTTATTGATTGCCGTCGACGCAGCGTCCATGATGGGCAATTCTTTGTCTAATGCACTAGAAAGTATTTTATAACGTAGCAAAGTGCTAAAATGATTTATTCATGGAGAATAGCAAGTGCAAATGCATTGCGGGACACATTTATATCTATATAGTAAGAACGCCCAATATTCTTTAAAGCTATAGTTTCGTCATGCTGTCATGGTATATGTCTTAGTACAATACAAGATTATCCCACATTACGACCGATGTACGTGATTATGCACCATCGTCATACAAACAGCCAACTATATCGCACCCGGCTAGTGCTCGCCTCAAAATACAAAAGTTCGCCTCATAGAGTGTCACTTAAATGTCTAGCTCATGCATTGAGTGGTTTCACGTGACATTTTTGGAGGGTATTATCAAGTTTGACGCTCGGCAGCATATGAAGTCATGACTTATGTACCGATCCAACCCAGGTAACAAAAACGGCACCATATCATACTAGAATCAATATAGTATAGTAAAAGATGATAGTAGTCAGTCATAGAGATCGTGCACAGAACAGCACTTGCAGGCCCTATCGGTTATCTGTTGCCTTTATGTGCTACATTCTGATTCGTAGGCTACTTATCAGAATACAAGTTTGGTGTCAGGGCTCCAGCACGATATTTTGTTATTTCCTGGTATCACCGTTGTGACGACTCAGCGGACTACACTAAAGATATAGGGGAAGCTGTAAAACCATACTCCAGCACAGCGGCTGCAGAGACAGCATCATACATGTGTTACATCTGCGAAAGTGGCGGTATCAACACACTTAGAGTAGGTATCCAAAAGAAGCTGTGCTATTTCCAGGTGCTATATGGGAAGCTGAACGGGCGATGAAATGTACTCGCAGAATATATAGGCTTGTATTGTGCAATTGAAAGTCATCAGCACCTGTAATTATGCCTTATCATCCAATTAAAGAGCACCATTAGGGAAAGCATGTGATACGAGTTAACCCACCGACAATGGGAAGTATATGTGCCACTCACAAGTGCTAATAGCATCCCAGAACACATATCATAACATACCTAACGTATCGTGCAAGTGGTAGCGCATCTCGCGGGTCAGGCAATATTATTATGCTATTCGCAGATACTGCCCAACAAGGTCGCAATGGTGAATCATCTCGTTTGCTATTAGCCTAGTCACATGCGCTTTTCTCCCTAGCATATACATGTAGATATATGTGACGCTATTACACATCTAACAAGCTTCCAACAGCTCAGCTACGCTCAGATAAGCTGTCCTAGATGCACTGATTCAGCAGACAATGCTCTCACTATTAGCTAATATGAATGGATGTATGGCTTGCATCAAGATTAGCCTAGCCACCATATATCTAACGGGCTCAGGCTGTGTATAACAATCGCACTCTCTAACTTCAATATTCGACTTCGATTGAGTTTCTATTAGTTGTTCATAGTTTAATCTAGAAAGTCCAATAATATCTTTGGGCGCGTACGATTCGGCATTCTCCGCGGATAATTACCCCGCTTCCGCTTCACCACCCGCATCTCGTCATTGCCTTGAGCCTGTGCTGGGTGCCAGTGATAAGTCTTTCGAGGAACTCAGTTTGAAGGGCTTGTTCTTTGAGGTTTGGAATGTTCTACTCATTGTGGCGGAAGCGGTATAATCTCAACTTCCAATGAAAAGGGGGTATTTCCTACATTACCTAGGTAGTTGATCTATCATTGATATGACGCATTGAGCTAGTTTGAGCAAGTGTCTCTTCCCATAACTTCTTCACCGGAGACTTAAATGCCCTATCCGACCAAATGAATTGTTTCATGACTACATGCAGTTCTGACCATGACTTGTAGAGGTCTTTAAACCTGGATCCGTTATTCGAGCGTAGCAGTGCGATGTAATCAGAACGCGTAGTCGCTGTTGGAGCGAACGCGCCGCCACTGTATAGGAGCCAGAGAAGCAGGTCAGGGCGGGAATCCCATAAAGGGTCATCATTCGCCTGCTGCAGCTCACGGAGTAACTGCGTTGAGAAATGCGACTATATAATGCTTGATCAGTACCCCCATCTACAACGCACATGAAGAAATCAAGAATCATCTAGCTCATTAACGTCGAGTTTTACTCTTGGAGAAGACATGAATATGAAACTGCAATGTCTATGTTTTACTTACAGGAATGACCGGAGCACACCAAACTCTGCAGCACATCATGACTGAACATAGACACGCAGCAAGATAACAGCAGAAAACAGCTGGATGAGGTTTCGGTAAGTTCATGATCCTTGATTGAATGTATGCTGTATGATTATTGATATATTCCATCTTCGAGACTTGGGACTTAAGAGGAGATATAGTATTTCGAAGGCATTGCAAGGCATGCAGATCTTCAAGCACTTCAATGAAATCCTTTGTGAACAAATCTGGATGCATCTGGAATCCAGGTGGCAGCCGGAAGAAGCTCGGAGGACACGAGTTTCGCGTCCATCGAAGCTCCGAGAAGGTCGCGTGATCAACTATGCGGCGAGATCCTGCTAAAATCGACGCATTCAGGTCTTGCCTATTGGATCTAATAAGCGGGCATCAACAAATATTTCAAGCGTACCTACCAGAATATAGCCCGTTTGATTCCATCAGTGAGAGTAATTCCCCTGGCTTTACAGATGCTGAGCAGTCGACGCACCGCGTCCATATGCAGCTGAACCTGGGATGTCATTCCAAGGCGAGCCTATATAATGAATATCGGTCAACTGCCTCTTAGCGGGAGGGACGGACAACGGCCGACTCACTTCCACGCCAGCTAATAGCAATATGGCACCAATCGTCGGCTCTGAAGTAGCCGTGTCAGGGGTACCTATTCTCTCACGAACATAGCTGAAGGCCTGGCCCTGATACCATCGCCACTCACGGTCTGTGCCGTCTCCAGCTTCCGCGAAAGCTAAAGTGTGCATAACAGCAGTCAGGAGAGCAGGGTCAACTAATCCGGTACGGAAAATAGACCGAAAGCTCTCAAGTGTGACAATATTGAATACAGGTTCAAGAGACTGTCTTGCTTTATCTAAAGATCTATGTAAGCCATGAGGAAGTAAACATAGCGAGGGAGGGAAACCTACAATCACTCAGAAGTGCTTGCAGTCTAGATGAATCTACTGCAAGGGTCCTAAATGGATCCAGTGTACCAGCCGACAGAGAGAAGGGCGACATGGCTACAACATCCTCGTGCGTTCTCTCTATCTCATCTCTTATCGTTATTATGCGAAAATTTTTCTTCGACTCTCGTTCAATCTTTCGTTTCTTTTCAAGCGCTCGTTTCACAGCATGTGACCGTGCCAAACGTCGCGTAGCAGGACTTCTGGGACCGCTCGGAGCGTGAACCGTGATGAACTGGAATCGCCCCTCTGACAAGAATAAGTATCGGTATTACATGGATTTGTGACTAAAATTGAATTACCTGTGTCAAGACTACTCATACTCCCGGCCGAGCTGCGGTTTGTTGATAACATTGCTCACAAGATTAAGTGGTTCGCCAGTAAACATGCTGCACCAGCTATTGTGAGAAGATCATAAAATCTATTGGAGCGCCTCGATTGGTGTCTGTCTACTGTATTAACCTGTTAGCTCATTGTCTATAGCCTAGCAGGCACTCATCTCGCACATTATAAGCCTTGGACTGTATTGCAATACCTCTGTGACAGAACCACACAACTTGAGCAATGTGAATCTCGAATATAAGCCGACAATTAACGGCATTATCCAGGAAATACCAAGGCCGCCGTGATAAGCAGAAGGCCTTCTTGCTCATCAACTCAATATGTTATATGATCTTATTCGACTGATTAATCAACATAATCGAAGGCGTATTGGCTGGCGTAACTAGGCGGTGTTGTCAAACATCACATACATCAGTATCCAGATTATAAATCAAAATACCAACTCAAGACGCTAACGACTGTTCCCCTAACCCAGTCAGTCTATGGCGTGATGGACCAAGTCCGTAACTCTTTTTAGAAAAAGCTCTATCCTAGAATTGGAAGTAACTTCTTGCCTAATATGGAACAATCTGATTGCGGCAGATGGATAGTTTATTTCCACTCTCTTCTCCAACGTGTTGTTTTGTCTTCACTTCTATATTTGCAATCGTTCGACAGATATGTAAGCTGTCATCAGGAGAAGGCCTTCGGCCGTAGCCGGATGACTGCCAAACCAGGCCTTCATTGTCTATAAAAGCCCGAGAGACTACACCACGGTTATGAGGACTTCATCGGCAAGACATCCAAGTCACGGGAAACACCTCACATATCTCCATTCTTCAAACGCTACAAATATTTCTTTGGCAATGGCTGAATCACGCCTTTTCAAGCCGTTGAAAATCGGCAATATCGAAGTAAAGCACCGGATAGCAATGGCTCCGCTCACCCGCCTTCGAGCGACAAGCGAGTACGTGCCTGTGCCATTAATGAAGGAGTACTACGGCCAGCGAGCCTCTGTTCCTGGCACATTGATCATCTCCGAAGGAACCTTTGTCTCCCCAACAGACTCTGGAGGTTTTGCCAATGCACCTGGAATCTGGAGCCAGGAGCAGATCGCCGCCTGGAAGACCATCACCGACGAAGTCCACCGCAAAGGCGGCTTCATCTACTGTCAAATTGCTGGGTCCGGCCGACAAGTATTCCCCAGCCTGGTCGAAGCAGGGGGGATTATTCCCAAAGGGCCAAGTGCAATCCCCGTTGCCAAAGATGGTTTGGTACCGGTCCCTATGACCGTTGAGGAGATCAAGCAATCGATCCAGGACTTCGCTACCGCGGCGACGAATGCGATAAGCGCGGGTTTCGACGGTGTAGAACTCCACGCGGCGAATGGCTTCCTCCTTGACCAATTCATCCAAGACGTCAGCAATCAACGCGACGACGAGTACGGAGGAAGCATAGAGAACAGATCCCGCTTCGTGAACGAGCTCATGAAGGCGGTCGTCGACGCCATCGGCCCGGAACGTGTGGGAATTCGTCTCAGCCCTTGGAGCCTGGCTGGTGGCATGAGAATGGCGGATCCGATCCCACAGTTTACAGATATTATCCGAAAAGCTGAGCACTTAAAGCTGGCTTATATTCACTTGGTCGAATCGCGCATTTTCGGCGGCGATGACTTGGAAGCCAGTGAACGACTGGACTTCGCATACAATGCCTGGAATGGACCACTCCTCGTCGCCGGCGGGTATACACCGGCGGAAGCACAGAAACTGGTCGACGAGGAGTATCCCGAAAAAGACATTGTTGTTGTTTTTGGGAGACACTTCATTGCGAACCCCGACCTGGTGTACAGGGTCAAGGAAGCTCTCGAGCTTAATGCATACCATCGCGAGACTTTTTACACTAGCTCAGCTGAGGGTTATGTAGATTACCCGTTTAGCCCGCAATTTTTGGAGAGTCTAAGCGCCTAGACCTTATGATCTGAAGATAAGCGCTTGTTAGTTAGAATTATTCTTAGTATATATATATATAGATATCGTTTAGAACCGCAGCCTTCAATACCCAGGCATTGTCACCTAGTTATACCAGCAATTCAATAAGAACAAGGAATGAATACAGGAACAGACTAATGACCCCCGCGCTGAACGAACATAATTCGAAAAAATGTACAATGGCTCCCACTGCTAATTTTAAAATCTGTGGTAACTCTCAATATTGGTGTTGACGGTTGCTAGTTTTCTTGCGTACCAGCCGCATGACCTCGGTCTCATGCCTCCATCGTCTTCTAAGCCCTGAGAGCTCTAAGCCGCTGCTGCAAGGCGTCCTCTTCTTCAGCGGTGGGCTCGTTAGTCTGGGCAGGTGTAGGGTCAACCTTGGAGGGCTGAGCCGAGTTGAGCTCGGTATTGAGTTGGACGCCGGCATCGTCGGCAAGCTTGCCTAGCAGTTCGTGAACGGCGTCTTCTGATACCTGCTGCGATGTCGTTTGGGAGATGGCGTCTTGGTATATGCCATTGTTGACGGCGTATTCTTCGTTCTGCTGCTTGAATTGCTCAAGAGTTAAGAGGGTCTGTACGGGGTTCATGTTAGCAGCCGCCGTGGCTTTTTAGTCAGTGAAAGATGACGAAACCACATACCCGCTCGGGGTTCATATTCCTCTGGGCGGCATTCATAGTCCGTGAAGACTGTCCCATCATGTGTGTCATTCGGTTCATGCTGTTGTTGGCCTGGATCTGGGCAACGCTCAACTCGGCCATGTCGGCCATCTGATCCATCTGTTGTGCGAGTGCCTGCTTCGAGAGCAGCATCTTGGCCTTCTGGTAGGCCTTCGCGGTGTCGCCTTTCTTTAGTAGATCTTGGATTTGCTTCTTCAAGAGTGGATCTTGTTTGGCGGCTTTCTGGGCTTCACGGCGGGCTTGCTTCGCTTGGAACTGGAGGATAGGCTGGTGTCAGCGTTGATGTTCTCTGAAGACCACATGGAGAGAGAACGTACACGAGCTTGGAATTCGACTTGCATGTCGCGGGCAAGTTGCCGGTTCGACATGGTGAAAAGAGCGGACGGCGGAATCGGGAGTGAAAGGCTTCGTTACGGAATCGGGTATTGAAAGGTCGGAAGGCGACTCAAATGGCGATGGTGTACTTTAGGTGTGTACAGTAGGAGGGGCGAGGCTGCAGTCTGGAGTACCTATCATTACATAAGGAAGGTACCTACTATGTAGTATGAGTGATAAGTGAGTTGCTGAAGCACCGAAATAGGCACTATAGATACTGGCTGGATACTGGCTGGATACTGGCTGGATACTGGCTGGATACTGGCTGGATACTGGCTGGATACTGGCTGGATACTGGCTGGATACTGGCGGCAGCGCGTGCCCCTCCCCCAGCACCTACTGTCAATTAGTGCTGGATCTGGCCAGACATCAGTAGGCTCAACCCCACTAAATGACGCAACGTTCATCAGTCGAGAACCTTATCAGTTTCTCGTCAGTGTACTTCCCCAGCCACTCAGTGCATAGCCACATTTCAAGTGTGGCGCTTAGGTCAATTAGGTAGGTACCTGTTGAAGTATACTAGGTACTTCGTAGTCGTTTTATCTTCGTCTTATCTCCTCTCTTGGACACACTCATATACCTATATGGATTCACTAGGTATTGTTTGGCAACATGTGGCAAACCACGCCGTACGAGTCAAAATGATGTCTCATCAAAACCATAGACATACGCGTATTTATGGTGGTTGGTCTTGTGTTATATTTACTATATTAGGTATCTCATGGAAAGAACAGCACTTCATGGGCCAAAACCTGTTATAGAAAAATATAAAGAATTGTATGAGAAGTTGGAGCAGAGGAATATTCATTTATCCTTGGTGGTGCTCGTGGTACCGGGTATAATGTCCAGATATGACTCGGTAGAGCTGATGCTACTTTATGTTGTTTACCTACCTACTTTACCTCTTTCAAAACATCAATTAATTACTACTAACTCAAATTGCTGCAACTACTCTTTCAATGTGCTCAAGATGGCACTACGGCTTAAAGAATATGCTGGGTGATTTCGATAATACGGAAGATTTCTAGCACGGTGTTCACATGACACCTACCCAGGTGGAAACGCGGAACTTGTAACTATAGGTACAAGAGATATTCGTTGCGTTTCTTCACACAGTCGTCGCATCCTACATTGACTCTTGACAGGCTGTGGTCCTAGACGCGGCTTGAATCGAGTTTACCTCACGGATTACACGACGGATCAGGACAATGTCAGCCAACATTGTGGTTTTTAAGTCATCCAATATGGTACTGGTAGATGCATCGTTTCAGATTGCATATATTCGCTACAATGCCTTACTGTCTTGTCAACTGTACCTCTCGCTAGTCTAGCAAATAGCACACGAGAGTTCTTCGTAGTCGATCAAAGCGGTTGATTAACTTTGAAGGGTGCCAGTTGCTAATGACACCGGTCACTCAAGTAGTCATGGGAGCGAGCGTATGTGATGTAAGTAGGTAGTATCATGTTGCGAGAGATGACTTTTCTTATACGAGATGCCACACGCTGGTTTGAGGACTCGTCTATTACTTAATTAAGGCAGGCAGGCAGTGCTGACATGAAGTATTTGCGTACCTACTGTCAGAAATAGCCCCAAGCATTCCATCGCCGCCAACATACACTAGTGTAGCGAATCTCGGATTATCGAACGCTGGCCGTGCGCTCGAACGAGGGAATGGGAATGCGGCGGAATATGAAACAAGGGGTTGTTCGTGTGAGACCCATACTGAGCTCAATGTTTGACCTTGAAGGAGTCGACCTTGTGGGGTCGACACGGAGATTCCGGCGGCGGATTCTTAAGTACAGGAGTAGGTTTTCTACCTAAGTATACACTAGTAATCGATTGTTGTAGCAATGGTATTGTGCATGCTACTGTATGGCGTATCAACTTGGAAAAGAAGGAATCTCTTCCTCTGGAATCGAGGTGTCTGCACTTAGGTAGTATACTATTTCCCGCCACTAGGAGAGCAAAAGGTTTGGGTCGGGCTGTCGATCCGGGGAAACGACCTGGCCCGGCGGATAGACGGTCTCGGTAGGAGGGGGGATGATCTATTGTAGGGAGTTCCTCGGAAGCGAGTCTTTACATTGTATGTTCATGCAGTCAACGGCCAACATTCACATTACTGTAAGAATGCGTGCAGTGGGTCACAATGCAGTTCCTCTACAGCGTTATACCAATTCTGGGGTTATTCTTCGGATATACTGTAGGGTGGCGGGCCAAGATGAGAGATGTCAAAGGTCCGACGGGAATTTCGGGCCTTCCCTAACAATGTCTGGGCCATCGGAACTGAAAGTTTTCGCCTTTGCATGAGACTTTACGATGGAACCCACTCACTGTGAGTGTTCACGTTGTTATTTAATACTATCGAAGACAACGAGAGGCGAAACGACGACGCAAAAGGAATTAGACTCACGTCTCGTATTTCCATAAAACCTCCCTAAGAATTAAGGGAGGAGGCAGCTGAGTGAGACCTGTGATGATGGTAAGACGCATTAGTGTAGCTCATTTACCGATACACTAAGCTTGGGGAGGTTTGATGCATGCGGATTAACACTAATTGTTATATGGATAAAATCGGCAAACGGAATAATGACCGTAGATGTCATACTGCCTGTATAGATGGCTCCGGAACGGAAAATAGTCGATGCCTACCTGTACGGGCGTGTGGCTTCGATGCTCTGTTTGATTGGTCTGATAATGTTCCCTTGGAGTCTAACGTTAAGTAAAGTGTAAGAAGCAATCATGGAATTGTGGCTCATTTCTTGGTAGGCAGTAAACTCTGAGTATGCGTACACAGTAGGTAGGTAAGTGATAATTAGTAGGTATAACATTCCCAGATTGGAAGCTCTAAATTTTGATGATTACGAGAAGCTTCTATGCATCTACGCTTAGTAGATGCCTCGGTCCACCACTGGCCGCAGGTATGCACGTACTATTTACGAGTAGATTCAAGATAGGCAGTCCTCAGCACTGTAGACTAGAGCGCCACATTATGACCGAGATTCGCTCGTCTTCCAGCGCTCTGGATCACGCAATCACGATAGTGTTACTCAGGGGTCAAGGGTGGCTTACAGAGACAATATGTAATACATTATGCCAGTAATGGGCTGGTGTGTGCGAGTCAAGTAATAAATCAATGTGTCAGTCAGACCATGGTTCTCCAGTGAAGAAGAATACGGGTATTCTGAGCCAGTCTCGCGTCAATCGGAGGGATAGGCTATTCATCCGTCTAGGGAAGCAACGGGAGAGGACGGCAGCCCGGAGGGAACGGCGAAACGAGAGAATTGCCGGCCATTTTGGCATATCAACTCTTTTATGGCTTATTGGTGGGCGAGAGACGCGACTTCTTGGATGGCTTAGCCGCTAACGACAACACAGCAAGCGAGTACTGTAGTGTATGTAGGTACTATGTATGTAAGTAGGTAGTGACCTCAAGTTGGATGGAAGGCTGGTGTGAATGCATGAATCTATTATCCTTCCAATTCCCGGCCAGAAAAGCCTGGCGGCGGTAAATCCAGATGCAAGAGAGTGGCGGGTTGTTGGTCGATATCGTTTATTGTTTTTGAAGCCTCGACTATGCAGCACATTGCCCTGCCTCCCAACTGTAAGCTTACCTAGGTACCTACGTCTAGCGCAGGTAAGTACTAATTATAGCCATATTACCGTATACCTACTCTCTCGACCTTGGTTATCATACGCTAGGAATCTAGTTGGTAGTGTATGCCTCGTATCTTGGAAAGTACGGATACTGGATACTATTGGTAGACATTGCAGGCATTGCATCACACCAAGTGTGAGAGAGGCCTAATTTCTGCACCGAGAAAACCGGTAATATCGTGTTTCAACTGCCACGACCAAACGCGACGAGGGGTGGAAGTGCGGCAAACATCTCTCGCCTCGGATGCCGGCTCTAGAGTACATACCGCAGCACAGATGTCCCGGAGCTTGGGTTGCGGAGGGATAATCCGTTAATAATACATAATACACCATTGCATACGTACTTGACAACCAACCTGGAGAGTTACGTAGTCGAGTATTACACGTACCTATAGTAGTGTAGTAGTGTACGGTAGCATATCTAACCTAGGTAAGCAGATAGGAATATCTGCCTACAAATCTTGCTACACTGGCGAGATGGTTTAGCAACCTTGGAACTGTATTTAAGTAATGCGCGTACACTCGATAGGAATGGAGGTGCATGCGTTTTGACATACCTAGTACGTTTCGAGGCTTACGACGAAGATTCGGTCCAATTGCTCGTTCCGGGTTGGGGTGGGCTGGGCTGGGCTGGGCTGGGCTGTTGGTCGTCTTCTGACCGGCTGCAAAGGCGCTTTGATGCTGCGATGGTTGCTTTGCTTTGCTTTGCTTTGCTTTGCTTTGCCTTGCCGTATTGGCGGCGTATCGGCGTGTTGGCGTGTTAGACAATGTCTGCTACAACCGGGCCTACACTACCTACCTACTTATTTACATACTGCAGGACACACACTGCCAGCTCGGCTTCTTAAGAACCTAACCTTAGCCTACTGTAGCACCTACCTACCTGATACAATGATCGGATGTTCGGGGTCATCTCCCCATTGCCTGTAGGTACTTTACATGTAGGAATGCCTGCTGGACTCCTATGTATATACATAGGTAGAGAAGTGGCCCTCCAATAGAAAAGGCAACGCGGCCATTCCCCCTTTTAGAAAGACATTCCTCCTGATTCCGCCCCGCTCATCAGGGAAAGGCAGAGTTACTAGCTCCCTGCTGCGCTCCCTGGCCGGGAATGGGTCAATACTTGGCAAGGGGCCCCCACCCGCGCTGTCTCAGGCTGGCTGACATAAGGTGGCCCAGGGGTGTTGCCAAAGTGGCCACGTTGAGCATAAAGAAGTCGGGCCCCCCCTCGCAGGCCGACTCTTCACCACTCCCCATCACCGACAACAAAGGACACTCTGGCCTCAACCACCACCATCGTCGTCTGGTCTCCACCCTGGCCACTCACACGCCTCGCTACGACTCTCATGGGACACAGCCTCGGGAGAACAAGTGCAAATGGATCGAATGCCTTGACTCATAGCTCCTAGCTCCTTTGTTTGCAATGCCTAGGCAGCCATGAACCACATGGTATTTCATTTCATGTAGCGAGGACGTAGAACGCCATCTTTCGTCATTTCCACTATCATCACAATAGTCGATTGACCAATCCATCCTCCTACCTACCTACAATCACCAAAAAAGAAAACCAAAGCTGCTTGTCAAATCAATCTGGCAAGCTAGAAACAACATAATACCAAACACTCTATTATCTCCTCGGTTAACACTATAGCCAACATGGCTACCTGGGAAGATCAACAAGTCACCCAGTTAGCGACACAGGTCAAGTTCGAGGCTTCCCCTGCCGAGTCCTTCCTGTCGACCCCTGGTGGCGAACTGTACCCGTCTCTATTTGCCACATCTCAACTCAACACAATAGACCCCTCCGACAGCGTCATGACTCCCGAGTCCAACTGCGGCGATGAGAACATGTCTGATGCTGTCTCGCCGGCGCCGGTCGCGACGCCCGCAGCTACCCCAGCTGCCGAGGGCGAGAAGAAGCCCGTCAAGAAGCGGAAGTCCTGGGGCCAGGTCCTACCCGAACCCAAGACCAACCTTCCCCCAAGGAAACGAGCCAAGACGGAAGACGAGAAGGAGCAACGGCGCGTTGAGAGGGTTCTCCGGAACCGTCGTGCTGCCCAGTCCTCAAGGGAACGAAAGCGGCAGGAAGTGGAGGCCCTCGAGCAGCGCAACGCCGCTCTAGAGTCCGCCCTGCTCAACCAGCAAAAACAAAACCTGGCACTGATGGAGGAGCTGGCCAAACTACGGAGAGGCGCCGGCGTCGTTAGCCGAAGCTCGACGCCGCTTGATGCTTTCCAGCCCTCCCCCCTTACCCTCTCCCAGCCTCTCTTCCAACAGTCCGCCGATGGCGCTACACAACCTCATCCCGGTGTGATGGAAGACTTTATTCTCATGCCCTCTGAACAAGACGGGACTGTAGATGGCACTGTAAACCCAGCCTCCATCTCCCCCGAGCTCAACCCCATTGCCGATTCAGAAATGAAGACAGCATCAACTACTACTACAACCCAGACAGAAACCGTGACGGCTCCATCGACCGTGGCGACTACTTCCTCTGACGTGACACAACATCCAGCAGCGGTGTTGTGCGACCTGCAGTGTCCGTCAGTGGAAGCATCGCCATCGTGGCTGGCCAACGCGCAGACCTTACCCTTCCTGCAGCTACAAACGTTTCTGATGGCCTCTTCGGTGCTGATTTCAGCCTGTTGCCGGCCTCTGACATTGATCACTGGGGCCCTCAAGACCAACTTAGCCCTTCAGCCGACCCCGTCGGTTTTGAGTACAATCATTTGGCTAGTGACGCTACCCCCGAACTTCCGGAATTTGACATCAATCAGTTCCTCAGCGACGACGTCAGCGGCGCATCCGGCGCGACCGCGATCCACGACTCAGTCGTCCAAGATCCCGAGTCCACTTTCAGCTTCTTCGACTTTGAGAATCAAGTCTCTACAGAAACTTTTAACCAGCAGCCCCATCCTGGCGCGTCCACTAATGGATGCGACGATGGGGTTCTTGCGGTTGGTGTCTGAAAGACGTGATGATCGGGTCGACGAACTGGCAAATGGATCCCCGGGTATCAAGGGAGATCAGAGCCGAGGACCGCTGATGTGGCCAAAAGGCACCAGCTTACCGTCCCGCGAGGTACTGCTCACACTATTGTGGGCTCTTAGAGTCGAAGAACGAAAACTACTACGTTCCCAGGAGGCGAACAATGCCTCCTCGCCTAGTTCTCGATCCGGATCATTCGTCCTTCAGGGGAAGGCATCAACAAACCAAAATGTATTATGGGTGGGTGGTAAACGGAAGGGTGATAATACGGTTAGTAACGGTGGGAAGCGGGTCTGTCTTGGTTTATAACGGACGGGTCAAAAGGAATTCAGCATTGGCGTCTAGGATCGTTGGGTGACCAAACAATGGTACCGGCCTCCACAGGGTAGATAGATGCTGCCAGTGTAAAAAAATTAACAGTTATCGTTTGTCTCGTTCACACCCCGTCCCTACTATGTAATTGTGAAGAAATTGCGCCAGCGACAACATGTTGCCGCATTGCTAGCAGTGCTTTAAAAGCCTTTTGGCTGTGTACATACGACTCGCACGTTGTACCTGTTGTCTTGTAGGTATTCGAATAAGTCGCTGGCCATGCCGTAAGCACATAATCAGATTGCGTCTGAAAATGGAGATATGCTGCGACGGCGTCAACTCGGAGGTATTGCCGTGTAACTTGGGCCGGCATCCTGTGTCAAGAGAATCTGTTCTACAACCATATCAGAATGCAAATTTCTTGCTTGTATAATGCTTGAACGGTCCCAAACGAGCTGAATCTCTTAACTCGCTTGAGGTTTGGATTTGGGACGAAACGGCACGTTCTCTCTCACCACTGCTGCTAAAGCTTTGGGCGGTTGTTCTGCTATATTTAGACGGGGCTTGGCAAAGCAGGTTTCCCCTCCAATCTGGCTGCCTGGCATCCTTTTATGTCCAGAGCAATAGCGATCTGGGACTGTTAAAGTCTGCACCGTCACATATCGACTCTTTGCTCTTCGTTCGTCCCGGATACATCCCCCAATTGTCGAGAAAACGCGAGCTTGCGAGCTTCAAGTCGGATTCGATCCGACCTTGGCCCACCATGGCGCCCCTCAGTACTGAGCCGGACGAGATCCGCGTTGTGCTGAATATGGCACGACGAAAAGTCTTCTATGGCCTGGTATCTGAGATCACGGCATATATGCGATCGCAATTAGAATTACAGTCTCATGTAGGAAGCGCAGGCACTGGGAACGTCAACCCGCCACCATACTCAGCGCACGATACGCTCAGTGCGGGTAGTACAGCGTCTTACCCCGGCACTCAGCATGGAAGAAACCAGGAGACTGCCCCTGGACAATCCGTGCCATCGCCGCAAAGTCCGGCTCTGGTACGTCTCCGGAAGGCTGCGTTGCTGCATTTTGATTCCTGGCGCGCCGAAACGCTGAGCAAGCTCAAAGAAGTCGTGGCAAAAGCCGACGACCAAAAGATCATCGATGCGCGACGGAAGCGCACGGAAGCTCTATCTCTTAAGCCCAAAAAGGAGCCTGTGGGAGATAGTGAGGATCTACTTAGTTTCGATGCCGTGGCGTCCACCTCGCAATCACCACTGTCTGCTGGCTTGGGACATGGGAAAGACAGTAAAAGAGAGAAGGAGCTAGAGGCCTTCCAGAGCCTCTATCATCCGATCCCAACGCGGTTGACGACTATCCCGCTCCGTGACCGTGAGGAAGTGCTTAGCGCGACGTTGCTTCTCCTATTGTCTAGCGGGAATTACAGCGCCTACTCGCGCACGCTCATCTGCTACCTCGCGTCAGCACTCGAGATAACTCCCTCCACACTCAACGCGGAAGAGACGGCCATTGCCACGACCATGGTAGAAACAGCGCAGAAGGCTGATGCCGAAGCGAAGACGGGGATGTCCGCTGACACGGAAGCGCAGAAGCGGCGCGACGAAGGGCGTACGGGGCGGCTCTGGAAAGTCGGGCTCGCCTCTGTGGCCGGCGCTGCTATCATTGGCGTCACAGGCGGTCTGGCGGCCCCTGTCGTCGCAGCCACCGTAGGCGGTTTGATGAGTTCGGTCGGCCTAGGCGGACTTGCCGGGTTTCTCGGCATCTTCTGGATGAACGGGGCCCTCGTTGGTACACTCTTCGGCGCTTTTGGGGCTAAGATGACGGGCGAGATGGTGGACCGGTACGCGAAGGAGGTGGAAGACTTCAAATTCCTCCCGCTGAGCGCGGAGTGGGGACAGCGCTGGAAGCAGCAACAGAGCAGCGACGCCGAAACGCGCCGGCTGCGCGTCACCATCGGGATCAACGGGTGGCTCGAGACCGAAGACGACGTCACGAAGCCGTGGCGCGTGCTGGGCGACGAGTCCGAGGTGTTCGCTCTGCGGTATGAAATGAGCAGCCTCATGTCCCTCGGCGAGCAACTCCGTGCCCTCGTGGGTTCCGCGACGTGGAGCCTTGTGCGCGCCGAGATACTCAAGCGTACCGTTCTCGTGACCCTTCAGGGCGCCCTGTGGCCTATCCTGCTCCTCAACTCGGCCTCGAGTATCGATAACCCGTTCAGTCTGGCGCGGAACCGCTCTGAGAAAGCCGGACAGATCCTCGCCGACGCGCTGATCAATAAGGTGCAGGGTGAGCGCCCAGTGACGCTGATCGGCTACTCGCTCGGCGCGCGCGTGATCTACGCGTGCCTTCGTGTGTTGGCCGAGCGGAGGGCCTTTGGACTCGTGGATACAGTGGTTCTGATCGGGGCGCCGGTGCCATCTAATACGGGGCATTGGCAGATGATGCGCACCGTGGTAGCGGGCAAGCTTTTTAACGTGCATAGCGAGAATGACTACATCCTCGGTTTCTTGTACCGCGGCACGAGTCTGCAGTTGGGCATCGCGGGGCTGCAGTCCGTCGGGGCAGAGATCGAGGGTGTCGAGGATCTCGATCTCAGCGACGAGGTCCACGGCCATCTGCGGTACCCGGGCCTGATCGCGCAGATCCTGCATCGGTGCGGGTTCGCGAATGTCAAAGGGGGAGTCGCTGCTATCGAGAAGGAAAAGACGATCGAAGGGGGAATTGAAATGCGCGACAAAGATTATGCCGAGCTTGGGCATCTCATCGATATTGATGATGACGAAGCCGATAAGGGACCGCGACCACTGCTGCCACCGCGCCGGACGAAGCAGGATTTGGCGAACGAGAAGTTCGATCCGATCGTCAAGAGCATTCTGGAGCAGAAAAGCGACGCACGGACACTGGACCTGAAGCTTATGAGCAGAACTAGCAGTGACCCTAATCCGACAACGTCTACATCTTCTCGGCCCGCGCTGAACTTTCTCGCAGGCCCTTCGTCTCGGGGTGACTCTACGACTATGGGGACACGATCAGTCAGCTTTCCCCAACCAGGTCCTCCTGACCGATTCAATACTAGCCAGGACATGCGTAGCTCCAACGATAGTGACGAAGAATATGGTGAAGGACCCATCACCATGCTAGATGACGACGAGCTGAGCGAAGGCGAGCTTACGATGGTTGAGCCCTTAAGTATAGATGACGAACCTCTCAGATAGGAGAAAGTCGCCGACAACTCGGCGTCCATCATCATCTCAGAGTCGTACTCAAAATCCTCGCTTCTAGAAGTTGTCTCTATGCACTTACACTCAAAGTTGTTGATATTGAACGACTTGCCAATATATAGGCGCTTCCAAGTGGCTTTATACGATTATGAACGCCACAGCGTACCAGCTGTTCTTCTATAAATGGGAGCTTGATAACAGGAATCATCGCTTGTAAGATATTCCCCTGCGATTATTTCCAGCGAGTCGTCGAATACTGATTCAACGAAATACAGTGAAGCGGTGTAAACGACCCAGGAATCAACGACGGCTATCCATACTCTCATGGTGTAGCGGACACATTAAACAGGTATTGGGGCGTCCACCATAGGCAAGTGAAATAGCCGGCGCTGCGTCGCGCGTGCGCTGGGAATAGACCTTGAGATAGTCCCCGACTGATATCAATATATGCGATGACACTCTCCTTCAAAAGCCTTCAGAACTCACTAATTCCTGCCGCGCACGTCCCGGGGCCTTGTTGATGGAGACTGGATACGCCCGTTTGCTGCATGCACCTCTTCTCTCAAGTCGCGTACTTTCCACAGGGAAGTCCAATTGCAACTGATTACTCAGAAGCTAGACAACTAGGTTTCCGCACTACTATTGGCTTAGAGAGGCGGACTAGAAGTAGTAACATTGATGTACATTTATGTTGCGAGGTGTGAGAAGGTTGGTACAATGTGGCTTGTAGTCTATGAGGAGTGCTATCCAATACAGTACGGATGGCCTTGCGCACATTGCCCAGCTATTGCTATGAGTTGGCGAACTGAAGACAATACCTACATAGCACAGTAATTCAATCGCTGTTGTACAGAGATAATTCCTAGAGACCGTCTAATGGTATGTTGGTATGCTCGGCAACCTCTGGACCAACCTTGACAAGGCAGCGCTTGGCTGAATGCGCATTCTTCTTGTTGCCAAATCGTTATTATGCAATTGTAACGACACCAATCAATAGTTCTTTTCTGGACAGTGAGATATCATGGCCTCTATGGCACAGGGGTAATGCGTGTCACTCGTATGTAATTGTGCTTGCGAGTTAATGACAAGATCCGCGGTTCGATTCCGCGTGGAGGCATGGTCTTCGATTTTTGCCCTCTCCATAGCTACTCATTGGAATGAATGCCTTCTTTTTTACTCAATAAACGTGGTTATTATATTGCTATCTTCTGTCCAATTGTCAAAAGTGCCCTGTTTACTAGGTCTGCATAAGCCTAAGCTTACAGTTGAATGAAAATGTTCCGTTTAATCACTATAGGGGGAGGTCATTGTAGTGAAGTATAAAAGTCATTTATACATACATCCTATGCTAGCTGAACGATAAATCCATTGTACCATATTATAATAGCGAGTGAGACTATGGAATCCTTGCATAGTACCGAGCTTCTAGAAGATGGGTAGGGGTTACGTCTATTCCGCGGTTCATCGGCAATGAGGGTGGCATTTATCCTGAATAGCCTATTTAGCTCGAGCACTTCCATATATGTAGCACAGAAACGAGGCGTCTGGAGAACATCTCCCGGAAATATCTGATGGCATTATTGGTCCGTAATATCAATTGTTACCCCCTTCATGTCTGACAATTATGCATCGACTCGCCAACAATTCCTGGGGTACAATATAGACATGCAGAACACTGTGGGGAAATCAATGGACGCCTGACAGGACCGTCAGCTTGGTTATCCAATCAGTAGCTCAAGCAGTTGCTATCTCGAATATAAGTCATCTATATATGTTGTAAGCGGGCCTCTATCCGCCGAAATGATCCCAGACAATTCGGTCCGCTGGTCGAATAGCGGCTCACGTAGTAATAGACGGTAGAGTGGGCATTACGATTGCTCAATGAATGGGTCGTTGGGCTTCATTCTCAGGTAAGTTTCCGTGACTCCGTGGGCAGAGTCGGCTTGATTTTGCCTCGAGGAATGTGAATACGAGTTGCCGTGGCTCCAATGGAGGTCCACCTCCGTATATCGGTGCAGATATAATAACACCTGTTGCGCCATCTAGCCCGATTTACTTTGCTGGGCTCTCTTAATCATAGTAAGCTATTAATCTTTCATTCAGTGTGCTCAACTATCATAATGCTGTTCTCCTTGATCTTCGCGCCAGCTTTGGTTGCCGCTCACGGTGCTGTAACAAGCTACATCATCGGTGGCACAACATATCCTGGATATG
The DNA here is from genome assembly GCF_022495145.1 of Xylaria bambusicola. Classification (NCBI taxonomy): domain Eukaryota; kingdom Fungi; phylum Ascomycota; class Sordariomycetes; order Xylariales; family Xylariaceae; genus Xylaria; species Xylaria bambusicola. The sequence continues at coordinate 205,406 of NW_025953559.1, read as the reverse complement.
AGGGGTTCTCACCGCAGGCCAATGCTCAAATCATCCAGAGACAAGTATGTTCGACTTTCGATTATTCACTCCTCGAATCGTTGCGTTGATGCTTTTCATGATGTTTGATGATGTTTCCTGGGTCAAATTTGCTAATTATGGGCGCAAAGTGGCCAGACTATAATCCGATCATGACGGCCTCTGATGGTAAAATGACGTGCAATGGTGGTACTTCAGCTCCCCTGTCGGCCAAGATCGCGGCAGGTTCAAACATAACAGCTGTGTGGCGCCAATGGACTCATCAGCAAGGCCCAGTCATGGTCTGGATGTACCCTTGTGAGAATGGCTTTAAATCGTGTGATGGTAAACAGAAGAAATGGTTCAAGATTGACCAGATGGGTCTTTACGGGAGTGCATTAAATAGTAATGACTGGGGAACTGGAGTTGTTTACAAGACACTGAAGTGGTCGAGCAAGATCCCCGCCAGCCTCAAGCCTGGCCAATATCTCATCAGGCACGAGCTGCTGGCTCTTCACCAAGCCAATACCCCCCAGTTTTACCCCGAATGCGCACAGATTGAGGTTACCGGCTCTGGTACCGCAACTGCCCCTTCTAACTTGCTGTCATCGATTCCCGGCTATGCTCCACAGTCTGATCCTGGTATCATGGTGAGTCCTGGCAAGTACCAAGTTATGAACATTACTGATCAAGTTCAGGTTGATATCTACAACGGGGGGCGCACCTCATACACTTGCCCCGGCCCGGCTGTCTGGAGTGGTTAAATCTTGCACACGACTGCGATAACCGTGCGATCATATCCTCATTGATATTCATCAGGGCTTTCGATGTCATAAGCTTATCTTGCACTGTGGCAAAGTCAGCCCTGTACAATAGAAACCCACAACCTATGCACAGGCTACACCCAAAGAGTTCCTACTTTCGAAGTGACGGTTAGTTTGGTCGAGTGTCTTTCAGTAGATAACCTCTGTGAATGTTTAATGTGACCTTAAGACACAGAATGCATTAGTACATCATAAGAAAAGCATAAGCAAGAGTCTAACTATCTTTTGGTATTGTTCATCTTAAAGTTGCTGTGAATTGAGAAACTGGGTGACTAAAAAATTTTATATTTACATTTACATCATGCGGACTTTCACCTCGGATATCCTTAGTGGAAGACCCTTTTTAGTCGAGCACGTGGGTTACCTAATCTACCAACTACAAGCGAGACCCTGTGCCTTTGAACCTATAGAAAAAATACATTAGACGGCCAGTAATTTCATGAACTATGCATCAGCGCTCGTTTCTGTTGGCGATCATCGCGACCACAATGAAATCTCAGCACGCTCGATGCCATGCAATAGCGCATCTACTACAGTGAAATTGCAGCCTTCTATGCTAATAAAGAAACGCTAGCCAAGTGTGAAAATATTTATTCCGATGTATTTTAACTCACAAAGTATACAACTCGTGCCACATCTTGGAGCGCCAAGATCCCTAAAACTGTAAGGGGTATTCACGGTGCACACCGTTCCCTCGCGTGTCATAGCTCTACTATACTTGGCTAGAGCGTAACACTGGATGCAGAGAGCGCTTGGCTGCAAACATTGCAATTCCATGCGCGAGGTGATACATAACAAGGTTGAACTCTCTAAGTTCAAGCGCAAACTCACTCGAACCTTTCAAATTTTGCTCAAGGACTCGTGCTATCAGCCTTGATTATAGGTTATTCAACGAGTACACAAGATAAACTTCAATTACACAGGTCAATATCGAATTAGATTCGAAGAGCCTACAGAAGGTTCAGAATAATCAGTGAAATCCTTGACTAAGATTTCGTGTAGGATTGTGGCAAGGTCGTGAGGGAACTGCACTACTCTTCCCATAATCCTCACCTATTCTAAGCCTCTACTATCTCTTAAGTCTCGTCCACCCTTTAAACTAGTAGCCGGAACAGCCGCTCGCCACTCTTAGACAACCTTCTGTCGAACAATTATTCGATAATCGTCCCGCGAAGCCCCCATGTCATTTACCCGCCGTGGTAGAGCTTTATCCCGACTTCCCTGCTGGGCCCGGGACACTTCTCTGCTGCGAAGTGATGTCAAGGAAAAGGTGATTCTGCGAGTAAAAGCTCTGAATATAAATGAAGACATGTCAGTCATCTTCGCCTCGAGTTCTATATTTTTTATTCCTGCTATAGGGGCACTGGATGGTACACATCTACTGCTCTCCTATTCTCGGCCCTGGATCACATCACACGGAAGAACGCACTCACTGATAGCATATCTCTTAGAACGAGCCCGTGGTATGGTGGAAATATCACAACGACCGAGCGCGCCGAAATTATTCTCCACACCATGGTCCTGCAGTCTTTATTCAGTTGTAGCCCGAAAAATATCGACGAGTTTGTGCTCACCTTGAGCAGCATCTTTTGGCCGGACAAGATATTTGACCGACGGGCCAATATCTTTGTTGCAGACGGGTACGCCAACGACCAGGATCCAGACCAGGACAATCGTGACTATAAATACTGTCAACATAAGGCATATTACGCATGCGCGATTCAAATTTTAGCTGGTGTCTTGGATGATATAGAGAAACGGAACACTCGAGGCAGTTCCCTTACACAGAGCATGAACAGCCGAATATTAGATGGCGAACCGGTCATTCGCCCCGGACGTATCACAAATAAGAGTGATATTCCATGTTGGGTTCGTTATCCTGAATGCCTCGATGTGTACCTCAGCGATAAAGTCGTTGATCTGATAAAGGAGGTGAACGCCTCAAAATGCGAGCCGTCTTGGCGTCTGAAAATCACCACGGAAGAACGTGCCAAAATCCTCCATGCGCGAATACAGCGCCGATTCAACAAGACTGTGAGAAGGGCCATAGAAAGGCAACGTCCGATGGCAGCTCTGTTTCATATTTTTGAGACTAGATTTGCAGAAACACTCCGGTCCATGCTGACCCAAGAGTTGAGGGTTCGCCGCGATGCACACCCTTCAGCTTGGAGCCAGACCTGCGGTATTTGGCATTTGGTTCAAAATGTGCTTCTTCGAGTACTAGAGGATTGCGAGAGACAGAGACGAACTTCTAAGGGCGGACTTGAGGCACTACATGATCGGATAAATGGACTCGTCAAGTACGGCACTGTTCTCTGCAGCGCGCTCACCAATCCTTTTAAAAGCAAGTCTAATACTTCACTCCGCGCGAAGTTATTCAGATACTCAGTGTAGTACGATTGCAAGAAGGCGGTGCCACAAGAGGAAGCGAGGAAGGGGAGGCAGTTTTCGTGTTAATTCAATTCTATTGTCCCTTCCTACTATGCTCTCCTAACTTCTTATCATTTTACTTGGCACAACTCTTAAGTCATCTATCAATAATATCTTAATTTACACTTTAAAGAGAATAAGTTCCTGCCTACATATTTATTATTCGATATTCATTTGGAGCTTATGATCATTGTCTATATTTCCCTCTATTGAGTGCCACGAGCGTTGTTTGGTTGCTTTAGTTGCCGAAAACTATTGTAGTCTTCAGTGGGAATGCCACGCCTCAGTCTCCTGGTTATTAAGACATCTGCTTATTTCCTGTCCAGGTTTGCGTGGAGCTGATGCTGCTTTATCGGGGATATAAAGATCAAGGCCAGGATCCCCCAGGCGAGCATTAGTAGCCAGACACATAAGAATGCGCCCATAAACGATTGGATAACCCCTTCAAACCAATCAGTCGGCAGATTTCTCAGTTCTGCCATATCATCCAGAAGTCTCTGAATTCTCTCGGTAGCATTTGGCATATCCCCAAACCTCTCCCAGAGATTATTTCGAAGATTACCCTGATAGATGACCGAAGCAATTGTAATGCCAATTGTGCCCCCTAGACTTCGAGCAAGATCTGCGATCATTTCGTTAGATTGTCTACAAATCAACAGACTAGTAGGGTGCTAGTAAAGCTCGCGAAAAGGAACTTACAAGTACAAGAAGTGACAACTGCTTGCTGTGTGTGGTCTACAGATGCCACACATGCCACTTGGGTGATTCCGAAAACTGCTGTATAGCCTCCACCGACAATCAAGAACGCAATGGATGTCAACCAGCCTGGGGAATACTCGTTTTGAAATGTGAACATGGCAATTCCAAATGTCATGGCAAGCACACAGCTTATCACCAGCCCGACATACTTGCCAGTTCTTTTCATCAGGTAGCCCGTAATGAGCGCTCCGGCGGACGTCCCAAGAGAGACTGGGAGGATCTTCAATCCAGCAGTCGTGGCTGAATCGCCTCGCACTTGTAGGTAAAGCGGTATATAAAACACACTGGTAAGTGCAATAGCGGAGCAAAAGATACTAGCTAAGCAAGATGTGAGGACAGTACGGTTGTAGAGAAGTTTGACAGGAATGATGGGTTGAACTGCAGTTTGTTCCCAACGGAACAGCGCCGCGAATACTCCGCATGAGAGTAATATGGCTGTGGGTGGTAGAGGATGTGTCCAAGGTACGACATTTCCTCCGAAACTGAGACCCAGTACCAGCAATGTTAGAGATAACGAGGTCAGAAAGACACCGCCGAAATCAATACGTTTCAAGTACGTTTTATCTGATTGTTTTGGTGGTACTTTGACTAAGAAGTAGACGATGATGGCTGAGATGAAAGATGGTGGAACTTGAATTAAGAAAGCTAGCCTCCAGCCCATTGAGGAGTGATCATTGAGATAGCCGCCGAGAACAGCACCAGTCATGGTGCCGCACCCATACCAGATGTTTGCGATCCCTCCAACCACACCCCGCTTACGTAGTGGAATAAGGTCCGAGGCCAAAAATGTAGGAATGCTCATTAGACCGCCCCCTCCAATACCAGCGATGAGACGTCCAAATATCATGGCTTGTTGGCTCGTGGCGAGTGCGCAGATGAGGTTGCCAGCAGTAAAGGCAAGGTTGGCGAAAACTAAGCCAGGGCCTCGGCCAAAGATATCCGTCAGCCGGCCTGATATTGGCTGAGCCGCGGCATTGGATATAAGATATGCCGTAGCAAGCCACGATAGTAATCTGAGAGAGTTGAACTCGCTTGATATAGGACCAGAAAGGGTGGCTATGACAGTGGTATCAGCAGCGCCGAGGAAGACGCCGAACCAGGCGGTACTCATAACAAGCGCCAGCCATGCAAATGAAGGCTCTTTGCAGATGATTGTCCTCTCGCCTCCTTCGTCCGAGCTGACTTCAGAGCCCGCAAGCGTGGAAGAGGCACTCTCAACATCTGATTTTGAAGCCGGATGTAGAAGTGGTGTGCGCTCAGAGGCAAAATCATGATCGCTGGGGCTTCTGGTGGTCCCTGGCCAGCTATCTGAAGCTTTTGACATGATTGGTTTCTAAAGGAAAATGATAATTAGGAAGAATCAAGATTTTGAGATACAATATCTCAGCACCGAGGATAGAGAGTTTGATCTTCTTGTCATCAGTCGAGTAGTCAAAAAAATCCCAAGAGACTTATGATTCTCTATATGAAACTAATAGTTCTTCACTATGTGTGTTGCCCTAAATCCAGATTAGAACCAAAGGTCAAGATTGAGCAAACGTGACCAAGTCTTCTTTCTCTCATGATGGGCATAATGGTGTCCTCTACACTTAATCGTGACTTTCCATTCTCTATGGTGGATATCGTGACCTCTACACACAGTCATCTAACCAATGTTCTTATCCTTGTCCAAGAGTTACGACTACAAATTAATCAGGTACAATCTTCGTCTGAATAGGGCCATAAGACTGCGCTGTGGTATTGCCATAGCGCATCAAGGTGTACACTGTGTGGGTTAGTGCTTGCTTGTATGTGGTAACCCAATAGGTTGAGCACCTTCCTGTGTAATACAGCGTCTGCTGATGAATTGCCCTCAACTCTGTGACGATAATACTACTTCCCATGAGGTCGGCTGGCAGGCCTCTATCAGGTGGTTACGCGGTTTCGTATGACTTTGACTTTGATGGTGGCAAGAGTATACTTCACGGGTATGTCCCACGCCGTTTGATGTATCGTGAAAGCGAGGAGCAGGTGATCTAGGGTTCCCGGTGGAAAGTCATACAAGACTGAGGTTCGTAAGTTAAGAGATTACACTGTGACCGGCTTCGGAGAGAGTATGTTTCATAGCAAGTTTAGGTTCGATCGGTTGCTCACCAGACTTCGGGGTGATCTTTGTGTTCTGCGCTTCGTGGCAATTGTGAACCATCGTCGCTTGCGGCACGTGAGTATTTGGTAAGTAACTGTGATGACTGTCCACGCCAAGATCAACCAAGGTCAGCACTAACTGGGGCAAGGTGGCTCTGGGTAGCATCTAACGGAGCACGGAGGTGTGGAATGGATGTCGGAGGAGACATGGGCACTCCCGGAAGCGCCGCGTTCTCCAGCCGGCCCCGTAACTAGCTGATGCCTGGATAATACACTTGCAACATTGTTTGAGATGGTGGTGTGGCCCAGACTACACAGTGTACAGGCTTCACCTTATCCTTGTCAGTACCTGCGATATAGCTAGGGACGGTCCGTTGCATGGGATGGCGCGCCAAGCAGCTCCACACGCACCAGTGTTGCGCCCCTCTCTGCGGCGAGAGATGTGCGAAACGATGTACCGATACCTCTGGTCGCTTGCTATGTACCAGTACACGCATACAAACCACTGCCGCGCACCAGGCGATCTTGTTACGTGCAGTTGAAGACCTCAGATCTCGATAATGGAACCTTGATCCACATGAAATTCACATGATGAGACCAGGCTAGTACCATGAAGTTTAGCAACCCGAGGGGCCAATGAAGCGTAACTGCCTGACTAAGGTAATTAGCCTAAGGTTGATTATGCAGTCAACATCAAAAGTTTCCATGGTTGTTTAGGCTATTGGGTAGATTCTGTAAATGGAAGACCCCTTGTCTATGATATCACTCGCAGCTGACATTTGTTGGAAGTAAGTGCTCCACCGTACATGTAAGTCGATAGACAGGTTCGACTAGGATAGTATAGTCATTCTTAATCACTTCTAATTCATGTTTAACAGTCAGGGAACTTAGGCGCATACCTTCAACTCGCTATTCACTCCAGTCCACCATAGTCAGCTGAATGAACTATGTGCCTGCTGCTACTAGGCTAAAGACTGGGGCCAATGTGCCTAGAGCGTCATAAGATGCCTGACTGGCACTTCATAAGTTGCATGTCTATGTTATACTAGAAGAGGAACCTTAGTCACGCCCGCGTGGCAAATTGAGTAAGGTTTCAAAATTCAATAAATTCTTAAGGGGCACCCTGTTTATGCATTGGGCATCCCAAGAGAAGAGCAGGGGTAGTTAAGGCTATTGTAACGACCCCTTATACATCTGACCAATATGTCGTCTAGAAGATCAAGTACTGCCTTCTCCTGGGTCACGTTTCCCTAAGTCGTGTATCCCGCCAGCTATCGTATAGATCTCGGCTGACCTTAAAGTCCAAACACCATTTCAAGCATATCTGTAGTGATGAGTGTGCCCTCTTGCTGTATCATGTGGTCCAAGGACCGCTGCAACTTACAGTCTGCGCGGAGGTATGAAATATGGGCTTTAGGAAACGAGTAACATATACAGTGCTCGGTTCATAGCTCACAAGACCTCATGGTTCGATCAGTCGACGGTGCTTTGATAGGAGTAAACTGTGAGCACGATCGGTCTTCTTATCATGTGTCTAATCTTCCTGAGCCCTGACTTCAGCTATGGGTCTTAGGCTCATATGGCACCGGTGAGACAGAACTGACCTTCTCACGTATTCCCTTGGCGTGTGATAGAAGCGATACGGTGTGTGGTTTCTGTTCCCACGGGGACCGCTCAGAAAATAACAGTTTATGGTCAGATGGCAGTTGGCTTTAACATAGCCTATTGCCTGAGGGGAAAGACTTAGTCGATCAATGTATACAAGTACTTATACTATGCCGTTGAGCTCACAATAGCTGGATACGATGAACAGACTTCATTGACTTGAACATCGTTTACCTCTTCTATTCCTTACACAATGCTTTCCGACCGTATTCAGAAAAGTCTCAACTGGCTCAATGATGCGTTGCCAGCCGCACCACCTTACCCCGAAGATGTGGTGAAGATGGACTCAGCCGAGAACTGGCTTGTACGGCCGTATATCCTCCCTATCATGAAGGAAGCAATCGCCTCTAATTTGGAAGGCGAGCACCTATCTTATCAGAAGAGCTACGGTGGAAACCCCGCGCTCCTAGAGGCAACATCGGCTATGCTCAATAAGTTCTTTTCACCTCGCTCTCCCGTAAAGCCTGAACACATCGTGGCTGGTGCTGGTGCGGCCGCCATTCTCGATAGCCTTGACTTTGCTATTTGTGACTTGGATGATGGCTTGCTCATCGACGCACCTATGTGGGAGGGCTTCGGGCTAGCCAGCAACTTGAGGAACGACGACCGCCTTATTCCCGTGCCGAGGCCCCCGTCATATTCAAGCAAGGGGCAGGCCATCGCGCACTACTCCAAGGCAATGGAAAGTGCGCCGTGCCGCATTCGCGGAATAATTGTCTGTAATCCGCAGAATCCATACGGGCACATATATCCCCTGTCTTGGATGGAAGCCATATTGCAATTCTGCGAAACGCAAGACATCCATTACATTTCCGATGAGATTTACGGCATGTCGACTTTCGGCCCAGTGTCCTCATCGTCGAGGTTGCCAGTCTCAGAGAAGAGCGAGCCAATCTTTGAGTCCCCGGAGACAACATTCACATCAGTCATGTCATTTAACCTCGAGAAACTGGGCGTCAATCCCGCGAGGGTTCATTGTATTTATGGCATAAGTAAGGACTTGGGCAGCAGCGGGCTTCGACTTGTAAGCTGGTATCCTATTATATTTAAACTCACGAGGCGGTGAAAGAAAAAATTGAGGGACTCTGCACTGAACACAGAGGTGTTGAGTCTCACTTTTTTCTTGCACCGCCTCGACTCACTTTCGATTGCTTAAAACCACTGACGCGAATGGGGAAACAGGGATTCTTCATTACGCAGCACAACCCGGAGCTCCGCCACGCGCTGTCGATCCTTAACAGGTTTAGAGTATCCAACGCTTCATCCCTGATGGGGCTAGGTCTCTTCTCTGATCTATTAGCCCTCGAGGTTATCATTGCTCGAAACAAGATAAACCTTCGTAACGCGGCCGAGTATGTCGGCGACTTCTTAGCGTTCCATGACATCTCGTTCTATCGGCCGACTGCAGGCTGTTTCCTATGGGCGCGCCTCGGTGGCAACTCTGCGACCAAAGAGTCGGATGCCGCGCTCTGGAAGCAGTTCGCATCGGGCGGCGTCGCCCTGGCTATTGGAGGCGCATTCAATGAAAGCGAGCATGGATGGTTCCGCATCACGTATGCGCTCCCGCAGGAAGAACTACAGAAGGGCATACGTCGCATTGAGATTGCACTAGGCAGAGATAAGAAATGGCAGCCGGGCAAGGCGAGTGGCGCGTTGATTGCGCAACATGGACAATCTCTACGAATGCGACCAAAAAAAAGCTCGAAGAGCTTTGGACTGCCTTTGAGTTGGATTATGTGGTGGCTTTGATGCACGTGTCTGAAGGCGTAGTTCCACAATGAAGAGCGACAGCCATTTATCCCTTAGTCGCCTCCGGTAGTTCGAAGCTAGATAGGAAAGTCGATCCGTGTACACGTTCCTAGATACTTTAGCCAGTTCTTTTGATAATACATCTAGCAGCTGTTCCTATTGACTTGGTGTTGGTTTATGATAAAGGTGTTTGTTCGTTCCTGTCTTGACAGCCAAGCCCTCTACAACAGCGAGGCCTAGCTTAACGCATGGAATTAAGAAAACCATCAAATTATTATTTGAGACTATTCCCAACCGTCTGCTCGTCCACGATCCTCTCAGGTTTTGATGCTACAGAGTGATCATAACGAAATACACATAGAGATTGATTCAACAGAAATCTTGTCTTCCAGGAAGTCTAGTGATGTAACATCCGTTTCTGGTGATAGGGGCCACCACTACCAACAAAGCAGGGGTATGCCAGGCTAAAATCTTACCTTTAGCTACTTCTGGTAATCATAACCTTACTGCACCATTTTTCGAAAAGACCAGGACGGACTCTGCTTACATGCAAGTAATTATATAAGCGATTGACAATCTAGCTATAAGTACTACGTGACTACCTTAGTAGGAAGAGGAAAGAAAGTATGTGAGGATATTGATATGTCATTATGAAAAACTGACAGTGGGAGGAGAGCATAAGTATACTTCTAAAATTGGGTGAGTACGATGTCGATGTCGCCAACTAACACGAACTTGATCACAACCCCTTAGACAAAGCCCATGATTTTCAAGTAGCGATCTAGCCCGTCAGAGCTCGAGCGGGTACTGGTCAACATATATCGGATGGGATGAAGAGCTCTGCAGATGATCCCAGATTCTCTCGCGTGCTTTGTCCAATTTCTGACCCCCTTTAGTAGCTGACAGACTTCCAGCCTTGAGGCCTCTGCTGTTTTCTCTCTCAAGTTCCACTATACGGAAGAATTATATTAGTAGATCTCTCCTTTGCGATGCTCAAATTTCGTGGACTTACTATGAAGATGCACGACAGCACTCTTACCGGTGTACAGTGCGTGCCCGACGTTAGTACGCGTATCTGAATTTGCGTCTCCGACCGCGTAAATCCCAGGTACATTGGTAAGCATGTTGTCGTCTACTGCCATCATACCATCTACTAATTTGACGCCCACTCTTTCGCCAAGAGAGGACCGTTGCTCTTCGTCGAAGGTGTAGAAGAATGTATTGCGCTCTATGCTTGGGCCCTCCTCAAACTCGATGCGGAACAGGTCATACTCAGGCATGCTAGGCAAATGTGAACCGGAGTGGTCTGCACTCCCGTCGCGTAGCCGAGTAATCCGGGATATGGTGCGATTGTCTACTTTAATGTTGCGCTTCTCCAAGTATTGCGACGAATTCTCAGCAAATATGATATCAGCATGTGCGCGATTCTCGAGAGTATCTGTGCCATTGGCAAAGATTATGATGTTTGTATTCAGCGTCAATACTTCCGCCGCTGCCCTAGCGGCCTTGGAAAAGGATCCAAGGATACCCATAGGCTGGTCTGCGTGCTCGTTGCCATCGCACCAAGGACACCAATAGATGCCCTTGCCAAAATTCTCCTGCAGACCAGGGGTCGGGGCGATAAGATCGCGCAAACCCGTGGCAAGGACTATCTTGCGAGCAGTAAGTGACGAGGATGTGCCATCAAATGCGGTCATGGATACGGTAAAGTATGCATTTCCAGCTTCGGGCTGAATATCGGTTACAGTGCCGTTAGTGGTCTTGATGGTCTTGTAGTGGGCAACTTGTTGTTGCGCGACATAACGAAAGTACGCCGGCGGAACACCTATGCTGCTATAAGTAAACTTGGCACATGGACTTGAATACCAGGGTTAGAGACATACCATCAAAGCCAATAACATCGTGCATAAGCCGTGTAGGAGCGTTGCGGTATTCCCCGGAATCGATGAGCAATGCATTGCGGCGAACTCGAGCAGCGGCACTAAGTGCGGCCAGCCCTGCAGGACCACCGCCAACTATAATAACATCATAATCCGTCCAGGTGGATGGGAGAAGTATAGGGGCAGCACTAGCTAGCACTGCAAAAGCTGATAGTAGAATGACTGTAAACCAAGACATTTTGGGCGAGGCAAAACTGTCTTACACAACATGCCGAGCATAAGAACACATTGAAGGTTCTCTAGAATCATTTAGATATTTATCGTTCAACATAGCAGGATTGAGCTGAACTGGGTTAGCCATCGATAGGTGCTCACATGGCCATTGTTCACCAATCTCATGTCTTCTCGGGTCTTCTCAGCCAACATCGAGCAATAGCTCATTTAGTTAGTCAACGACCTTGTGACTCAACAACATACCACGATCTAGCGGAAATCTGTCCGAGCTGTTATCTTTGAACGGGTACTGTTGATGATGGTGCGTGAAACCGTGTGACTTCCAAGTGGTCATGAACATAGGCTAGGCGGTTCGATGCCGGAGTTGATCACAGATGAATACACCACCACGGGCAAGGGGTGTTGCCATTGATCGCCAGTGCAGATCACAGTGTGTCAAAGGCACACCTAACCTCACCTACTTGCAGATTCAAAATGTTGCCAAGGAGAACAATGACCAGGGCATTGTGATTGGGTCCTGTAGCCGACACATGATCTGCTGGGATGCTATCAGATATCGCATTGCATACGTTATCAGCTTCTTATGACACGAGAACCGGAACCTTCGAATAGCTCTCAGTGACTGGTTTCGGTGAGAAGGTTATGCGGGCTATTGATCGTCCGAAGTCCTACGCTCAGCCCACTTAGAACCCAATCTCTAGCCATAACAGGCAACAACGACGGATCCCACGATATAGGCAGGTACCATACCTATAATGGACTTGGCCACAAATACTACGTGCGGTTCACCGGCTGTTCCTGTGGCATGGGGTCCTATACGACCTTGAATCTGTTCTCGTTGTTTGGCGAACTCCTTTTGCTCTTGCTGCCGAGAGACGCGAGCTCCTACATGAGTGCAACGTTATCACTATGTCTCTCTACACCAGCGGGCACTTTACCGTAAGTCAACATACTCCCGCATATCCGCCCAGCGGTAGAGCGAGGCACTAGGCATTTGAGGCCAATCGTGGTCGTCAAGTGAGCGATATAGTTTATTTCAGTTGATTTATGATGAGAACGGTGCTCACCATAGGTTGGGTTGATACCACTATCATGAACTCGAGTTAGTTTTGCTACTTAGATTGAACTAGCAGTCGCCATCATGAGCATCTGTAGCTAACTCAAACTTATGTCAAGTTGGCGAGAAGCCGCGTGTCGTTCCGTTCTACAGAGATTGGCCCTGTGCAAATGCCATGCCGAGCAAATAACCAATGTGCTAAGCCGGCGATACTGTTAACGAGGTGTGCCAATATCGTGTCTTGGGGCAGAAGATGCTGCACTTTGTAATAACTACCAATACAATCCAGAGTGCCCAGCTGCGTCATGAGATTCATGACAATACAGAGTGCAAGTGCGCTGCAGGCGAACAGATCATGTGAGCACAGTCACTTTTACTGCTTAACTTCTATACCTTAGGCATATTAGCTACTAAGTTGGTGTTGCCTGCTGAATCACTTATGGCATTGCCATCACTAAATTGAGCAGACATGTTGTGATTACGAAGCCGATGTTGCAATAATAACTCCGGGTGAGGGGTTGCCTGCAATCCTGCTGTCGCTTGGCCCTGTTGAATGTAACCTGGGCAGGGTAACTAGCCGGGTCTAAGAACTGCATGCAACCCTAACCCAAGCCATCCATATAGTGTACTTAGTAAGTAGGTGTGTCTTGAACTGCCACTTTGAACGCCACATGAAGATTGTGGTGTGGGATTGTAACCCTACTGAAGCATGTCTCGTTTTAGCAAAATACCTTGCTTATAGTGGAGCCACATACTTAGGTACTATTACGAAACTTTCTGATCGCTATGGCGTTTTTGTTTCAAGGTAAGCCGGTCTACAAATAATGTCTAATTGGTATTAAATTTACCTCAGCGAAGGCTAGGCCCCTGAAAGCTGTTAGGATCTATGGGTGTGTCTAGGGTAAGCTAGTGTCTTCAAGAGTTGCCTAGAAACCATTTGTTCCTGTGTCTTCGTTCCACATTTACTTGCTTACTCGAAATATGTGCCAATATCAAAGGGCAATTCGGGTCTAATGAAGTACCTTCTAAATATCTTTGGAGCCGTAGAAGTATCGCCGGGGATTACCATACAACGATTCTTTAAATCCATCTCAAGATTCCCTGTAGTTAGAGGCTTGCATGCGAAATCCACTCCCCCAACAGGGCACTTTACCTCATATGAGTTGCATGATCTGAGTCAACGCTTTACCGTGATGTTCGAGTCAGCTGAGGTGAATGTTGTTAGTTTCCTCGTGATCCCTCATGTTGGGGATCATACAACGCAGCGTGACCGGCAGATAAACCTGATCTGCGGCATGTCAGACCGTAGCCGTAACCGCATTGAGCTAAACCATACATCTACGCTGTTGCAAAGAGAGGGGTTTTGTTATTGTGCTATTGTAAGATTGATGGCTAAGGAATGGGCAGGTCAGTGCTTTGGTCGATAAGCTGTAGTTACCTCTTATAAGTATTACCGAGTCAATACTAACACGTTTCTATGAGAGTCCTTGATTTAAACATATGAGTAGATCTCTGATCATCAATTTAGCCAGTATCTCAACTATGATGTGCTGATTTGCCCTTGACAATATCACCACAATGAATTCAACTTGTCTCCCGCCCATGTCTCCGTTCAAGTCACTGGACAAGTGTGACACCGGACCGACTAATTCAATTCTTGACGCCACTACGGCCATGTTAGAAAGCTTTGGCGATTGGCAAATCCGTTCTGATATCGTTTACCTTGACAACGGCGCATTTGGTGCTTGTCCCACGATTGTGGTTGAACAGCAGCAACATATCCGACGGTGGATTGAGGAGAATCCTCACGAATTCTTTGAGCGAAATTACATAAAGTCGTGGGAGAGCAGTAGAAAAGTTCTAGCCAGTTTTCTGCATGCCGATGCGGCGGACATAGTGTTCACTCCTGGGGCGACACAGTAAGGGTGATAAAGCGCTGCTTGCATATGAGACAAATTCATTGACAAAAATACAGTGGAATGAATGTGGTGATTCAGAGCCTGAATCTAGATAGTGGTGATGAGATAATCACTACAAACCATGCCTACAGCTCTGTTCGGCTTGTACTTGACCACATAGCCGAGAAACTCGGCGCGACGGTTGTCGTTGTCGATATTCCCCTGGAGGTACCTGGACCAGACGCTCTGCTACAGCGGATTCTATCTAGTGTCACGCCTCGAACGCGGTTTGCGATAATAGACCACGTTCCCAGCAGATCCGGATTAATATTCCCGATAAAGGAGATAGTCAGCGAACTTGCTAGTCTGAACATTGATACACTAGTGGACGGCGCACATGCACCAGGCATGATCCCTCTCGACGTCACCGACATCAACGCGGCATATTATGTCGCAAACTGCCATAAGTGGATGTGCGTGCCACGTGGGGTTGGCTTTCTTCATGTTCGACGGGATCGAGTGCAGAACATTAAACCGGTGGTCATTGCTCGATCACCATTCGTCGTGAATAAATCCAAGCATTCACATCTGGAGCATAGCTTCGGCTGGATGGGAACCTACTGCCCTTCTGCCCTCCTAACTTTGCCTACGTCTATCTCCTATCTCAGGACTGTCCTTCCAGGGGGCTATAATGGCTTGATATCCAGAAATCATGACCTCACAGTTCTTGCGCGGAGAATTGTTTGCAGGACTCTAGGCATCCCCCTCCCATGTCCCGACAACATGATTGGTGCCATGGCTACTATCCCACTTCCCGACTCTCCCGGGCCGGAGCAGGAGGGAATGTTGCCAATCCAACAAATTCTATGGAAAGAGCATGGGATAATAATCCCTATTTACTCCTGGCCAGCTTATCCAAAGAGGGTGATGAGATTATCTGTTCAAGCTTATAATTACTTGGATCAGTATCTCCGACTCGCCAACTGTCTCCGCTCTGTCTTGCATAATGAAAGACTTACCGTGCAAAAGACCCTGAACACATGGCCACTTAAGTCCTTGAAGCAACCAGACGCTTGGGGAAACACCAAAGAGCATGCATCCACGGAATACGCCTCGGCCTGTGGACACGCTGCCGAAAGCGGGGTCAACAGTATTGACTGTCTAACCACGCCGCATGACGACATTGAAAACCCGACGGTCTGGACTCTTGTAACACTAGCCCAGTCCAGAGTCCGGAGAATCATGCATGGCATTTTCAACTCCTACCCCGTGTCTCTCTATCCTACCGCTGGAGAAAATGAGACGCTGGCTGGCACAGCAAGTTCGTCCCATGCCAACTTAGAGTTGTCTAGGGTCACATACATGCTGAGTACTTTTAAGCGACGTAGACTTCCAAAGCTAATGGCCCCCGTTATTGCTCGTTTACTTGAGGCCGAAGACGTAGTTGGAAGCTGGGCCGACTCGGTAGATGTTCTACGAAATCAAGCCCAGATATTAACCCGCGCTATGGTATCTGAAATGGATGCTCCTCGAACGCCGAACGAGTATTCAGCTGACGCTAATAAGTTCGTTCAAAAAGTAGCAATATATGAACCAGAAAGTCACGATAGAAACCTGAGTCTGACATTCTGGCTTCGAGCATTAGCGGACTTCACCGTGAAAGGCCAATGGTCTCTCGCACGCATCACCTCGTTTCTGCAAATTCATGCTTTCCTCAAAGATCCAGTTGGTGGGCTACGCAGTGACTTCGTCATCCAGAGAGAACTATATTCCCTCCTTTTCAACAAGCTTAAGCCGGATTTTGAAGACATTAAGCATAGCCAAACAGTCTTGCAGGAGGTCGTCGCGCAGTTGGCTCTTGAATCGTCGTTCTTATCACAGCCCCTCATCCGCGATACTGCCTATGTTCATTTCATAGATGATCAGCAGCTTGTGTACAGCTATGTCGATATAGACAACTTAGCGAGGTCCGAATTTTCGTGTACAGATATCGTTATTGGAATGATTCAGGACATTATCGGCAACGCGAGTCGAGACGAATGTTTGATTGCGCCTATCACTGTAGCCAGCAGCTATCCAGTCTGCTCTAGCCATAACGGGCGCCCGGTCATCATCGATGGTAACAACCGCACTACGACTATTGCATTCTTAAGATTTGTCTCCAACTACGGAGTACCCAAATCTGAAGAGATGGGTAGTATTCAGGAACACTGCCGAGATTATGGACTCGGGCCAGTCTGCTTTGTAGATTTCTGCAAAGTACTGAGCGCGCTTTGGCAAAGCTACCCGAATATCATTGAACAGCTCAGACGGCCTGAGAATGTGGCCTTGTTCCGCAAAGTACGGCAACTGCCAGCTCTAGTTACTGAGGAATCGTCATTTTTCACAAAGACACTGCTGGATGTTGAAGAGAGCGTATTACAGCCAGTCCACCAAAGTATTTTTGCTACGGACGATCTGTTGGTGGCATTTCCGGGAAAGATGCAAAGCCATGGCCGAGCTAGAGGATTCATGGCGATGCCAATTCGTTAATATTAGCCACATAGGTATAAATAATTTGAGGTTTTCAGGGGCAGTTAAGTTTGTTTTTTTCTGTATTTAGCTTTGCTCTATAACAGTTTATATTTCCTCACGCCTGAGATATTGTACCGATCAATCTTTCATGGCCCAATCAGCAGCGGCTATTGCGTGAATCTTAGTTGTATCAAACATGGGCATTGGGCATCCGGCTTCTTCCACTAGTAGACCAATTTCAGTACACCCAAGAATCAAACATTCTGCACCTGCTTTTGCTAAGTCCCCGATGATCGTGTAGTAGGCCTGTCGTGAGGCTTCCGTGATGATTCCATTACAAAGCTCTTTGTAAATAATCGAATGAACAGTTTCGCGGCCTTCGTCTTCCGGGACAATAACACGTAATCCATACTTGTCAGCCAAACGAGCCTTATAGAAGTCTTTCTCCATGGTAAAACGAGTGCCTAGGAGCCCGACAGATTTGAATCCTGCTTTAAGAATGCAGTCTGCCGTAGGATCGACGATATGAATTAAGGGTAACTGCGAGGCTCCCTCGATGCCGTGGCTCACGAAGTGCATGGTGTTGGTGCAGAGGACTATGGCATCAGCACCAGCGAGCTTGAGCTTGGTGGCGGCAGTGTCGAGGAGAGCGCCCGCCTCTTCCCACTTCCCCGCATGTTGTAGTTCCTCGATCTCGGCGAAGTCAAACGAGAAGACTATGCAGCGAGCAGAATGTAACCCGCCCTGGACATGGCGCACGCGCCGGTTGATCTCCTGATAGTATGTAGTAGTAGACTCCCAGCTCATGCCGCCGAGCAAGCCTAGGGTTTTCATTGTGTACCTTGCTGTAAATCGCCGTTCGAGTCTATGAAATGTTCCACGTTGATAGCCAGGAAGCAGAGATACACAGAGGCTTAGTTGGACGTGTAAACGAGGACGGACGAGTTTGGTCTGCTGACCACTTCCCGTCCCCGCCATCTCCATACAGTGATAAGGCGTACAAGTTGGACGGAGTACTTCCCGCTGACAGGGGAATGTGCGCTAGTGTATGCAAGGATCTATGGCCGCGTCTTCTGAAGATCAGGGCATCCTTAGATGTATCAATACTTAGAGACTATGACGCTGCTTTCTCGTTCTTCTCACCAATCGCAGGTGAAGGAAAGGTGCATAAGGCCAGAGTAATGCACGCTGCCGGAGTGTGGCCGCAGCACATTCGAACCATAGTAGCCATCATGTAGGGCGAATGCTACGTCCGGATCCTCTGCACGCTGATTACCGATTTTCCTAGTTTAGCAGTTGCCATCTGCAACCCTGGTGTTGCAATCTCGATCGGCAGTTATCAACCACATGACAAAGCAGAAAGGCTAGTTTGGCGCCCAGAGATAAGCCTTCCAGGATATCCGGACCGATCCCAATCTGCCTCACGTAGGGACGCTATACTGCACTACAAGCTTGGACAATTCTCAGAGGAACTTGAAGTTTCATTAGAGTGTGGTCAAGGCTTGGATAGGCCTCGTCAGGCAACCAGGGCAAAATGGACGAGAGACTACATGGGTAGAAAGTATCCCCCTTCCTAGCAACTGCATTGGTGATCCACGCCCTGTTTTCCAGGAGGGTTAAAGCTACAGAGCTGGCAATTAGTACGCTAAGACTAATTGCCAAAGTTGACTCTTACTAAGTAAGAAGTGAGCATTCTATTCTTACTGGCCCCAGCTTTTAGAATTGGCTTAAGATATAACAGTAGATGACTTACATGTACATCCTTAGTTAGGAATAGAGAACGAATCAAATGCCATAGGCCTATACTCAACAAATACACATGATCGGTACTGCCAGCGGGCATTTTCAGTGGGCACTACAATCAAGAACATCAGTAGCCAAGGACTGTGGTCGGCTCTAATATTATTGAGTCAATCTAAAATAAAAAAGGAAGTGAAGATATTTGCTATAGTAAATGCTAGACAACCCAGGTACTACCGCTGACACCATCATACCCCTAAAGTCCCCCCAGCCACACAAGCCACAATACCACCATCTCCCATGACAAGCTCTCTGATGTCTATCCATGCCGTCTTCCACCCAACTTTTCGACCATTGATAAGCAAGAATTTAGCGACCTTCTTCTGTAGTTATTGTACTATGCAAGAAGATTCTGGTCGGGAACTACGCCGAGAAAAGCCTATTCTTCTCCCCGAACTAGTGACTCTAGGCAGACGACGCAGGCGACCTGGGATTGCTGCTGTAGCTTCAACAGTCATCAAGGGTGTTGTATCCAGCGCTGGGGAGGTAACATCAACAGCCATGTTAGGTAGGGATAGGGTAGGCACCCCTGACTTGGCCGTTCCGTCCTCCTGAGTAACAGCTGACTCTTCTTCAGCTTGTTTCTTGGCCAGTTCCATAAGGTATATGGCATAACGACTCTGCTTGTTATGAATTCCACATTCCGTCTTCTGCTGACCCTTCCAGCGACCATTACGCTCATCTTCACCATCAGCCACAGGTTGCGTGGAATGCCAGTCACCAACGCTCTTATATCCTCTGTCTAAGAGCACGTTGTAAGGTACATTGTTGTCTATGATGTATTGGTGCACTTGGTCAAAGGACCATTGCGCAAGAGGATTGATCTTAACAACGCCCCTCTCGTGATCCATCTCCACGATGGGAATATTTCCTCGGGCTGCGCCTTGAGACCTTCTGCGCCCTGTGAGCACTGCAGCGACATCGAGCGTATGATAAGATCGCTGTTGAGGCTCAACCTTGGCCAAATAGTCATACCGCTCGCTATTAAACTCCCACAACTTGTTGCCGTATCGCTCTTCGAACTCCGAGGCGGTACTGCAACCATTGGGCAGGAAGGTATGAACTTGTATGCCAGGATAGCGTTCCTTCACGCGCTCTATTAGCTGATGCGTCTCCTGGAAATGATATAACGTATCCAGGAAAATGACTTCTACGGGCGAAGCGCCCGGAGTCTCAGCATGGAACTTGGACAGCATGTCTAGAGTGACCAGCCCAGTCAGGCCGAATGCCGTGGTTTGGTAAAGATTGGGGAAAAGGAGTTTGCTGGTACGCAGGATGTCCTGCGGAGAAAGTTTCTCAAATTGCTCGTTTAGATGCTTCAGGTGAAGCTCTGTGAGCTTGACTTTTGGTGGCATCGAGAATGACTCGAAAGAGGAGCGTCGTGAAGCGTACCCGGAATCGGGCTGTTCATAACGGTGAATTTCCATTATGTTTGCGAACACGTCTGTAGTTGAGCTTTTTTGATAATGGGATAAAAATATTTGAGGCGGAAAAAGAAGGATGGAAGATCAATGTTACTCGCGTTTTAAGGCGCTTAGTTCAGGGGCAAATACAGGAACACGGCATATAAGAATGTCATAGATACTAAGTCTTCTTGACTGGATGAATCTTGGTTATTTATTGTATATAAATATTCTGGAAGGCGAGGAATTACTTAGACGAACTTTGCCCTCACACTCATAGACTCCTAAGTATGCCAGCATGACAGCCCCCTGGTAGCAAATTACCTCCATCAGCGTGAGTCCGTTACATGTGCATCATTGAGAATGACCCCTAATCTTCGAACCGTGCTGTTGATTGTATCTCGTGACGATATTTCCCACAGTCTTTTTACACTGCAAAAACACACTGTCCAAACTCACGGTAGCCACGGTTCGAGTTATCCTCCCCACACACATAGCTCGCCTGACCCCATCACGACCCGTTCTACACACCACACTGCGCCCAAATATCTTGGCTATAATTTGTTCCCTACTTCCACTCAACATTTGAAAATCTTGTAGAAAGTCTGTATACTGTATGAAACTGTGGCTGCTTATAGGGAAAGGGTCAGGTGAAGGGGTCAAGGGAGTCCGGGGATCCATAGCCAAGAATCTCGAAGCTGTGACCCTTGATGTAACCATATCTGTGATGGCACGGCTTCAATTCTCGCCACAATGGCCGGTATCATCTCATCCGAGCTCGGAGGCAACTGGGCATTAAATATCAAAGAAGGGATCTTGCACCAGGTGATCTTCTAGGTGCGACACAAGTCTACGACAGCCACTTGAACACCCCCTCTTGGACTTGTAAATTAGTCTTGGCACTTCCCTTTTGTCAAAATAGTCTTTTACGAAACTCGGGACAAAATGAGCGCTTTAAGTGAGAGTACCCAGTTATCGCCAAATACACGGGGCTCTGTATACCAGACCGAGCAGGGCACCATTTATTATGGCTCTCGTCGTAATGAGCACCAATCGAAGCAAGCTCCCAATGACGATGATAAAGGGCGGCAGAAAATATCACGCTCCAAATCCGCAGGCAATCGGCCTGTTACTGTCAGCTACTCGACATTTGGGGGGCAACAAAACGAATACATGCCGTTATTATCGACACAAGAACTAGATCAGCGGCAATGGATCATTGAACCTGCTGAGTCTGGGTTTCTGAGACTTGTTCAAAACTTCGATTTCAAGTGGTACGGCTCTACCATGGGCACGGGCATCGTGTCCATTCTGCTGTTCACCTTCTCGAACATTTACACCCCGGCTAGCGCAATACTGTTTCGACTCAGTGTCATCTTCTATGCTTTCAACATACTATTATTTTCTGCTATCTTCGTGATGACTGCATTAAGGTACTTCTTATACCCGAGACTGTTCATCATGATGGTAAGCGACCCAGGCCAGGCAATGTATTTAGGTACCTTTCCTATGGGCTTTGCGACTATAATCAGCATGACCGTCAACGTTATGGTCCCGCAATTTGGGGATTCCTGGGCTCAAGCCGCTTGGGTCTTCTGGTGGATCGACGTAGCTGTTAGTATGGCTACAGCACTCGGAGTCCCATGGCTACTGTGAGTCAACTCTCACCTTTTAGCTAAAATTTCTGTGCTAATTGAGTGGTGTATTATAGCCAGGTCAGACACCACGAAGTGACCGACCTCGGGAAGATGACAGCTGGTTGGCTTCTCCCAATAGTGGCTCCCATCGTTGCGGCAGCTACTGGGAGCGTTGTTGCGTCAGTTCTTGACCCAGATCGTGCACTTGTCACAATTCTGACGAGCTACGTCATCCTCGGAACTGGCTTACCGGCAGCCCTTTCAATCATCGTCATCTATTTCATTAGGGTGGCGACCAAGAAGCTCCCACCAACGGAGCACATGGTCAGCACTTTTCTGCCTCTAGGCCCTCTCGGTCAAGGCGGATTCGCAGCCCAGAAACTTGGTGAACAAGCCCTGCGTATATTCCCACTAACTAGTACCTTACCTGCCATAAACGAACAAGGAAGGCTGCATGCTGGGGAGGTCCTATACACCATGGGCTTTCTGACTGCAGTTACACTTTGGGGGTTTGGCCTTATGTGGTTGTTCTTCGCTTTGCTGTCAGTGACAAGACAAAAGGTCCCATTCAGCCAGGGGTGGTGGGCGTTCACTTTCCCCTTGGGTGTCTTCGCTATGTCCACTCTTACTATGGGGTTGAACTTGCCTTCGCCTATGTTCCAGGCTTTAGGCACGCTATTTGGATCGGTAGTCATGGTAATGTGGCTGGTGGTTGTTCGTATCATGGCATCTAGGTTGCTTGGTGGTCAGGCGCATACTATCTTTTTCGCTCCAGAAGTTACTGGGGCGTATAACAAGCGGCCAGATAGACCATTGTTGGATAGATGTGAAGATATATAAAAGGCAACGATAGGATTTGGTTAAGTGAAGGGACCTATGGGTATTATTTGATACGACCCCCATGAACTTTTCGCCCCTACACCTGCAATAGCTACAAAAACGAAGCATATTTTCATATATAAATTCATCAGTTATTGCCTTTCATAAATCAGGAAAAGTTAAATTTATTAAACAAAGAACCTTTCTTCAAATTTCACACCTCATGTTGTAAAGATTAGAGGAGCAAAGCTGCCCTGTGGAGTTTGCGAAGTAATGGACTCACTCACCGCAACTACTTTCACAAGGTCTGGCATTCTTTTTCTCAATGGAAGTCTATTTATAGTTTCAATATCTGTTTCTCTATATATTCTACTATCGCAAGAAGGCTGTTAAATGTTAGAGATTATCACAAGCGGGATCAAATTCTAGTACCCGGTTTCCAGAGGCAAATCTAGTAGTCCAGCATCTGTCAAATGTCGAACGAAGATTAAACTAGCTCTGTACACATGTTGAGAAGTTTCCAAGAACGAGATAGCAATGTAATTGACTGTTTTAAAGCTGAAAATGAAGGACGAAGCTGAGATAGCGTTTTGGATTTGTGGAGATTTCCTATCATAGATGTACAACGGGAGAGGTGATAAACATTATCTTAACGGTGATCCTATGCTTTTCATTGCATCCGCTAAACCCTACCAACTCAAATCTCAACACGCAAAGAGAAAAGCCGTTATTGTTTCCATGGTATCATACCCCTCTGACGGCTGTGTTTGCCTAACGGTTCACGGTTGTCTAGCTCATCTTTATTCCGGCCCCAATCGCTCAATTTGGGTGCGAAGAATGATGCGGTTGACGTGTTGCCACATCTATAACACATCATCATAACACCCAAGTGTATGCATTGCCTATTCTTTATGGTGTGACTTTCAGATAGGCTCTGGCTTGGCATGTTCAATAAAATGGTCTCGTCGGGCCCAAGCAACCGCTCTTCTATGTGATTGGTGTCACCAGAGGCCCTGGCTATGGCTGCACCAGCGACGATAGCAATAGCAGGAAGACCCCGGATGATGAGGGGGAGCCCTGCTTCAATGTTGGATAATTTGGCAAGTTTGGTCAGTTCGGTTTTGAGTGCCATGCGAGTTCTATCGACAGGCTTAGCCATAGCGGATGCCAGGAGACAAAGCGAAGTACTGCGATCGAAAGCCGAGACTTAAAGACGAAAATATAGTGAGCGTTATTTTTAGCGTGATGGTGAGCATGTCCACTCCGATAGATGGTGATGCTACATTGTTCATCCATCCAAGTCTGCCCGATGTAGTAGATGTAGTAGCTGAGCGTGAGGCGGTGCATGCAGCCACGAGTGCTTACTATAAGCCTCCAGGCGGGCTCTATCGGGCCGAGCCGCTGCACAATCTCATATCCTCTAATTTAGCCTTCATATCATTTGTAGTCCCGCGACAGTCAAGCGTCTTTGCCCAGTCGCATAGGAAACAATTACACGTAGCAAGTTCTTCTGTCAATGGAATCTCGTGGTCGATAACAACAAGGTTAAAGCAGGCTAACTCTCTATACTTATAGGAATGACCCGCATCCGCCACCCAGCGCCCTTAGCGGCCACAACAGAAGGTTGGCGCCGATATAACGAGCCAATTTCAAGCCCTACAACAAGCCCCTCGATGAAGCCTCACGGACGGAGTCTGGAGGATCGATGGTAAGGGCTCGATATATGAGCCAACAGGTAATTTGAGGGTCAATGGCCGGAACTCCGCGTTTCGCAGAACGAATAGAGGTTACGTCACATCACACCAACTGCCGAAAGCCGCGGTATCCCCACAGCTCATAGAGCTACTACTCGTTTCTCTGCTAAGTAGACCTCGACTGCTACCAGGAAAACGTCTTCTCTCCGCCAGCTCCCCCGCACTACACGCCGCTTCACGATTCGGGATTCCAGCTTCTGCCATTCGTGCTCAGAAAATCCTTTTATCAGCTCGTCGGGTGCTCTATACTACCTAGTCATGATGGCAGTCTCTTTGTACTTCATCGTGACGCTTCTTGGTGCACTTGGCGCATGGTTGTACACCCCTGTCAGACACTTCACCACTATTCTAGGGTTTCGACCGTTCGAGAGTGCAGCCAATATACATGGCATCGAGACTAACTTCATCCCTGACACGGCAGCCTGCGAAGACTTGGAATACCATGCTCCCTCGGGCATGCTATACACTGCTTGTGTGGGAGATCTCGAACGTGCTCGTACTTGGATGCCTGGGTATGTTTCACGGCCCATGACTGTCTAATTGTTCCATTGAACTCTGGTATGAAAGAGGGGCAGCTAGTTAACTCATTGTTGAAGTGCCGGGGCTCTAGAGCGCCCTGATAGACCCCCCTTTGGTACCATTGTGGTGATTGACCCCACGGTAAGTGTTTGTAAGCAATGTGGTGTAATTGAAAATAGCGATTCAGCTAACCCTGTACCTCAGACATTGAAGTCACAGAAGTTGACCCTGGAAAACTTCAAAGGGCCCTTTTCTACGCATGGCATTAGCCTTTACACACCGCCGTCCAACCCAGACGTGGTATATGTATATGCCATTAATCATCTGCCTAACCCGCGATGGACGCTGGGCTCCAAGACAGAGGGAAGAGCGGCCTCACAAGTTGAACTTTTCGTGCACACTATTGGCAGCAAGACAGCCCGGCATTTGCGCTCAATTATTCATCCCATGATCCGGACACCGAACGATCTTCTCGCAATCTCCGAGAATGAGTTCCTGGTGACCAACGATCACTACTACCGCGAGGGTTGGATGCGATCTATCGAGGAGCTCGTTCGCTATACGAGTTGGACTGATCTAGTTCACGTGCGCTTCGACGACCAGAGCGTTGATGCAGCCGTAGCGCTCGATAGCATCCCAACGAACAACGGTCTTGGGTGGGGACCTGATCAGCAGGTTGTCATCAGCGATGCAGTGGGCGGCAACGTTTACTTCGCCAGCCTGCCCTCTACCGAGAATAGGACGATGACGGTCTCTCACTATATTCCCATTGACTGTGTAGTCGACAATGCTAATTACTTCGCGGATCCGTACGCCGGTGTTGATGGCAAGGACTACAGCGGGTATCTCATGCCAGGGCTAGCAGACGCTACACAATTCGTTCGCAGCTATGGCGACCCAGAGTTCAAGGCCCCCATGTCCGGTCATGTCTGGTACCTACCTGCAATCGCAGGCAAGAACAGGGATGTCAACGGCAAGAAGCTTTCTAAGCTCATCTTTAAGGACGATGGGTACACTATACGATCCGTGACTACTGCTATCCTTGTGGCTATTGATCCAGCGAAAAACGGTGGAAAGCGAGAGGGCTGGCTTTTCGTTACGAGTGTTATTGGAGCACAGATGTTGGCTAATAGGATTGATTTCGAGACAGCGTTGGTCTAGATCGAACACTGGACTGGGGCTGATATTACACAATCTAATTGCGGTTTATGATGTCCTTACTTTGACAAGCAGGTCAAAAGTGTGGATATTTAAAGTTGACTGACTTAAGTTCTCGGCATTTGGGATTTAAGATATATGATATGCGCGGTTGAATTTCCTGCGAGCGATGAGACAGCCAAACCATCAGCTCCTCCTTTGTCCTCACCAATCATTGAAACAATCAAGAATTCCTATTCTCACAACGCTAGCTTCAATAAGTGTTCAAGATCAGCTACCATTATACTAACAGATGCAGAATCAATGACGGCTTTGATTTGTGGTTTGTGGCAAGGGTAGAGAAAGGAGCTCGTAGTCACTAGATCAAGATGAAAAGCAAGATAGTCAATTGAGAACTACCCCCGCCACCCGCTTTCCCACAAGCCTATATAGCCTTTGTTGCATGCGCGTATGTATAGATATGGGTGGAAGTTCCAGGGTTCTGCCAGCTAAACCAAAAGGCTCCCACACCAAGGTATACGTAATTATATCATCATCTCAATCTCGGGGGCTTTTCCTAATCTTTTTTTGACCCGAACTCACTCACTCTAAGCATTCAGGTCCTGTATGTACCAATTGATCTGGAAATCGCCACACAGCATTGTTCCCTGAGCTGATATGCTGCCGTCATGCAAAGCCCCAAAACGATTCAAAGTCTCGTCATAGAGGTCTAGTATATCTTGGTTTGCTAGCGAAAACTTGGCGTTGCGTGGCGTGCCTTGACCCCTCGAGACGGCAAATCCGCAATGATACAAGATCATGCTGTGATGAGCGCCATTGGCGTCCGTAGAGAAATCGACCAGCCAGTCCCCGGCGTCTTCGTTGATACCGAAGCATGTGGCGTCACAATCAGAAGTCATCGGTGGCGCGCTGAAATCATTGGTTGTATCTTTGAATGTCAGGGGCGTACAATAACCCTCTATCGACGGGTTGCCATAACAGTTGTTTTGTGCGTGAGATATGGGAAGTACGATGAGGCTACCCAGTAGTATGGCGAGTGGGCTAGGATGTTGCATAGTTTTAACGATGATAAGAGTTGGTTGTGCGATGCTGGAGCTATGTGATTCCGAACACGGTTGGTAAGCACGGAATACGCCAACCTATCGAGAGAAGTCACACCATGATGTTGTGTCTCGGAGGAAGGGATGGTGGCGCGATGAAGCTATTTGTACTCCAGCCCACCCCTTTAACATGCATTGTCACGATGCTCTCATTAGTGAAGAACGCCATGTAGAATGTGGAATGTCGGTAAGAATTTCTTACCAGCAAACCATTTTGGCACAGTCACATTCCCATTGCCGATTAACCCATGTCGACGAAGAGCAGCTAACTGCCTCTCGTCACGCCCGTCACACTCATAACGGCCGTTTTATACTGGTGATGAGCTCAGAAATAGGCGATACCTTCGACAAGTGGATTGAGCCGATCCAGGCGTGACCATAACTCTTCTAGGCCATCACGAAAACTGAACCAATGACCATCGCAATGCTAGTGGTGAGTTGATTGTGATAGTGACGCTTGCAGGGATCTCATGTACCGTGACGCGCATGGGGCTGTGCCGATCCTCTCTTTCTTACCAACAAGTCGACCCAAGTCAATGAGGAGCTGTGGCTGAACAATCACCCCCAATATCCTCAACGGCGGTCCCACAGGACCTAGTTCTATGTATGTTACCACTGGGAGGTGACCAGTCCGGTCCAGCAGGCCGAAAATGGCTTATCATATCAAATGCACGAGTATGCGGGCACAGCTGTCAGTGGTCGGCAAGCGATCAAGCACGTGGGAACACGACCGCAGGTTGACAAATCTAATCAAGAATCAGGGGTTCGCAAGTAAATTCCCGAAATCATTGTGATACTATTGGTACATCGTCTCTGGTTGTCTCGCCTGCTGGGCTGGCATGCATGCTGAAGACGCAGCATATCTAAACATGGTGTGATCGTCACGAACCCCCGGCCCTATCCTCTCGAAACAAGCTGTCTCGCCCGACAGACAACCTGGACGGAACTTCATTGCGCATGTTGGTGCTTGCCCTTGCGCCTACTCTATCTTTTCTGCGGTCTTCCGCATCACGATGGTCTGTGCGACTTTTCTTGTTCTCTCTCGAGCTTCTCCTTGGCGCAGAGAGCGCAAGATGACTCTCGGATCCGCTCGACTTTGTCGCAGTCTTCTTTGCCGCAGGCCTTGGTGCCCTCGTATGGCTTGCAGCCACAGGCGTAAGTGATGATTATCTTGCACATGCTGGTAGGCGGGTGAGGTTTGATAGAGCGATTCGCGATCCGTATGTCAGTGGCTGTCAAGGTGCACCGTGGAGTGGCGCCGCATCTAGCGGGAGAGCGGTCAAGTATTTGGCTGGGCGTAGTGGGATGGTTTGTTATATTAATGAAAGTGTATGTTTCTGGCTTGCTGTTACTTGAGCGCGAAATACGAGTAAGGATGAATACGACCTGAGTATCAGAACGGAGAGCTTCGAGCACGCGTCTATTGTACTATTCCTCGATTTGCTCTTCATTGCCCTGTGGCCTTGGTTGGATTGTCAGGGTCTAAGAAGCAACGAATGGTTTTCTTGTCATTATCATCACATTTATGAGATGCGTAGCACAATGTTGCACCTGGAGGATCTGAGGGATCAGTCCAGGGCGGAGACTGGAAAAAATAGAATGAAAGGCAAAATAGGGAGGCCAGTTGGTAAGGGCCTAGGTTATGCCGAGGGGATATCGGGTTGTTTGCTGGCGAGCAGGGAGCAGGCATGTGGTGGATGGGGTTCACTCTGCCAGCCCGACGAAGTAGATAATAGTTAATCCACGGGGCGAATTCCGGATCGAGCTTGCCGACCGTGCTACCATCGCAGCCCACCGGACTCCCCGCCAATGGTTTCTAGCTCTAGGTAGGGCGTAGACGCGAGCGCTCTGGCTGGGTCGCAGCCTTGGCCAGTGGACCTCGAGAATCAGCATTGGGCTCATCTTTACCACTGTGCTTACGTAGTGCGGCGATGTGGATCTCACGACATCGAATGACCCGGCGTCGTGTTTGTGTATCTCGGACAGTTTAAAGTTCGTACCATCGGAGACGAACGTGGCCATCCCATGCCCAATAACGAAAGCTCAAGTCTGAGGAGACACGACTGCCGATTGAAAATATGGAGGCATCCAACTCATGATGATACGTGGTCATGTGCTGAGAGCTTCTGAGATAATCGCCTCAAGGCATGGTATCATGACACATGCCGGCTATCATAGCAATGAAGAAGTCCGCAGGGCATCTGTAAAAGATCATTGATGGTTAGCTAGGGATACTGGCAATAGTGGCTCCCTTGCGGATGGTCGATAACTTATACGCTCAGCAATGCCATTCGACAACACCATGCTCGTCACAAAGCAGTGCCAACACATTCCATCTTCAAATGTTAGTAGTGCGGATCATGATTATCTACGTCCATCACAGCAGCGAGTTATGAGGTGCAACAGAGGGTACGATCCTTACCTACGGCAAAATAATGCCCTCTAATAGTAATTGCTGACAAGGTCATAGTAGGTGCGTAGCCATTTTCCAAAGCCTGGATTAAGGTAACATGAATGACCTTCAGTAGAAACGGGCTATACTGTTGATAGATCGATAATTATATTGAGTACCCGCCGGGTCTCGATGGCAGGCTAGTCGCCTCCAGGGAAGTAGCTGATGATACCCTGCACATAATTATGATCTGTAGCTTTAGTTTTCATTCATAGTATCCTTAGAAGTTAGTATAGCCCTTTCCAAAGCCTAGCGACGGCCCTTTCTTCTCCCTGAAGCTTCAAAAGCGATAATGCACACTAACCCAGATCGTATATTGATTTTATTGAACGGCCGGACCAGCTCCCTTATTAGCAAGGCTTGCTAGATTATTAGTAATTAAAACTTTTGAGGTGCCTTATTCAGCTAGAAAGTTGTCTCAGTAGAAATGCCAATGGGAAAAACAACGGGGCCTAGATGAATTCTCCTGGTTGACTTGTTTATTGAGTAGCTATTGCGCTGGGATGATTGAAATTGCTGTGTAGTAGCTAACCAAGGTGAATAGTAGAAATCTTCGAATCTAAGATACCCCGATATACTTCGGAAGCATGTCGTTATTGTCTGCAATTTTCTTTCTAATAAGGAGTAAAAAGTAACTTCGTGGCTGAATGCTAACTCTTAATGACGGCTCTGTCGACCGATCCAGGTAGATAGACAAACAGCATGTTGTGAATCGCTGATAGTTTTTTTTTTTAAAGCCCCCTCTCACCGATTTAGACTACATTATTGGCTGGCCGTAATTTAACACATTATGTTCATTTTGTACTCGACCAGAACACGATACCATTGGGGTTAATTACAGATACTCTCCTAGAGAATAGGGGCCAATCCAACAGGTGGTTGAGTTAGCTATTAAATCATGTAATAGGTTATGAAGATTTCAGTTATCTCCGCAATTAGCTAAGTAGAACGCTGCAATTACGGAGATGAACATCTCAAGAATATGTTTCACTCATTATGTCAGACCTTCACGTTGGAGGCCGAGCACTATGGCACTCGATCTGGCCAAAGTTTGGCATAGAGACACGCGAAGTAATCTCAATGGTTGCGGCTAATATGGGCTACAGCGGAAAGGATTGGCACGGCAAACCATTTCATAAATTTGTTGCCACTACATAGTTCGTGCCGGCATATAGGCCAAATTAAGCTGCATTGGAGGAAAACGAGGGGTCCTACATTCACCCGTTATGCCCTTATTACAAGAATCGACGATGACCCCGACGGCGTGGAAAGAGTACCAGCCCTGGGGATACTAACACTCGAACGAAGCCCTAAAACTCTCACAACGGTCATGATTACTTCCACTTTCCTGGTTTGCGCCGGCTTGGCCGCTCAAGTTGCAGCAGCATGCGATCGGGCAAAGCTACAGAATGCCGCGACGGCGTACGTTCAGGCTCAAGCAAATGGGGAACTGGCGCTGCTCAATCGCGCCGACAATACCAGCTACACCGAAAATGACAGTCCCATGAGTATCACGAAAGGTCTGCTGTCTCAACCCATCACGATTGATTTCAACCGCAGCATTTATGACACGACTCAATGCGCAACATTCACGGAATTGACGGCAGCAACTTCGAAACACCCCTACGTGATCCACACTCGTATGCTCTTAGATGAAGCCGGCAGTAAAGTCACAAAGATCGAGTCAGTTATCACAGACAGCGGCGACTGGGCCTTCAATGCCACTGGCCACCTCTACTGGACTCGGCGAGAAAAATGGGAGCCCATCCCCGAAAACCAACGAGACACCCGCGCTGTCATTCAGGCAGCTGCCGATGCCTATCTCAATCAGTGGGGTAACTCAACCCTCCCCGTGCCATTGAACACTCCTTGCGCGCGTCTCGAAGGCGGGGCCTACACAGGGCAGAGCAATCCGTCAGCAAATACCTGCAGCATGGGGGCATTCCCGCAGCCACTCGCGGTTGCAAATCGTCGATACGTGATTGATGAAGAGCTGGGGGCGGTGGATGTCTTCAACGGCTTCCCGTGGTTGGAAGCTACCAAGCCGAACGGCTCAGTGCCGAGCACCAATTTCATTCGCGTCGAGCATGGGCTTATTCGGTACATCCATGAGGTCACAGTATGTGAAACGCGTAATTGTGGGCGAGGGTGAGTGCGGGGGAGGGGAGGACCATAATTGATCCTCATTTGTAGTTTTAGTCGGCAACGAAGTTAGGCTTTACGTTGCCATATTCTATAATAGTTGCTATCTCAACCTGACTATGGCGGACGTGAAAATCATCAGCAATCTTAGCGTTCCTTTGCATTTCTGCCTTATCCAGGTCGTACTCGCCGACCAGACTTGATTTCCGAAATAGTAACAGACGCAGTATCCGCGGGTAATAGGACTGACTCTAGTACACGGTATCTCAATCGGAGCAATGGATGGGCCGGAAAAGCAGAAGCGTCATAAGATGAGTACCCCTCATCTAAGTCGCAGATATGCTTGAGCTGATGCATCCACAGCATAGAGTAAGATGGAAACAATCATATGATGCCCGCATGTGCGTTTGTCTCTGGCTGCCGTGTTTCAGTTCCCAGCCCTTTTCAACTAATTACCGCTAATACATTTTACCAAACCTAAGCCCTGGGCTCCAATACAATTGGCGGCTACTGCAGAAGAGGATACTCGCCACCCTTCTTACATCAGAAAGCTAAGCGGGCGCATATTCTTGTAGAAACAGTGAGCACTAATGTCTTACCCCAGACGGTAATACGTGGTTGCTGCTTTTGCAATTCCCCAAGTCTCACCCAAGTGTAGTGATGTGGAGGCGATCTGTGATCTGGAATTGGAGAGCTGCATGACAGTCGTATTCATCTTTCTTGGCCGGAACTAAGTCAACAAGGCGCGATCGAGTGAGCAAGTTATAAAGCGAGGTGGCGTTCGCCATCTTCATAGTATTAGAACATGTGCTAGACTCTAGAAATTGCTTTTTCAACACGCTGATGTGTGGTGTGATATAAATGTGCACACAGCTTCACCTCCTGAACGGGGCCATACACGCTTCTCTGTTCCATTTCGCATCTACGTTCCCATTTTCTATCTACATTTCGCCATGGCAGTTGGTCTCAGCTCAATTTTAGCCATCGGGCTAGTGGCCATATTGCTATACCAGCTCAGCAAAGTTGGCCGTCGGCCAAAGGGGTGCCCTCCAGGACCACCAACTCTACCACTAATTGGAAATTTGCACCTTATGCCGAAGAAACAAGGTCACTTGCAATTCGAGAAGTGGGCTAAGGAATATGGGCCAATTTACTCCCTTGTTTTGGGAACACAGATTATGATCGTGCTGTCATCGGATCTAGCTGTGAAGGACTTGCTGGATAAAAGAAGCGGAATCTACTCGTCACGGCCTGACATGTACCTTGGTCAGGATATCACAAGCGGTGGATTCAGAATGGTCTTGATGGTCAGCTGTGTTCTCAACGGAGATTATCGTGAGCTTGATCATGACTAACTTCTAGTGTAGGAATATGGAGAGCGTTGGAGGATCGAACGAGGGATTGTCCACAATAGTCTCAATATTAAGGCTTCGCGAACCTATGTCCCTTACCAAGATCTCGAAAGCAAGGCCATGCTGCTAGGCTTTCTTGATAATCCTTCCCAGTTCTTCAACCATATCCGTAGATATACAAATTCCATATCGACTCAGATGATATTTGGGTTTAGGACACTGGACATCCATGACCCAAAATTAGAACGGCTCATTCACGTACGTTATATACTGTACTCTGGTGCTGCTGTACTCACACACAACAGGGCTTCGAGAAGTGGAGCGAAATCGCAGGAAGTCAGAGTGCGGCACTTCTAGACGTGTTTCCCATTCTGAGGCATCTTCCTGATTTCTTGCTCCCTGCGAAGAAATATGCGAGGAAATTGCACGAGAAAGAGTACGATTTGTTTGTCGGACATTATTTGACAGCAAAGAGGAAGCTTAAAGAAGGCAAATCAAAGGTGAGATCATTGTAATGTTTGATATGATGTGATCTGTGAGTCTAATTTACCTGGCTCTAAAGCCTTGTATTTGTGCAGATGTCGTTCGAGCTCAAGATGAAATCAAATTCTCTGACGGTGTAGCTGGATATCTCAGCGGTACTCTGCTAGAAGCTGGCTCAGACACCTCCGCATCGACGCTAATCGGATTTATACAAGCCTTGCTTATATTCCCTGAGGTGCCAGTGCTGGCCCAGGAAGAGCTTGATCGGGTATGTGGTGACCGCATACCGGATCTCAACGACCTCCCAGACCTTCCATATATCAGGGGCTGCATCAAAGAAAGCATGCGATGGATGCCCACGGCCATCCTTGGTGTTCCACATGCTGTGACTCGAGACGATGAGTATTCGGGCTATCATATCCCTAAGGGTGCTGGCGTTATGCTTAACGTGTGGGCGATACACAATGACCCTCACCGCCACCCCGACCCGCGAAGGTTCGATCCCAACCGGTGGATCCAGAACACTCAAACCTCCGCAGAAGCTGCTAACAACGCAGATGTGTCCAAGCGAGACCAATTTGTCTTTGGTGCTGGAAGACGCCTTTGCCAAGGTATACACATTGCCGACCGTAATCTCTTCCTGGCCATTTCTCGGCTTCTGTGGGCGTTTGATTTCAGAAGGCCCATCGATAAATCTACGGGGAAGGAGATCATACCAGATATGGAAGACTTGACTGAAGGCTTGCTGGTCTGCCCAAATGCTTTCAGGGCTGATATCAAGCCTCGTAGCTCACTCAAGGCGGACATCGTTAGATCGGAATGGAAAAAAATGACGGAACTGCTCGACGACGACTTGCAGTGGAAGTCAGTACCCGAGGGACTGGTGTGGCGCGACTATGAACCCCGTGACTCTGAGGAAATGTGATAAGGATGTCCTAGATTGCATGAACACTGAGTACGATTGACCACAAAAGGGTTCGTCTTTATAACCACCTTTCCGGGAAATATCTTGTGTCGGGCAGTCAAGCTGGAGGATCAACTAGGAGTCGCACTACTACTAGTCTCTGCTTGTATTCCAGGAGCCTAACCAGAAAATCGATGACATTTCCGCCATTAAGCAAAGGATAAATAAAGAATGATGGGATTGTGGAATTGCCAATACAATATGAGGACTGTTACGTAACTACCTAAGTCAGTGATCACCTAATACTACGCTGGAAGCTGTCACGAGAACAACGGAATTTGGGTCAACATGATTGCTTCAGATGCAATTGATTTGAATTCACCTACCAACAGGAGCTTCTTTGCCCATGGCAATCCTGTAGAGGCTACGTAGTAGGGCGGGAGGTTGGATGGCTCCGCCATATGTTGCTTACCAACCTCAGCTAGGAATTCACTTGGTTTACCCAGGGATTTGGACAGTTGGTGGTAACAGAATCTCTTTCTTTCTACTCTCTTTGCCTCTTCCCCTCTCTCTACTTGATGAGTAATATTGTTTTCCATAGCACATTCTATAGCGCCGCGAGTAGCACTGCTGTAATATTATATCAAACAAGGGTTCCATTTAGTAGAAAAGCTGTGATGAGAGTGCGTGGGCTCCGTAAGCCCATTTTTCACAGAAACCATTCTTCGAAAAGCTAGCTGTGGCAACTATCTTTAAAGTCTGAGGAGTAGTCTACCGAAGAGTATATCGTGACATAGGAGGCTCGAACGAACATGTTCCCCCATTGCGATTAACTTGGGTGTTATAATCAGTCGAAAACTAGTGAAATGTCATACTGAGCCCTGTAGTTATTTATTTGCTTAATTAACACTTCTCATTAGTGACTTAGTGACTCTCTTTTTGCTATGCATGTGCATGTGACGAAGACAGGAGGTGACTTTCCCATAACTTTTTACCGGTTTACTGCTACATACGCACGTAGGTCTCTCGTCAACCTGTTGAAATTCCTTGCCTGTATACACAGAAATACAGGGACGATGACATTCCTGCTAAGCGAGGTGCTAAGTGCTGGGGGTTGCATGCTTACTTGCATCGTCGCTATTGTTATTTGCAGTAGATTCTGGAGAGCATCTGTTGGAGCTAGGAGTGATTAGACCCCAAGTACTATTTGCTGGTATCAATCAGGTAATGTGATGTGGTGATGACTGCTTGCCAGTGCTTGGTAAGGTGAATCCTCCATCCTAGGTGGAAGCGGTATCCGTGCACGTCCGTCAATGACGCCAACTATGGCGAGATGCCAGTGCAGCCTTAGTGATGATATTGTGAAGGGGATCTGTTACAAATCTCGGGTTATACCTAAATCTGATATTGTTCGTGGAAATAAGATAAGTCACGGTGTTCACGATAGACGATGCTTCTTCCTTCCGACTCCCTTTTTCGTCGTATTCGTGGCATATCAGGGAGAAGCTGAACTGAGCGCATCGCATCGCGAATTAGATACGATGTGTGTAGCACTCGAATACGACAGTTCGTTTTCATGAAATCACTAGCCACAGTTGTGCGAAGTGGCTGTGTCTATCATCGCTTTCGTATTCGGATTCCGGTCAATTGGCTATTTAATTGGTTATTACAGATGCAATACTTTATATACAATATACATGTATCTTGTGCTCGCCGGGATATGATTGGGATAGAGGAGCCAGGCTAGCATGGAAGAGGTTAGACTGTACTACCTAGGTACTGCCAGCCCCTGCTCGACCCCCTGCAATCGTCTGCCCAGAGTCTGGCTCTGCAATGAGATCCCCAGATGACCCCCTGAAGCGCCCCTCTAATCAGGTACCCGCCGACCAAGGCACATTTAATTGTCGATAGCAAAAACGCCCAGAGCTCGATTGCATAAAATGTTGCTCGCGTCCCCTTTTATCTTCGAGTCGAGCACCGCCAGCAACCATCTCTCTCTCTCCCTCTCCCCTTGATCAACGATATCCTTATACCCTCTTGCCAATTGGCCATTCAAACTGTCATCGAGCCTTTCATTACGTCCTAAAGCCCCTATTTGCGACCGCCGTTATTCCAACACCATGGCCTCCAAAGCCCGTCTCGAGAAGCAGGACAGAGCCCGTGATGCTGCCTTTAACACGGCCATGCACGGCGACTCTGCCGCTGCTGCTGGCGGTGTGCGCGCCATGTTCGCCAAGGGCCGCGAAGCCAAGCAAGCTGCCGTTGACGAGTACTTCAAGCACTGGGACAATAAGGCCGCTGAGACTGAGACGGAAGAGACTCGTGCTGTATGTTGGACCCACGATCCCTTGACCGCTACGCCTTGTCACAATACTAAAACCACCTGACAGGCCCGCAATGCCGAGTACGCTACGTTGACGAGACAGTATGTTGTTGCGCCTCAACATTCCCTGGTTTCTAGAGGCTCCATTGGCTAACACGGTGGCGATTAGATACTACAACCTCGCTACTGACCTGTACGAGTATGGCTGGGGCCAAAGCTTCCACTTCTGCAGGTATTCGATCGGAGAGAACTTCTACCAAGCCATTGCCCGACACGAGCACTACCTAGCACACCAGATTGGCATTAAAGAGGGCATGAAGGTGCTTGATGTCGGCTGCGGTGTCGGCGGCCCAGCCCGCGAGATTGCCAAATTCACTGGTGCTCACATCACCGGACTCAACAACAACGACTACCAGATCCAGCGTGCCACCCACTACGCTAAGAAGGAGGGCTTGTCCCACCAGCTGGCCTTCGTCAAGGGAGACTTCATGGTAAGTTGCAAACTCGGCGCCACGTCGTGGGTAATCGCACTAACGCATGACTCTTTCAGCAAATGGACTTCCCTGATAATAGCTTCGACGCCGTCTATGCGATCGAGGCCACCGTGCATGCCCCCAAGTTAGCAGGTGTATATAGTGAAATCTTCCGTGTACTCAAGCCCGGCGGTGTATTCGGTGTGTATGAGTGGTTGATGACGGACGACTACGATAACGACAACATCGAGCACCGCAAGATTCGCCTCGGTATTGAGCAGGGTGATGGTATCGCGAACATGGTCAAGATCTCGGAGGGGATAGAGGCGATGAAAATTGCCGGTTTTGACCTCCTCCACCATGAAGATCTTGCTGACCGGCCCGACCCCATTCCCTGGTACTGGCCTCTTGCCGGCCGATGGAAGTACATGCAGTCCATGTTCGACGCATTCACAATCGCGCGAATGACGTGGTGGGGTCGTTTCCTCGCGCACAACTTCGCCGGTCTTTTGGAGACGGCTAAGCTTGCGCCAACCGGTACCAAGAAGACGGCCGAAAGTCTCGGCGAGGCGGCCGATTGCCTGGTTGCGGGTGCCGAGAAGCACCTCTTCACACCCATGTACCTGATGGTCGGGAAGAAGCCAGAGCAATGAGACAAGTAGTGATGACGATAATGACCGGACAAGAAAAAAAGGGGGGCTAGCATATTAGACATGTTCGCCGGCGCGATTGGGCATAGCGACCGGCTTCGATATACGTAATAATACCTAATGGTCAGGGAAGAGCAAGAGAGAGAGCAACGGACGAGACGAGACGCAAGGCGAGGTGCAGCGCCCGTCAAGATAGACAGAAGGATAGAGAGAGTGAAGACCTGGGCTTGCGGGGCTACGTTATACCTTGGACCGTTGCTACGTCGACATGCCGGTAGATGCCTACTGTTCAATACCTAGAAGTAGAATTTGAGCGCTGTATATAATAGAAGCTGCAATTCGGGCCGATAACAGGCAGAGCACAATCCATATGGGAAGTAATCTGAGTGAAAGGTCCGTATCAGAAATGGAAGGCGGTATGGTATGTATATATGACGTTCCATCCTTCGGTTATGGTGTTGATTGGATTGTAATCGACTTCTAGATTACTTCAGTACATAGATAATATCACAAAAGTCACATGATGGGTACCACACTTCACACATAGTAGTTCATGAAGTGATTCTGTATTGTCCTTGTTGACAAACCAAAATCGTAGACAAATTTGACTGGTTGCTGGAGGTTTACTATGTAGGTAGTTTACTTACATTCTACTACCTACCGGTACTACACAATACCTCCCCAACCAACCATCGGAATACCCCCAACGGAGCTAGCGGGGCACCCAAAGCCGATGTTGTCGCTAGCAGCTCCGTGATAGCCCACCTGTAATCGGTACAGTAAGGAGAGATTTAATAGGTTCAATACCTACTTCGTACCTACCTAGTAATTGTAGTAGATGCCTCCCGATATCTAGCACAGGAACCTGCAATGGCCGGAGGGTTGTGATAGAGGAGAGGAAGAAAAATTGACAGATAGATCAATGTGTCCTTCAGATTCGAGAATATGGTGAATCTACATCGGTTAGGTAAGCAGACATACCTACTCTAGATAGTACCTACCTAGATAGATGTACGGTGATATTAATTCGGGGCTCCGATGTAGGAAGAATCAAGACAGGCTCGACAGGGAGCTTGATAAGAGAGCCCGTTTACTGCCCGTTGTAGGGACATACTGCCTAAAGGGGTAAGCTTTTTAGTGCACAAGAGGATTAGCTCTCTCACGTCAAGCAACCCACGAAGCAGCTACCTCCGCCCTTTCTTAGGAGGTACAGCAGGGTCTCGGCAGAGGTACCAGCGCCTGTCTTTAGCACTTCGTCAGGGTACCCGACAGAGGCCCGGGGTACCTGTCCCAGCGCCTACATCCCGCCTACAGTGGAAGTATCCCGCCGAACCCAAGCCGGCACCAGACCCTTGAAGGCTGACAGAGCTAGGTACCCTGTCTAAACCACACTGCAGAAAAAATCACTCTCCAATCCCCAATCCGTGAGCCGACACTTTTTTCTCTCCCGTCCTCGCATCCATCTCTTTCCGCCCTACCAGTCCGCCCTCTTCACCCCCAACTCCCAGTCCTCTGGTGTCCGTCGACGGATCGGTCCTCCATTGTGTTCTTTGCCTTCTCTCGCCCCCTGATTTTGCCGCTTCCTTTCCTTCTCCTGCCTCTCTCTTCGTCTCTCGTGTCCGTCTTCGTCATTAGCCCAGAATGTCGCGATACCTTCGTCCCGCCGCGAGGCTAGCCGCCTCTGCCCGCATCGCGACGGTTGCTCCCCGGACCCTGCCCCGATTCACCTCGCCTGCCTCCTATGCCATTTCGCAACGGAGGTCATTTGCCGATGTCAA
Organism: Xylaria bambusicola; assembly: GCF_022495145.1. Lineage (NCBI taxonomy): Eukaryota > Fungi > Ascomycota > Sordariomycetes > Xylariales > Xylariaceae > Xylaria > Xylaria bambusicola. Next base: position 165,528 of record NW_025953559.1, on the reverse strand, counting down.
GGGAACCAAGGATTACACCGTCCGTGAGGCCCTCAACGAAGCCATGGCCGAGGAGTTGGAACAGAACGAGAAGGTCTTCATCCTGGGAGAGGAAGTCGCTCAATACAACGGTGCCTACAAGGTCACCAAGGGCTTGTTAGATCGCTTCGGCGACAAGAGAGTCATCGACACACCCATCACCGAAAGTGGTTTCTGTGGTCTGGCCGTCGGTGCCGCGCTGAGCGGCCTGGCTCCCATCGTGAGTCCTTTCTTGTCCGCCGTTCCCGGTCCACCTGTACACATGCGTATACATACACACATATACACATATATATGTATATATATATATGAATATTTTCGCATAGAGTAAGAAATGGCTTTCCAGAATCAATTGGCTAACCCGTTGCTGTATTTACACCATGCAGTGTGAGTTCATGACCTTCAACTTCGCTATGCAGGCCATCGACCAGATCGTCAACAGTGCCGCCAAGACCCTCTACATGTCTGGTGGCATTCAGCCCTGCAACATCACCTTCCGTGGCCCCAACGGCTTCGCTGCCGGTGTCGGTGCTCAACACTCGCAAGATTACAGTGCCTGGTACGGTTCGATCCCCGGTCTGAAGGTCGTTTCCCCCTGGTCCGCCGAAGATGCCAAGGGTCTACTCAAGGCTGCCATCCGTGATCCCAACCCCGTCGTCTTCCTCGAGAACGAGTTGATGTACGGTGTCTCTTTCCCCATGTCCGAGGCCGCTCAGAAGGACGACTTCGTCATTCCTTTCGGCAAGGCCAAGATTGAGCGCCAAGGCAAGGATCTAACCCTGGTTTCGCTATCCCGCACTGTCGGTCAGTGCATGGTTGCTGCTGAGGCTCTCAAGAAGAAGTATGGTGTTGAGGCCGAGGTCATTAACCTGCGATCCGTTAAGCCCCTCGATGTTGAATCGATCATCAAGTCCGTCAAGAAGACCGGCCGCCTAATCTCAGTCGAGTCCGGTTTCCCGTTTGCCGGCATGGGCGCGGAGATTCTCGCTACAACGATGGAGTACGGTTTTGACTACCTCGATGCCCCCGCTCAGCGTATCACAGGTGCTGAAGTGCCTACTCCCTATGCCCAGGGTCTTGAGCAACTGAGCTTCCCTACCGAGCAGATTATCGAAGATTACGCCGCCAAGCTGCTGCGTGTATAAAAAACGGGCTAAATCTTTACACGGGTGACGGAGACGTGCGAGGAAAGGGCGGTAGGAAGAGGTGCAAGATACGAGATACAACATGATTGGGCCTAGGCGGGCTCTATTGGTTATAGAATGTGTATGCGGCGTTATATCCCACGCATGTACAATATTAATTCATCCATATGGGCTTGGGAAACGGGGTTTTGTCTACTGTCTCCGAATTACTCACGACGCGATTCTGGCGGTTGTTTGATTGGGTGTAGGCGTTTCCCCTGCCGAATAAATACCACAACATAAGACGTACAAAAGTGCCTAGTCCTAATCTCCATCTCCTGCCCCTCTGCTCTTATGAGCATGTGATGGATATTTCACCACGAGCCGATCTTCATTGCAGTGAGGCAGACAGATGATAGTCATCAGCCTCGAACAGTGAAATTAGTGGCTTTATAACCACACCAACTTTGTAGCCGCTACAATCTGTTATCTCTTATTTACGGGCCATGGAGTGTCATTGGATCACATTTATTCGCAGGTGAAGAGGCTATGTGACTAACAATATGTGTTCTGCCACTAGGCGTAATAATATGTTCTAGGTTTTGTACGACTATCACGCGCATACCGTGGCAACACATATATCCATTGCCTGACTTCAAATCATACCCCATTTGATTCAGCCACATATCCACCCATTGCCCGTTGACCGGACCAACCTCGCGAAGCGTTTTACTAACTTGGGCAGCCCTCCACGTCATCATTCGCCTAGGAGCATGAGCCCTGCCAGCCGTGCGGTAGAAATCTACAGGCTTGATAGCCGGGTTCTTGTCGATGTCTTCTAGTGGCGCACGGCAACTTTTGAGCTTACTCAACCATTCTTCAAAGGACACTGGTCGAGACACTGGTCGAAGCCTCAGAACATTGGCCACCCACGGCACGATTTTACTCCACGATATGGCGTATGGATTAGCAACGTGGAATACCGGCAGCGTATCGTTGCCCAAATTTGCTATCGATGAGGACGCCGACTCTAGGATCTCTATTGAGACACGAGCTGCCTTATCCACGGGTAACCAGTCGATGTGATCACGCGAGGGAAACGACTTAGGAAAACATCCCAAGTGAACAGACGAGTTGATGAGCTGGGAGCATTAGCAAAAATACACGGTCAAGAAACCAGAACTAGGATATCCTGAATACTCACTGCTGGAATATACTCATGCCAATTCCACATACCCTAAGCCCTGAGGTAGCAGCAGCTTCACGGAACAGCTAAAAACTCTGCTAGCGAGTCTAGTGTGTGATGCTGGTATATATCCGTTGCCGAAACCCCCGGGATCTCGCGCGTGAGCCTCACCACCTGCAGCGAGTCGAGGCCCGCGCGGAAGAAATCGTCCGACGGCCCGAGGGGCCACGAGAGATATCTCTGCTAGAAACCGGCGCAGCCAGACTACTGTTTCGGCATGACTCCCGGATTCGAGTTCCGGCGGTGTCGTCTTCGTGGCGACGGCGTCTTCGGCGGTGCTGTGTGCGGTTGCTATATCTTCTTCGTAGACCTGATACATGCGTCGTCGTTGGATCTTGCCTTGTCCGAGGTACTGGATCGGTCTATGGGGATCAGCGAATAGAATGTGATGTCGATCGAGTTGTGCATGGGCAGGGGCATGTCTATTCGCAGCCTCGATGAACGGGCCTAGGATTTCTAGGATATCCTCTCGCTCGTGGGTAGTAGTAGGAGGCGCTACACCTTCTTGTAACTCTATAAGTGTCATAGGCTGGAACCGTCTCTGTTCGGCGACCATGGCGCCGCGGACGTATGGACAGCTCGCGAGCACCGTTTCTATCAGCGGCGGAGTGATCTTCTCGCCGTTGCTGAGGACGATGACGTCGTCTTTGCGCCCGCGGTAACGCCATAAGAACGGCTTGGTAGGATGGCGGTCGTACAGGTCGTTCATAGACCCTTCGTTGACGTCGGGGAAGGCGTAGAATCCGACTTGGAAAGGCTCGAGGTCAGCCCCGCCGCACACGATGAACGGCTCGTGTAATCCTGAGTCACTATCAGGGTCTGGTCTGAGCTCGATGCCCGAGTGAGTAAAGTGCCAATAGAAGTACTCCCAGTCTTCGGGCGCAAGAACCAGCCTGAGCAAGTTTGCCGTCTCGGTCGCGCCTAAGTTCCCTATGACGCGCGAGTACTTTGTTATGATATTCCCGGCTTTGTGAGGTAAAGGCGCTGATGGTAGAGACAATTCGTCAACTCTGCTAGATAGTGATTTACAGTTATCTTGACTTACCCCATGGCCGCGTTGATGTCACTGGTGTGGAATAGTGGCATAGACGTATACGCGGAGGTAGCTTGTTGGTATATTTCTGTTGTCGGCATGTAACCGTTGACCGAGGTTGCCAGGTGCCATTCCTCGTATGTACTGAGCATCCCATTCTTCCACACGATGGGCTTTGGGAGGCCCGTGGAGCCGGCCGTGTGAAGTACTAGGCACTCATCATGGCGAGCATCCTCGAATGACTTGGAATAGGGGTAATTTTCAACTACGCATGAGTCCACGAGCTCTTTTAGAGCTGGGATTGTCTGCGCCCGCATTGGTCTGTTCTTCAAGATGGGTTGAATATCTGTATGGCAGTCCTTTGCCGATAGGAAGATATGGCAGTTGGATTTGGCGAGCAGGTTGAGATGCCCATCCAGATAATTCCGTGGCGATGTGAATAGCATCTATATATGCACCAGAATTGGACTAGTTAAATATACAAAAAGATGGATTTATCATACCTTGTAGCCGACTTTGATAGCCGCAAACATAAGTATAAGATATCAGATATCATCTAACTATGAGCCTAGGTTAGGGTATAAATGGTCTACTAATGACCTACTTGGGCCGATATAAGATACGGTCTCGAGATTGGAAGGCTTATCAAGGTTATCTATTAGCCATCATGCTGTCCTATTAATGGCATTTGCGAAGCATTTTGCCGAAACATCTGTAAATCCATCTCGTGGGGGCTGTGTCTTGGGAAATGAGAAAAAGGGATGCTCGGGAACGACTGCGGCGAGTTCGTCCAGTATGAGACGGATAAGACGCCGAGTAAACGTTCGCCCTAGCTGGAACATAGGGTGAACGTCGTCTCGAACAAAGTCAAATTGGGACATTTCAGGAACAAGGGAGAAGCGCACATTGATTGTAAACTATATGATGAGTAAATTGCAACTCTTAATTGAAATGGCATTGCGTAACAGAATTATATAAAATCGCGCTTCAAATTCGAGAATAAGTCATATCCTAACCCTCGCGTGATAATACAGTTACCGTGACGCCACGATATCATAGCTGCCATCACGATGGTTTTTGGCAATGAAATTGGTGACTGAAACTGATCGTCCACCTTTCACAGACGATGTTCATTCATGATCAGCAACGATCAGTCACACCTTAACTCAGCCTCGACGGAGAGGGAATCTTGAACGCAGGCCAGAGTGATGATATTAGCCTTTAGTCAATATACTTTACAGGGGAACCTCAAACGGAACAACTTAGATTTTAGATGAGCATGTCTCCGTATTCAGCCATGTAGAGATCGGCGACTATTGCTAGTCGCCAAGTTCCACGCCTTAGAGCCCGTCTCCGGCCCCTCCCCCGCCCCCGCGATGCGATTTCGCTGCCCGAATTACCAGTAGGGCTGGAAGAAGGGCCGGTCCGCGACTTGAGCATTACGTGACCCCTCTCTAATGATTGAGGGGGCGGGAATAGCACAATAATAATCTACCACATGTTAAATGATGTATGTGGCAGTGGATGTGGATATGGCAGCAAGATGAAAGTCGCCAATTAGGTGCTCCTGGCTTTGTCGGAGCTATTATAAGTACTTCTGACGGTTTTGGCAGCCTTTTCATACGCCAAGAGCAACATCTTGCCCAGATCAACAAAGTCTGTAAAAATGAAATCACCGCAAGGCAACCCAAACGATCACCCTATTACAGAATTCGAAAAGGAGCTCAGGGGTAGCTGCCTATGCGGTTCCATCTGCGTCACCATCCGCGACGCAGACCTTTTCACTCACCCTCGGGGCCATCTCTGCCACTGCTCCAATTGCAGGAAGGTAGCCGGGAGCTTTGTAGCAGCGAACCTGGTCATCGAGACAGAGAAGGTCGACATCCAAGACTCTTCGGGTACGCTGAAAACGTACAATGACTATGATACACTGTCGGGAAACCCTGTTTACCGTTCGTTTTGCAGTGTAGATGGAAAGTGAGTTCATCCCGCATGCATTTATCATGCCCATCTGGGATACGCATACATATGCACACACACACACTCGCTTCCTTTACACGATGTACCTATAAAGAAGCAACTCATATTTATCACAATGGCTGACTGAATAATCCTGCTACCCAGTCCGATCAAGTCCGAATCGCCTCTGTATCAAGGTAAAGTGATTCTGAAGATGGGAATCTTTCCGCGCATTCCAGAGCCAGGGGCGGAGGGCTTTGCGCTGCACAGGCACGCCTGGGAACCCGAATTTGAGGGAACAGTCAAGTATAAGCTTGCGCGAGGCGGGGAAAAACTGGAGTAAACTGCTGATAGTACTGCTAAACGATATAAAACATGTGACAACTATGTTCTTGATACGCGAAATAGTTAAAAGAATGTACCCTTCGAATGGTATTGAAAATTGTCGTATTGCTCATTGTCATAACCAAGTATACTACAGGGTGCCATTCGTAGAAGAAATTACCCGGCCCAACCCAGCTCCGCAACGGTTCGGTGTTGTCAGCGATAAGTTGAACTCCTGATATCTAAGGTTCCATGCGGGGAATAACCAAGGGCTTACGACAGACAATTCTCAGCAAAATAGTGTTGCAGACTCCTGCAGAGAGAGGTCGGTGTAGGAGCGCCGTTGGTGGCACCGGCTCTGGCATGTCCCCGTGGGCGATGAAGACCAAGCACCACCGCCACTACCGGACGGCGGCGTCGTAGCTTGGAAACAAGTCGGAATGGGACACCTCGTCAGCTTCAACGCCTGGGGCTTTGTGAATTCGTTCAGTATTTTCCAGTCATTACACCGTCGCTCTTCAGCGATCTCGATCCAATATTTCCTGGGTTGGATCGGTACAGATATTCCTCCTATTTGCTATCGGCGCATCTCCCGGGTGGGCGCTCGATGCGGGACGGTTCCGGCCCGTGACCTTTGTCGTGTATATCGCCCATATTCTAGGGATATTCTTGACATCCATTTCCTCGAAGTACTGGCATGTGCTGCTTACCCAAGGCTTTCTAGTTGGCATTGGCAACGGTCTGTTGTTCTGTCTAACTATCTCCCTTGTTGGCACTTATGTCAGCTACTGGAAGTCTCATATATCCGGTCGTGGTTCAGAAACTACTGCCAGTAATCGTCTTTGGATAGACAGTCCGCATCTTCGGCGTGATCACGATCTTCGCTAGTACTTTGGCCTTTGGCCTACTGAAACCACGGCTTCCGCCACGTCCCTCGGGGTCTGTAGTCGACTGGGCCGCATTTAACAAGCCACCCTACGTCTTATATTGTATTGGAATATCCCTTATCTTCTTAGGCCTCTATTTTGCATTCTATTACGTAGGTTGGTTCACCAACCATCATGTTATCGCAATTAATAGACGATATAGATTGGGGCATTCGCCCGGGATATCATTGGCCTAACATATACGGAGTCTATCAATCCTATTCTCATCATCAATGGTGTGAGATATGTTGGGCGTAATTTGCCTGCTATAATCGCTGACAAATATTTTAGAGCGTTGAACGCCATCATACCTTGTGCTTTTGGGTCTGGAATTCTTCTATTTGGTTGGATTGGTGTTCACGATCAAAGAGGTCAAATTTCTTTTGCTGTCGTATATGGAATTGCCGCTTCAGTGGTACAGAGCATGTTCGCCATCGCTCTCTCGAGTTTAACGACAGATCTTGGCAAGCTTGGTACACGTAATGGTATGTGTTTTGCCATTATTTCTATTTCTACGTTGATCGGGCCGCACATTGCTGGTGTTCTCATTGATGAGGCGGGTGGGAGTTATTTACACGCTCAGGCATATGCCGTGGCTGCAGGTAGCTTAGTCCTGATGGCCGCTCGCCTCTACAAAACCGGTCCTGGTCTTATTGCACAAGCATGATTAGACAGCAGTCAATAATAGAGTTAGCTAGATTAGATATTACTGTTAAACTAAAGAAAGTGAACTCCAACTAGAAAAACATAGCTTTGCCGTCAACGATAATACCCTTTAGGCTAACTAACTACGAGGGAGTTCGATGATTGACGGCATGCCCTTATTCTGTTTATCCAGTAGTAACAGATCAAATAATCATTAGAAAAATTACTATCTTGTCTAGATAAAGGGTCCTGGTAAATATCTAAGCCCTCCGAACTACAATTGGAAGTTATTTATGATCATTACTTGTTTTGATAGATGGGTCATAGTTATCTGAATAAACGAACTATACGAAACATATAGTAGTACCTTCCTCACACCCAATGTAGACATATAGACATATCTGGAACACAGTACACCCACACCACTCTGTACCTGCACCTTAAGTGTTGCATGATCTACTCTGCAGAGTCACATCATCAACCAAGGTTCATAGTAGTTTGACGTTGTTCTGCTACCGCTCCTGGATGGAGTTATATGGATCAAATGACGCGAGCATAAGGCGGCTTTCCTCCGTGTTAATGGTCAGTGAGATGCTATCCAACATAGCGTCTAAGGACACTTCGGTTGCAATGCAGCACTTTTGTAGGATAATGATATGACGAACAATTTACCATTTAAAGTCGCACGTTAAACAAAAGTCATATATGAATGAATGCCTAGCTTGACAAATATTCCTTCTACAAGTTGCTTATTTAAGGGTAAAGCAGTAGTGAAGTCTTTCATTCATCATCGGCTACTCGATATCTTAGTCCTAGCTGGAGGTATACAAAACCGCTAAAATCACTGGCTAGGACTAAGTATAAGAATGCACTAGTGTAACAGCAGCAAAAGGAGTTGTTATTGTAATAATGATCAAAATCTCCTTTCATGGGTATAATCGAATGACCGCTTAAAGAATGCCATCATATATACATATTCATAAATATACACCTCGTCCGTTCCATCATCTAGGCATGAGATTCTTATCTGGCAACAGCAGTTCCTTAACTATATGGAGCTGCGGATTTATAGGTCCTTGGTAGCCCACCCAAGGCGAGGAGAGCTAGTAGTCTGGTCAAAGACGACAAAAGCAGCCTTGAGGGCAATGTCACCGTAGATGTTGATGCCAATGCCGTTGGAGGATTGGATACCGCCGAAGCAGGTGGAGCCAGACTCGTCTACGGGGGCATAGTTGATGTACTCTCCTGGAATGGTGATCTCAGCATCACCAGGGGTGAAAGTGAGGTCAGGAAGCTCGGCGTCACAGGGGAAGACGTAACCGCCCTGTTGCTGGTCCTCCTTAGCGCCATCGACCTGGCTATAGTAGGACTCGACGACGGAGTCAGGGAAGAGAGCAAGGGTGGTGCCGGTGTCGGCAATACCATCAACAGATTCGCCGTCGATGTCGGCGGTGAAACCCCAGAAGCCCTGGCTGTCGTCGACGTCGACGTAGCTAATAGAGCCGGTATACTTGGAGTCATCGATGACACCGAAGTCGTAGGTACCGGCAGTGTGGTACTTGAGGTCGGCGGTCCACGCAGCCACATCAAGACTGTCGACTATGTTGTCAAAGAAAGTCTTCTCGGGCTTGGGGGAGACGGTGTTCAGGGTGCTGAAGGCAAGGCCGAGCAGACCGTCGTTGTTGGAGTCCTGAGCGAATTGGTCTGAGACTTTCGAGGCAGACTCGACAGCCTGGGAGTCGAAGCTCACACCACCAACAGTGACGACGTCGTGGTAGACGGAGCCACTAGAAGAGCTTCCATCACCGTAGCTAATGCTCCATGTAGCACCACTAACCTCCTCAGACGAGGAAGAACTGCTAGGGTCATACTGGGCCTGTCCGTTGATAGAGGAGCTCGGGGTGTCTGTGCTGAAGACCCACAGGTCGGAGGAACCCGAGTCGAAATCCAAGTTGAGTGTCTGGGCGGGAGTACCGATGTCGACAGGAGTAAGGTACTGGATATCGTATTCCTCTGGGGTAGTCTTAGCACTGCCGGAATCACGCTTGGCCTTCTTGGCGGCGTTATACTTGGCAACGGTCTTAGCTAGACCCTCAGGCATCTTAGCTCCGTACTTGTTGTAAGCCTTCGCAAGCTGGAAAGGACCATGAGGCTTGAAGGCGGTGTTGGAAACCTGGTTGACGGTGAAAGAGCTAGACTTGGTGCCGATCTTGGTCTTAATTGGGTTCGCAACTGTGAGGCCGGCAAGGGCCGCAGTTAGTGCGACAGCGGATTGGGTAACCATGATGACGGCCGTAGAGGATTGATGATGCTTCGAGGCACAAGGTAAAGAGCGAGCAAGGGCACTGAAGAGGAGTGAAGATGAAGGTGATGGCGTTGAAACAATCTGGAGAGAAGTGACGGGAAGTCGGCAGTCTTATACAAGATGTCGAGAGTCAGCAAGCAGCCAAATGTTTACACGATAACGCAGCAATCCGATAGAGAAGGAGTAGGACGATCCTTTTAGCAAACAGGGTGTTTGTCATTTTTAGGCTGGCAGAGGCTGAGTAGAACTGCCTTCCTTGGAATACCGGCCGTGATGACAGGAGAGGCGCCAGCAATATGTGGGTGTGGTGGGTGTCGTGTGTGGATATCCCGACGATCACGGCTCTACTGCAGGTCCAACAGAGAGGATGCTCTACTTAGGTACCTTATTGGAAGACTGCGATGGTCCTTGAATCACAAGCATGCCGAATAGCATTTATCAAATCAGATCTTTCGGTTGGGTTTAGCTGTTAGGTGAGTTTATGCGTTGGCAGCTCTCCCTGCGTTATGCTGTACCACCCCCCCTTGACCACCTTGATCTGGGCACAGCCCACTAACATTCAAGAATAGCAAGCCCTCCTGCTTGCGTGATGTGAGATGCTTGACGGTTATTGGGCAACAGCACCAACAGCTCTTCAAATGATATCGGACAAGTTCCCTATACTGGATTGCGTTATTATAGCACAAGCTGCCATCATGGAGATTCTCAGCTCGTATGAAGCCTCTGGGACCTATCAGAAACTAAAGTCAGTCTGTGATGATGGCACTAAGATCTACAGCAGCAGGCCCTAAAAACTGGCACATTGCAAAGACGCCTGCCTAATTCGGGGACCAGAGCCAGATAATGACAAAGGGTGTCCTTCTCAAGTAAGTGATGATAGGCGGACAGAGGAGAGCGAAGGATAACTAAATGCTAAGGAGACTGTACTGTAGTGTAGCGTCGTATAGTTCAACCCGCGGACTTCAGCCAGTAGGGCTCGAGATCAAGCCGCATTAGCAGCATCCCTGTATTTGACAATTTGTTCTGACACAAATGCAAATGAAGCTGCCGAGAGTGGCAACTGGCCATGGACTCTGTCGTCCAACAAATGTTGAATCCTCAGAATTACTAACTTGTAGCTGGGAGTAGTCGATACGCGCGTAAGAATCCACGCTGACAACCTGCCTTTCTAGGCCAAGTAAGGGTGTTCCGTCGTCTCATCTGCCGACGTTTGACCCACCCCTAAATCGCGCTCTTTGCTGCGCTTCCTGCGTTCGATACGGCGTCTCAGTACCAAGATCACTTCCCGTACGGAGACCTCCCGACGGCATCAAAGACAAGCTTTCACCCCCAGGTCTTGGCCACTTGGCTGCAGCGCCAAGAGCATTGACGTTGTGATTCTAGAGTTTCTAGAGTTTCTATCGCTAGTGAGGCTCAAAATCATTACAGGTAGACATACTATCTTAATGCTGTTACTTTATTCTGAGTAAATCCACCAACCAAGCCTGAGGCGGTGTTCGTGATGCCTCAATGCGTTCTATTTAAATCGTGCAGGTAATGACTTGCACCGGACTTGCTTCTCCTCGTTAGCGCGATCATATGATGGGCACCGGGATGAGGTGATTCTTGTATCGGACACTTCGACATTACTGTAGCGTGTAGTTAGTGTACCAAATCTATCAAGACGAAGATCGCTCTGGACATATACCGAAGTCGGAAGTTTTCGACTCGGGGCGGAAACAGGGCGCCAATAGAATGGCAGTGTTCAGAAGTGGATGGGGTCTTCGGAGGCATCGTTCGGCAAGCCCACCAGCACGCCTGATCCTAGGCGTAGGTACTGTGTATATTGTAGATACCGTAGTCATTGGTAGTGTTCCCATCTCTGTCCAACTAGCTGCCTGTTTTCGATAACAGCCGTCGATCACTCGTACATTCACATCTTCCCCTTACCAATGGCAACGTACGCCTTGTCCGTTGGTGCTTTTGAAACCGGGCGATTTTGTTCAGTGCCGAGAGTGCCTAGGCAGTTTAGGTCCTTAATATCAAGCACCGCAACCTCGGCATGACGATTGTTTATATGCATTTCTACCCCGAAAATGTCGATCGCCATTTGACCCAGTGCAACTGACCGATTGCCAGACTGCTATGATCCATCCAGCCTTGTAGAACAATTGTTGTCGCTCAAATGCACCGGGCAGTTGACTTCATTGCACCCAGCTTTACGGCTTTGGGCTTGGAAGGTGTCCGTCATTGAGCCTACAGCATCTGGCAGAATACAGGCCGCCGAGACACAGATCAAGGCCTCTGAGCATTGCCAGCCTGACTGCATGCTGCAAACAGCGGGCCGTTCACACAATCATCGCCGTGTGGGTAGAGCTGCATCCTGACTTCGGAATAAGAGTTGCGCCGGTATTGAGTGATCCAAGTCTGCTATGTGGCAAGATGCTGCGGTCAGGCTTAATGCTTCCGTGAAAGGAATGAGTCTGGACAGCCTCGCGCTGCCTATTCAAGATGCCTCCATATAGGATTCTTATATTTCTGAACTGATTTCGGGTGGTAACATCTGCTTAGCGCCAGCATCTCTTCGTTCGAAAGCTGTCACCAGTGCTCCTACATATAGTCGAGTCTATGAATTGAACGGGCATCTTACTACCTGTTTAAATACTGATAGGCCTAAGTGCATCATCGTTTTGTAATTGACAGGTAATATGCATATCAGCCCAGGTGACTGGGCCAGCGGATTTCCGGTCCAAGGCTAGCCTGGGTCTCCTTATTGCATAATCAACTGTGCCGCCAGCGTGCATTCCATGCTAGGCATCCGTCTAGGTATTGCACGACGAACGAAACAATACTGATATCTCGACACGTATACAACTTCTCATGGATTCAGCATTATATAGCGGCATGGCAAAGTCTAAAAAGATTCAGGCCTTTGGAATTAATCTAACGTAACCTCCCTAGCACTGCTTACTTGAACTTCACGACGCCCAGATCAAGCTAATTCATCATGAAACCAATTCTGGCATTGATGCTGTTCCCCATACCAGTGTTATCATTGGGGTGGCAAGTAAGGGCTTGGCAATGGAGAGAGAATGTCCAAGATTTCTTCGGCAACCCATACAAGAAGTCGCGCGTGCCCCAATTCATGCTCGACTCCAACCACCCTTGGATCTTAGAAAACCAAGCGAAACTCGAGAAACTACCAGACGCCGAATCATACCTGTGCTTCTCATCCCAAGGGCACACAATCGATGTAAACCGGGGAAAACCCGGTGGTGAAGGGAATGGACTTGCTATACCGCCTGATCTGTTTGACTATTTAGAGATCGACAATAGCAGATTCGGCATCAGCCGCCCTGGCTGGCCCAATGCTCTATTGCGAGCACAAGAAATCCAGCGCTGCCCAGCAGCGCTTTCACAAGCCAAGACGTTCAAGACGCGCATTTACGTGTACGAAAGCGAATATAGTGATTGGGATAAGCGGATTCTGGAGCCGCCGCAACCCCCACGAGAGCTCCTGGACTTATACGCTGACATACTAGGTAACACGAGCCTGGAAACATTGAAATGGGATATAGCACCGAAATATGCCCACTATTTCGGGGAGCGTTTTGTTGACCGTGGCCTCGCCGTTCCTACTGCTAAGACGTTAGAAGTCAGCCCGATGAATCACTTCCTTGTGCCCATGTGTTCCAATATCACTGAGCTAGTATATCAATGCAGAACATGGGAAAGGTATTTCATTCACGGTGGCGAGGATCCAGAACTTCTTCTCCTCCAGGCATCGATGTTTACTCCGAATCTAACACGACTTGTGATGGACGCCGAATGGGAATTTGATAATTCTAAAGTTCAAGGTAGTCAATTCCAAGCTAAACGATTGAGATGCAGTGGAGAGAATCACTGACTTACTTCAAAGCCTTGGTTTCGACCATCCCCGGCCTCAGGAGTTTAGGCTTACGGGGCGAGCTGCGTTCCCAGTATAGATACAGCAACTATGGTGACTCGAGTGGCTCTATGTTGAATGTTCGTGAGCCCTGTTTCTGTTGCAAAGGCGGCACTTACAGTCAGTAGGAAATTCTTCAGATTCTCGGCTCCCTACAGAATTTGACTCAGCTTGAACTGCCGGATGCGAGCGCATTAGACCTTGGCTGGGACGGTGGCCCTATGTGTGGCAACGCTTATTTTGGGCCTGGGGGTAGAGACTATGAACGTCTTGTGTACCGAGATGCATTGGAGGCTACAGAAAGAGCCGCAGCTATTGTAGTTAAGGTCTTACCTCGCCTGACCGACTTCAGTATTGGTAGTGACCAGGCTATTATTACACGCTATGAGAACGGGACACTGCGAGCAAGTTTCCCTTGGACTGGGCGACTCGACGAGTATATAATGGAGATCTTACCTGGAGGGCCTGACGGGCCTGACTGGTGAGTTTTCTATTGCTATTTTCTTAAGAAATGGCCTGTTCGCTTCTATGGTTGATACTATTAGTCTAGCCTCGTCCAGACTGATGCAACTCATTTCTCTCATATAGATGCGCTTTTTGTGCGCCCTCCTTGTATGGCGGGGTCTGAAGCAATCTTCTATATTATCTTGCCTTATCCTGAAACGGAACGTCTATTGTTTGATTTCAACACGCTATCGCCATATAGGTGTAGTTTTACATTCCATCATTGTCTTGTCTGATCTTAAACCTACATTAGATAGCTATGAAGCTTCCTGTTCCAAGACTAAGAGCCCACTTCTAGCAATATCTATACCCATATGTGCTTCATCTCGTTGGCAATCGCAATCGAAGCATCGTCGAATTGCCACGCGCCTATAGGTATGTACATATTGTAGGCTACATCACGTACGTACATACATACCCAAGTATACAAGGAGTGCCTATAATTCCTTTTGCCCACGTAGTACCTATACTCCCTCTTTACAGCCTGACACAAGCTAGACACAGAAAAGCACCAAGTCATTGAGTAAAGAGCTCATTGAAAAAGGAGATTTATAAAAATGACAGGATACGCCACAAACATGGGGGATAACAGCGAAGAAGAACAACCGCTATTTTCTTATTGATGTAATCACATCGAGAAACTACCTATCTACATGGTAGTAGCAAGACTGGTGGCGATACGCTACAGTGCCTAGGCGCAGTAGTTGCCCGCTAGGTAGCTCACCTGGGGCAGTGCTAGGGCTAGAAGGTACCTAAATTGCCGCTGGGTTGCTACATAGCGCGGGTGGTACCAACCTGTCGGGACTCGCAGCTATAGACACTCGACACCAAGGTAGGTAGGTACCGTACCTTGGCTTTCCCACTGTAATTCTGCCGCCACAACGCATGGATGGCGAGTGGCAATGTGTGGTAGCAAGGGTCCTGAAGGACGGGCAGAGACGGGACGGGGGGGTGATGTGCGGTAAGGTAAGGCCGTGTTAGGTGGCATGCAGTAGAAGGGACCGGGGGCCTGGCTGGCAGAGCTTTTCGCTACCTGATGTTTTGAATTACATGTGATCTTCACATCCCACGGTTAACATAATCATCGATAAAACGCCATGACACCGTAATATGCACCTAATTAGATTGATATAAGTGAAGTTATCTAGTTGGGCTTCTTACTAAGAGATACGATTTGTATGTACTATAAACAATAAGTCATCAGCGGACACGGCGAAGATCGAGCGGTAGGCAACCGGTATATATCATGAGGACAATGAGCAATCTGCTTCATTAGGTTCAATGTGCATGAGAAGACTAGATGTCTAGTGTGTGGTTTCTAGCAACTAGAAACAATAGCCTAGACTCTTGTCTCATGATCCAAAAAAAAAACCATGGAAACGATCGAATTTCCCTTGCCGTCGTGATTTGTCATGTCCATCTTCCATGTACTCGAGGAGGGTATTGGGGGGGGATGAAGAAAAAACTAAACAAGCCAAAGATTGGCCGACGACCAGATACATGCAGGCCCCTCTTCTTCCAATCTCTGCTGGGGGCCTCTCTCTAGTAACGCCAATACATGATGCGGAGGCTACATATTCCTCAATCTCCGAGTACTCAAGAAAACAGCAACCCGTATCCGAAACTGATGCCAAACCGTAATCATGAATAAAAACAAAATTGAGCCCGACCGACCGCCACCTTCCCTGCCTGTCTGAATGATATGATGAATGTTGAAGAACAATGATAATTTGGGAATGTGGAGTGGGGGGGACCCTAATATAGGGAATTAATGCACTCCGGGTATCAATGCAGGTATGAATGAATCCCTTGACGTAGTCATGTGCCATAAAACCAGAGCCGAGTGGAAAGAAACCAACGCCACAAATAAAATCATGGAACTACCTCTCCGAAACATGAAAGCCAATGGTATCAAATTGAGTGGCTGAACAAAATAAATAAATCGAGCGTATCGCTGAGGCCAATCCGGTGGCGACATGAAGAAAAGAAGAAAATATAACTGAAAAGGATGATCCATGAAAGTGCAATATTGGCACTGGTGCCAATGGCATTTGAGGGAGGGGGTTGAAAGAAAGAAGAAGCTCGTCAGCGACAAGTATCGCTTGAGTGTTGGACGTAAAGAGTTATGAATAATGTCCAATGGTATCGTCGCGCATGTCATCCAACCCTCTACAGGTATTTGGCGACCCATGACTTGTCCAGCCAGCCAATTCTCTCGAAAGCAGTCCAGAGCTTCGAAGCCTTGTTGACATCAATCTTGCATGCTTGCTGTGCATCCGTCTTACGAAACTCTTTGCCGACGCGGAGACACTCCAATCGTCGGACAAAGATTCGTCTCTTGCTCGTTAGATAGACGGCACCGGTCAATCGTAAACTTGAGGCCACATTGATTTCTTCTGGATGAAGAAGATGGCGATGAGGATCGTTGCTGAGATCAGTGGTGCCCGTCTTCCATTCCATCTTTAGGCTGTTCATCCCAATAGGAGCGTTGAAGTCCAGTGGCGGACAATAGTCCGGAACGGAATCAAAGTCGTCATCTGCCCGAGTCTGCGTGGTACCGCGACGAGGTGACGGGTCCGGGGTGGAACTGGGCGCCCGCGTGTGCTTGGTCAACCCAGCAGGACCGGCTGCCGTGGTCATAGCAATTACAGGGCCAGGTCCAGCGCGGATGGGGCGAGGCTTGGTAGGCGTCGGGTTGGCCACAGCAGGCTTGACCACTTTGGGTACTCTCACAGGCTTCGCGCGCTGGGCCTCTTTGCGGATAGGTTGCATCTTAGCTGCCGGTAAGATGGTAGGCAGCCTGAATTGTCTGTTTCGCGCCTGAGCCTTCCGATCAGCTAAGAGGAGGGCGCGCTCTCTCTGTAGCCATGATTTCGGGTTTTCCGAATACTTCTTCATAACCTGCGATCTAAAGTACAGGACTAACTCATAATCATCCTGTGCAGGCGGGGTCGCATTTTGAAAAAGTTCGGCGGGTCGATTCAAGACATGGCGATTGACAAGCTGTCTGGGGTCCGACTCCTCTCGTGCGAAAAGAGGTTGTTGGGGAGTGGAATGTGTGATATCGTGTGTCGGAAATAGAATAGGGTCTTTCGCCGATGTCACGACGTGTATGATACTGTCATCGGATTTGATAGCCGGCGAAATGGGTGGGGATAACGGACCCTGGGGTTGTCGCTTATCGGACATGATGGCGTCGATCGACTTGGTCGCATTTATGGCGTTCTTCGCAGCGCTGCTGCTGCTTTGCGCGAAGGACTCTAATTTGGGGGCTTCGGGCGGCGACATCAAGCTGCTGATGTCGAAAGACTTTCTGGGCTCTGAGAGCTCGGCAGACGTCGGCGCCATGATTGAAGGCTGATTCTGATTGATGCAGGGTGATGGTCTGAGTGAAAAGGCGAAAGGTGTGTGAGATGGGTTGAAGTTGGTCGTCGGCCTTGGTGAACCGGAAGCCATGGAAAGTTGACCCAGGCAGCAGGTGATGCGTTGGTTTGTAAGCCACGGTAGGTTGCGCGCGAAGAGCCTGCGAGGTGGCGAAAGTTGGGTGACGCACACGAGGACGAGACCCGGTGTGACTCAATTGCTTAGAGCAAGAAGGAATACTAAAGCGGTAATGAAGCTGGACGCAATTGGCAACGCATGCGACCGAGCAAAGATGGAAGTGGGTGAACTGGAATAGTAGGATGATGGATTGACACCGGCTAGGTCTAATTGACAGAGAGCCAAAGAGATGGGGACCTTATATGTATGATTGTATAGTAAATGTGACGGGTTGTATGGGGGGGGGATTGATGTGTGTGTTGTTGATTGATTGGTGTGGCTCCCCTTGTTGGTTGTTGGTTTCGTGGAGCTGAGGGATGATGGACGAATGCGTCCAACTATGACCTATGGGCGGCTAGAAGAAGAGCAACTATGAACAGAACGCAGGAGGAGAGGGGTGGCTGTGTGTCGATTGATATAGTAATCAACGAAGGCAACACACGCAACACACTGGAAAGTGGTAGAACAATTGGGTTTCGGAGATAAAGTCAACTACGTTTAGAAAGCAACAGACGCGAGAGACGCAATGGATGGACGGGGGATTGGGTTCAGGATTGGGTTTGGAATTGAGTTTGGTCGCCGAGGCTATGTAGGCCGTGTTAGATGCGGGACGGTAGTGAACTGTCTTGCGTTTCTTGTGTTTCTTGTGTTTCGCTCTGTGTACCTGCTTGATGCAAGGTGGTCTGGGAAGGCGAATCAGTTAACGATGGGGGCCTGGTTGACTACAGGATAACTTGGTATTGTTGGGTCATGCGAGCGTGATCAGATAGCACCTGACGGCCGTGGATGGCGAGAGGAATGCGTAACACAAATTGCTGGCTAGGCACACAACAGGTATCGAAGAGGGACCAGTTAGTTGATCAATACATAAAGTACCACCAGCCGCTCCGCCTGTTACAAGTTGTCAGGATTAATTATAATTATAAAGTATAAAGTATAACTGGTATATATATAGGTACTTGCAGGAGGAAATAAGTGCCAATGCTGAGGCGAATCCGTTCCCGTCTTAGTAGGTAGCTACAGTAGGTAGCCAAGTGACGTGAAGTGAAAGAATGTCGGCTTGCCTGGATCTGCCTGGATAAAATATATAGTCTAGGTAGGAGGCAGTTGAGCACTCGGTGTCGGGCGAACACAGCATACAATGGTGGCGAATGGACGTAATGGATGCTTCTCGGCCGTTCACTGGTCGATAATAATCAATTGCTGAGCGGACGAGACACCTAAAGTCCGAATCTGAGAAACCGGCATCTATACTTCACGGTGGGCTCGGTAGGTTCGGCAGGCTGCTGTGAGGATTCGATGTACTGGTGTGTGTGCAAGTGACTCAACCCGGGCTTAACTTCGAGGCAGCGTCACCACGTGCAGTAGGCGGCAAACAAGAAGGAATCAATCTACGACAGAGGAGAGCCGGGGCTTGACCGTGGTTTGCAAGCTCGACGCTGGACTGCGAGATGGGTGTGGGATGTGAAGGGGAGAGAGAGAGTGGGAAATGGAGAAGAGAGAAATGTAGTTGCGCGCGCACATGGGCGTAAAAGCGATTGATTCAAAAAAGAGAAGGGAGAAGAACCAAGCCCGTATCAATAGCCAGATGACCGCGATGTAGGATGTAGGTACCTAATGTATGAGATTGTGGTGTAGGAATGGTTGATTGGAGACTTGAGACCGGAGGCAGCATTCAACCGCAACGGTGACAATAGACAAGGCACCACACATCCATCACGCTCCCAGCCCAGCCCAAACAACGACGACTACCAAGTACGACTACCAAGTACGAACCCTACCTCCCTGGTACAGTAGTACCTAAAGTATACTATACTACTATGTAGATTCATGATGCTACACAACCTGGTGTTGTTGCATACATATGAACCTTATACGGCTATGCCCGTACGGACCTACTGAACAACCTTAAATATCATCATGTTGGAGTCTCCCCCCACCCCCAGAGACAGACGGCTGGTTTGGTGCCTACGTCGTTGAAGGGCTTCGAGATATATCTGTGTAAGTGCGGGCGGTGCGGACGGCGAGCACAGGCGTACAGAGGAGCCCATGTTGGATGGATGCTCTGAGCGGGTGAGACACAGGCCGGTACGCAGTAGAGGTAGGCCAACGTGGATATCTCCTGATGGTGGTACTGTAGGTCTCTCTGTATGAGATATGGTCTCTGTAGCTGTGTGCTGGTGGTGATTTTACATGTGCATGTACCGGTAGATACCGTAGTTGTTGTGGTCTTTGGTGTGCGGAGATGTACATAAGTAGGTAGGTAGGTACTTCCAAGTTGGTGAGCGTAAACATGCAGCTGTCGAGTCACACTCCCCTCCCTCCCTCCCTCCCTTCCCCTCCTCCCCTCTCTCTCCTCTCCCCGCCCCTCCATCCACCCATCCATCATCACGGCCTTGTGGACTGTCGGTTCAGTCATCAGTCATCAGTCATCAGGTAGCGCAGGGCAGACGCGGTGTGGGGCATGGGGCGCAGGGAGGACCAGGGAGGACAAGGGAGACAAGGAAGCCATTGTTGTATCGTTGTCCTATTTTGGCACCGAGGGGCAAGGAGCGAGCCATTCGCCAATGTATCCTGTGTACCGCCAGCCAAAGAGTACTTTGGTGTTGCACGAGTGACTCCTGCTTGACACTGCTACTATAAGACGGCCGTTGAAAGCTACCTAGCATACCTATACGTTATAGGTTATAGGTAGGTAGCCAACCAGAACGCCCAATCAATACCTTTATAGTAGGTACCTACCTCAGCACCTTTCTAAGGTATGTACGGCGGGTTAAACCCCAAGAGTTCTAGCTAGGAGGTACCTAACCAAGCCACATGCGTCGGATTTTCCGTAACACCACCACAGACATCCTCTCTTCACACCATCTCTCTCCCTGCTTGGGCTGGACATGTATCCTGCGGCTATTCTCCGTGCTTCTCAATTCAATGAGCGAGCGAGCAAGCATTTAGTATAAGTCAAAGCGCAATGGCATCGCTGTTCGTTCGAAGACTATCTAGCTACGGCACCTACTAAACTCCCAGCAAATCTAGCACCGAGCCGGCCAATCGCAGCAGTCCAAGTATCACGGAGTCTGAGTATGGATTTGCGTGTCTCGACGCTGGGTGCGCCCGGTTTGCTTGCGACAACACGATAGCAGCCAGAAAACTGCCCAATTCGTCGATGCCTCTCCAATTTGCAGCTTCTGACTCGCCAATGCGCTGGAGCCTCCCTTGCCGTCCGCAGCCCGCAGCCCGCAGCCCGCCTGCACAGTGCCGGAGCCTGCAGGAAAGGATCATCTCTGTCGATTGCAGACGTCGCTCGCGTTCCATGTTTGACGCCCAACAACGAACGGGGCATGTGTCACGGCTTAGTCCTGTGCAAGCTAAGGCGGGACAAGAACAATGTCAAGCATCTGTGATACCCTAAACCAGTGGAACGCCGTCTCCATAGGCCAATGGGAGAAGTACTCTCCTATTAGCCCATGGAGTAAGTGCTGTACTACTGGCGGTAGGCATATACCCAGTGTACTTACATATCAGTCGAGGCGGCGGGGCAGGTTACTGAGCAGATGTTCCATGCCTCGACGGATACATTGGGTACCAACATCTCGAATAGAACTTGATTCAATAGCATTATCCGATCTTTCTTCCTTTTGCCTGGCCAGCTCCAACCAGCAAACATGCCATGCCATGCCAGCCCATACCATGCTCTCTCTAGGTGGTACCTGCTGTGTCATGGCCGCATTCGGACGGTATCGACATGCGGGCTAGAACGCTCGCACCATGTTCTGCCCCTCACGTAAACCGGATTATATATCAAGAGAAGTCAATATTACAATTTGCCATGTTAATTGGTCTATCCCACTCTTCCTGTGTTGATTGATTCGGCTGGATAGGGCTTATACAAGTACCTACCTACCTACCTACATATGTACGCTGTCAAATGGCGTGCATGTGTAAATATGCATAAGGGGGGGTGCCTGGCCACCGGCTATTGGCGGACACACATTGGATTCTACTAAGAATGAGGCGTACTAGAGGATCAAAGCGAGCTGGCTACGGCGGCTCTGGCATAGGTACTTACAGTAGCTCCTGAAAGCAAAGTTGCCTAAAAACAACGAGTAAGAAGCTGAAATAATATTACACTTACACATGCATGTAATTACTAGGCCGACTGATATATGACACTGGCGGCGAGTAACGTGATCAGCCGGGCGCGGGCTTGGGCTCGGACCCCAGTAGGTTTGTGAGCTGGTAGCCAGACGATAAGATAAAATCCAATGGTATTTGCGACGCAAGTCGGAGACGAAGATTGCGCGTCGTGACAGCAGGGTGTTGGTTTGTTTGTATACAACAGCGAAGCAAGGCACAAGCACATACACGAATGAAGTGGCAGGATCTGGGCTGCGCAGAGCGAGCCGTGCCACCAAGCAGGAATCAGCAGGGCAATCTATTATGTGGTACCCATTGTTTCGAGTCCCTCTCTCGCTCCAGTTCATCGCCGTGGTGCTGTGTTACGTCTGCCTGCACAGCGCGCGGCACGATGCTATTGCCTGCGTGCTGTACGACTGGACGTTGATGTTGATGATTGCCTGTGTTATACGTACACTTGTTGGTAGACAGAATCGGACTCAGTAGACGGATGGACTTGGACCAGACTGGCCGGTGGCGATGCTGGCCTCGTCATCTCATGGTAGCCTACCCCCGTATTCTGCAGTGGTTTCTTTTATAATTCTTCGTGTCTCTCCATTTCCCCGCGTTGTATAGTCGCTACCTGAACTCTGACCCGACGGATAGGGCGGGAACGGGAACACGGTGGGTTCATACTGCACCGACGACAGGATCTCTCGATCAATACACTACCTATGCGTACTCAATGCCCAGCCCCGCCCAGCTCTCTTGACACAATGCCATAGTACAGTTTGTGCATTTTGGCAAGGAAATGCCTGCCTGCCCCCTATTTACAAACACGCAGAACAGCTGCATGAAAGTGTATGATACGGCAAGACACAGAGTAGACTAGACCATACAGGACTGGACGGGACTTTCGGAGTTCGGAGAGATGCAAATGGCAGCATAGAATTGGCCAATGGGAGGCGGGAATTGGGCCGATGCCCAGAGCTGGCGATGGAGGAGATGTGTGAGGTTGGATCCAATGCCGGCATGTCCTTTGTTGTTTACGTCGAGGAGGTTATCGCAGCAGCCAGTCGTTTTCCTGGGCTGTGAGTCATTCTGAGATGGCAAAGAAGCGCACGGAATCTTGGAATTGAAACGGGCACCTGAGGCGACAATGAAACAAACGAATAAAGTGGCCGACGATTAAAATCGATCCACGCTACACTCGTCGTGGTGAAGCGCAATTGGGCAATTTTCCCATTTCTGGATTCCTCGCAGCACTCATTGGTTGTCATGGCCTGTAGCCTGTCCAAGGACCAACCGCTACTGCCCCTTGCGACTTAGCCCATGGCCCTGCTGCTGGCCCTGCTGCTGGTGCTGTCCTTGGGGGCCAGATGGGCGCTCGGGACCTTGTGGTTCTAGGTACCTATTTAGTATCTAGGCATCTGCTCGGCAGGTAGCTTGGGCAGCGCCGAGAGATCCAGGACACTGCTAGAGGGTGCTAGAAACACCACTGGGAAAAGCGCTGCTGGATACGCCGTACTGCCTGAATCCTGCCTGGGGGCGGTAGGTACAGTACCTAGTAGGTAGGTCCCTACTGACTGCAGGGGTAGCACTGTCAAACTTAAGTAGGGACTGGCCCTTGGCATGTATCTATGCACTCCACGATGTAGCGATACCAGGATCTTTCCAAGAGATACAAGATCTTATGGGTATGAAGCTACCGCGCGTCATGTGTCAACTGCGAAGTCACTGGCCGCCTTAGCTGTAGCGTATGTAGGTATTAGGTGTGCCAATAATAGTACCTAGTGGTGCAGATGGTACCTACATACCTAATGTAGGCAGGTAAGGTGTTGCAACTGGTCGTGGCTGTCGATATTGATAAGCAAGCCCATGGAGATAAGATTTGGGATTACTCTTCTTCCTCGGAGGCACATGCAATCATCAGTAATGATACACCTAAGTCAGCTTGATCCAATATCCAATTCAGGTCCATTTGATTCCATTCGATGAATTGATTTCTCAATTGCGTAGATTTCGACATACCAGTACGTTGTATAGACGTCAGCAAGGGCTTCAATGGCCCTCTCTCCCCTCCATATCGAAGAGCAAACAAACTACAGTAGGTAGGTAAAGATCGGAAGATACGGGTATATCATCATTTCTGTCAGACGTCTGCCATTAGCGCTCACCGATTGCACCACCTACGCATGTTTTGCTAGTGGCAGTGTACTACGTAGGTATCTACTGCTAGTGACCAAGACTGTAGCATGTAGATGGAGAGAAGAATGTCAACATAGCCGGCAACTACACTACCCTCCCAATCATGGCCACGATAAGGTATCACCGAGAACACATCGACGGCCCGTCGCCAATGACCCAGCGTCTAATTGTACGAAGAAAGCCCCCTGGTTCTACCTACTTCTATCGCAACCGGTCTCTCAGCTGCCTATTACCCGCAGGAGTTCCACACACTTTGTCTCGGAGAGGGCTAATACTACTGGAAAACAGAACCACGAGAGTCGCTCCTTTAGTCTTGCAGTTGGGTCAAGGCCAAGGTCAATGTCGGTAGCTACAGTCGTTTTCGCAGGTCAGGAGACCGAACCATTTGTTCCCCACGCTCCATCTTCTCCCCGTACACCGTAGTACTAGTTGAACAATGTGCTT
Organism: Xylaria bambusicola; assembly: GCF_022495145.1. Lineage (NCBI taxonomy): Eukaryota > Fungi > Ascomycota > Sordariomycetes > Xylariales > Xylariaceae > Xylaria > Xylaria bambusicola. The sequence continues at coordinate 141,214 of NW_025953559.1, read as the reverse complement.
CGAACTTGCTGTCATCAGATGCTAACTGACGTGAAGCCAGAGCGATGACCTCGCTAAAGACTACCTAGCCAGTTCGACCTATTAATGGCAGCACCCGTCTTTCCCGTTGATCCTATTTGACGCTTGGACAGCAGCGTCAGGCAAGAAACAGTGTTGTCCACCAAGGCATTATCAAACTGAGCGTGCCTACATAACAAGGCTGGTTTCGTGTAAACGCCGACGGGCATATCTTGGCCACAATAACACAGGCACCTGGCAGGCGTATACAGAAATTCCACATTGTTTCCTATTCCTAGGATCAGGTCTACTTTCACAGGAGGAAAAAGTCCGCTTTGTTACATGTTAAGGCACATACGTGCGGTAGGTAGGTGAATCTAAGCTTGGCTAGCCTGGTATGTATTTAGTCCAGATCGAAGATGCGTGGCCTAGGTTAAGGCGCAATAACGCAAGGAACCCATACATACACATCCGCCCGTCAAGGCCCGGCTCGTGAGATCTTGAGATGCCACGGTAACTTAATCTCGACGATCCGCCACGGTATGCGGCGCGAACCTTGTTTCCAGGTCTCCTCCAGAGAGTCGGTCGCCAATAAGACTGGGTGTTCTTCCCTCAGCTAGCCAGTTTCGCCGGTGCACGTCCGATTTGCTGGGCTGGGCGTGTGCGGCATTGGCTGCGCGACGCAATCTACTTTCTTGAATACGATGTACACCATACTACCTATGGATTGACCCATCTCCCCATCTCAACTCCAAATCGCTGCCTTGGAAAATTAGCTGGGGGTGCTGACATTCAAACACCATCTTTGATGTGCTCTGATCATGCTCCTCGGACAATGGCTGTCACTTGACCTTGGACCATCCCCTCCCCCCCACACTCTGAGGGGGGGTGGTGATACACACGCTTCTGTCAGGCGCCACAATGGAGGCCTACCTACTGTACCTATCTCGTCAAGGGTGTGCAAGCCCACTTTCACATGAGACGTCGTCTCCTGCTAGCGTAATCAGACACAAATGTCCTGTGTCCAGATGCTTTGTCATGCCTGGCTAATAGATATATACATCTACAGTGTTATATCTACACATGTAGTATACCTAGGTATAGTACTTACATATAAATAGGCACATACAGTACAGCGGGTAGGTAAGTAAGGTGTTGGGCGGATAGGTAGGAGGTACCTAGATTGTCACGGAAGAGGTCTAGATAAGTTATCATTTCGAGAGCTTCTTCGCAAGTCGTCCCCTCAATCTAGCTCAACTCAACTCGCAATGGCAGCATCTCGAATGGGGTCTCTTGGAGGGGATTGATGGATGGATCATCTACCCCTCCACCCCACCGACGTTGAGACGCACGATTGTCAATGGTCGGCCACTAACTTTGTCATTATCGATAGTAATGCAAGACTTTACCTTTTTCCCGGCGCTGTCTTGATGCCGTTATATCAAACCCACCGTTGGTTTTGGTTTCATTGCATACTCATCTCATCGCCTGCCCCCGCTCATTCGGCAGCGGTGTCGTCGTTGTCATCTTCGTCGTCGAGCCATTGAGTAGATGGTCCAATCCTAACCCAGGTAGTGCATTCGTCTCTCCTACTTGGCGGTGAGATAGATAGATACTGTACCAGAGCAAAAGTTTACCGCTTCTCCTCGAACCCTGGTCTAGATAGTCGTAGCTGAGGCATCAATCTGCTCTCCCCCGGTTCAACCGTTTGGTTCTGTCACCCTTGTCTCTTCTTGCATCCTCCAGTTCCCTCCCTTTTCTTTCATCTGCTGTCATGGCTCGCCGGGGGTCAGCGTGAGCATTCGGCGCCTGCTCTCCCCCGCTTCTAGTGTTACCCGAGACTTAGGGTTGGGTCCGTATCGCCGAGCCCTGCTGCTGTTGCAGCAAGATCAGCTTCTCGGCTAGGTGTTCTGTGCGTAGAGAGGATGGCCGAAACCGAAGTTCCAGATGTAATTCCCTCTCTGCCTGTGTCGCCCCCAGCGCCGACTTGGGATCTGTGCTTTGCCGTCCTGCATCGACAAGCGCAGTTGGTTTTCCTCGCGTGACTCCCCCGCTTCTGGTGCCTGCGCAGTAAACCCTATTCCGTCGTCCAGTGGCCGCCGGTACCGTCTCAGGATACCTGGCGCTGCTGCATGTGTCCAAATCCTCTTCCAGTCCTAGCTGTATGGTGCAATGCCCCAGGCCGCATATAGATTCAAGCATGAACACTTGCGAGGAACCCACGTTTGCTTGGGTCTTGGACTCTGGCTCCCGCATTGTACTCCACCGGGGGCCGGCGAATAGCCACTCATGTCGCTGGTTCCAGAGCCTTGGCTCGCCCACGACATGTTGCGCGGCTCCCATCGTCTCATGAAGCATAGTACGAGTAGTAACAAGGGTGCCAAACCAGAGCCATCGTCATCCTCGACCTTGCGCCGTCTCGGCGGTGTTGTGAAGCTAGCTAACTCGTTGCTGGCATGGGACGAGAACGACGAGACCCCTGCTCGACGTGCAGCGGACGCCGAGTGGCTAGCAACGCTGTAGAGTATGCCCGTTGTGCCGTCGAACTGCAGAATGCCGAAATCTGACATCTCACAGATGGGCGGCCCCTTCTCTGGCTGGCCATGCAGCAAGCACCACCAGACCTTCCCCGGCCCCGTCAGCACTGCTTGCTAGTAGCGTCGCGAGCCAGAGTTTGCTTCCCAATCGTGCATTTACGATTCCTAGAATATGCACCATTGTCACAAAAGACGACTTATATCCGTGTCTTCTCTGTTGGCCACTGTGGGTTGGCGCAGCAAGTCGCCGGTGATTGCTGGGTCGGGTCACACACACCCTACCCGCGCACGATTCCTTTTACTCGTCGTCGAGCACATTCTATCTGACAGGTCCCCGGGCTGCCCGGTTTTGCTTACTGCCCAGCTTGTCGAGTCCAATTTCTCACTTGGATTCCCCAGCATCTAATCAATCGAGCGAGACATGGTTTCCGATTAGACAGAGGTAATGAAAAAGGTCATGGCTAGGTGGTCCTGATGAGCGAGCTCGGATCCGTGCCTTTTTACTTTGTGTGTGGGCCTTCTTTATCTTCTCTTGACATCTTCTCCTCTCTCTCTCTCTCACTCTCTCTCTCTCTCTCTCTTATTACACTTTGCATCTGTCCTCGCCCTTCCCTTCCTAACACGAGGACAAAGCTCTGCCTTGGTTAGTCTTTAGGGCACATATAGACATTGCTAGGCCGTTGGCTAGACCTAATAAATTGTGAGCGAGGCTTGATTAAGCCACCAGACTTATCCCACCTAGCGACTTCGATCTCACCGTCAACCCATGTGCTTGGTGGACGTCAGAGAAAATAATAGGAAAACAGAGAATTAGCGAACCATTCAGTACTAGCGACACAGTTCAATTCTGAAAGAATGGCAGAGTTTTGGTGGAAAAGCACGCTCTACCCCTCGGATCTCTTTGTGGAGGCCTGCGGCGCCATAGTCTTCGACACCTCAACGCATCCGAACAAAGTATGCCTGCTATACCACGCGAAATGCGATGAGTGGGTTCTTCCCAAGGGTCGGAGGAACTGCAACGAGACACGGCAGGCGACTGTGAAGCGTGAGGTGCGCGAGGAATCTGGATACGGAATCGCGCTGCGGCCACTCCGCCTCGTTACGCGCGCGCCGTCAGAGCTCGAGCCCGGCGATGTCGGCGACGTCCCGCGTATCTATGACGGCCTCGTCGAGCCCTTTATGCTAGACGTTCGGGACCTCGGCAAGGAAAAGGGTGTCAAGCTCGTCTGGTGGTTCGTTGCCACGCTCGATGGTACCGCGGGGGAGGGTGAGCAGCAGTTCAAGGCGGTGTTCATGAGACCAGATCGTGCGCTTGAACGTCTCACGTTCCAGAAGGACCGCGACGTCTTGAAACGTGCTGTTGAGCTTATGGAACAGCACTCGGATAATGGCGTGGTCGTGTGATGATAATAAATATGATGACGACACTGAGATGTCCGTTGATGGACTAGATGGACAGCTCGATGATTGAATGATGATTGAATGAATGGATTAATTAGTTAACGAGTGAAACGAGACAACAGAGGGGTAGGATAGACTACCGGCAAAAGGGGGGTCTCTAGAAAAATTACTTTCTCGTAAAACCACTTACCGCCCTACCCGCCTATCTAGTACTCTTCCATAGATTTTTATTCTTATTGAGTAAAGCCTGGGAATACAATGATTAATATACCCCCAGCCATCGCGACGCCACACAGCGCATAGTTGCTTCGCCTGTAGCCCACTGTATCTTGTGCATTAGGTCCGTGGGGAGGAGGGGGGTGGCGAAGGCTATCTTCATCATTTTTCTTGGCCAACTGACCGACTGGCCGCCGCCTTGGTTTCTGGTGGCTGACTGCAGATGGCGAATCACCAACATTTCCCTTGTTGTGTGTCTATACGTACAATACAGCAAGCAGCGCTTCCTTCTTCAAGCTCTCAAAATGGATACGCCTAACAAGAAGTTCCATACCCTATGCTCACCGCGTTCACCTGTACAAGAGTAACGTGGTGGTTAAACCCTTCATTATAGCCTAGCTGAACGATGGTTATACAATAATTATATCTTGATTCCAATCTCGATACTAACATGGCAGCTAAAACTGTGGTTTTTGCGTCAAACTATCATTGAAAACCCTGGAATAGGCAGCATGAGCTGACATGAGTTAGTAGACACTGGGAGTACACCGATGATTTCGCCTCGGCCCCACAATGGACTCACGAAGCTTACATCTGTGATTATGTAGAAACACCCATGGCCAGCATAGTCCAAAGTGGGAAACGATAGCCTATGATATTTCTGAAGCAAGGTTGTGGCCAAGTTGCATCGCTAATCCGACACTCCCCTTCATCGGGCCCCGCGCCACATTGTCACCTCCTTCGATTGTTCTTATGGGCAAATCTGTCATCTTAATGAGAGGTTGAGTAAATCATAAGTAGTGGTGCCGCTGAGCACGAATGAGAGGCGTAAAGGCGACGATGCTGTTGGCTGTGAATGGCAAGAGGGAAAGTGAAGGGGAAACTGGTGAAATCGTTATAGTCTCGTGTGACTTGTCATATAAGCTGTTGTAATCTGATTTATGACTGCTTATTTAGTGGGCTTTTACTGATAACATATTCATCAAAGATCCGGGCTTTACTATACAAGCTGGACAGTAAGGGCAACCACGTTCTCGTCACTACCCCTCTTCACATGGCGAGGTACGCGCGCATACACACATACGCATCCCTGAGAGAGAAAGGGGAGGACCCATGATTTAGCTTAGAGTATATGAGATCTAGAATCCAAGTAAACTCGAATTACCGTCGGCGTTGTAGCGCCAGTGTACATCGACCGCCGCGTACGATTCTACCTATCAAGTTGGAATCGTGAGCTGCTGTTAGGCTATCAATAGTTCAAAGATGATGCAACTGCGGCTATAAAAGGAAATCGTCTTAAGCTGTGGATGATGCAGCATATATAATATGCACGAGAACGTTTAGGAAGTGTTGGTCTTATGCTTATATCTCAGCAATCAATCAACGGCGGTGAACGCGGCTACTGTTCCAGCTACCTCCAAAAAAAAGAAGAAGAAGAAGAAGAAATGCGGATTGCTTTGATACTTTGCAAGCTTAATGAAGCGCCATATGAGTATCCATGGTCATACTACCTAGGTAGTTTGAAGGAATGCCACTTCCTCATGAGGCTGGCGTGCCATCCGCTCTCCCTCCAGCTTATTATTGCCATGGCTATTAGATTTCTCGCTACCTCATCAATCAAAAACAGTTATTTCGGCAAAGATGCCTAAATGGTCGGTAATCCAGGCCTCCTCAAAACCCCAAGACCGGATGATGCGTTCCTTCTCGCCCTCCTCGGTGACCTCGACATCGGCACCGAACCGGCCGAAGCCCTGGATAGAAACTCCACCGCAGTATAGTATCATGTCCATCCGCGAACAGCCGTACATATTCCGGAGCTCGGGCGCCGCTTGTTGGCCTCATGTATACCCCTCTTCACTATCCCCTTGGCCTCCAAGTTCTAGGTATGCGTCGCGCAGGCCGTTGTCGCTATGTAAAGTGCAGTCGAAGGGCTGGATGGCATTCAAGTTCCCTGCTACTGTGATTGGGTTATTTCATCAGTTCAGAGCGACGTCATGTGTGAGCTGCATTATATTCTACTTAGGCGTGTTCTTCAGAATATGTACTCCGGTCTCGGTGTATATAATATCTAAGCCCAGGAGCTACTCGGGCATTCTCAAAAGAAATTGAGAAAGAAGAGCTATAAGAATGCAAATGAACGGCGTAGGATCGATAAGATAATATGAAGTACTTACATAGTGCTCCATGAACAGAGTCCTCATGCATGAACTTCGCCGCGAGAGCAGTTTGTGAGGGACGAAAAGCCGGTTCATGAGCGAGAGACTCAAGATGGGTGTTGCAGAAGCGTATGGTTTTGCCCCTTGATCCAGCACTATACCCTTCCGGCACGCTTTCTTTCCCATCTCCGGAGTTCAAACCAAAAACGACATCAACGAACAGCGCATCGCGGTCCATATCCGTCAGTGCGTAATGGATACGGAAACACCCTACCACGCTCAGCCTCCGGTCCACAAGCGTCGTGGTGCCGTAAGACCTCGACGCCCAGTTGCGCGAATTTACGTCCGTGCGGAGGAACCCCGCCCGCACCCACGCCGTCGAGCCGATCGTGTCCAGGCCCTGCGGTACACACTCCTGCAAGACGATCACGGCCGCCGCGTTCGCCGGTAACGCTGCGATGCGCGTTTGGAGCTCGGCCAGGGTGGCTTTCAAGCGCGAGCTTGGGTGGGGGAGCATGAAGTCGATGTTTCAGCTGAAGAGAACAAATTTATTTATGATTTCGGATTGTGGTTGTGATGGGTGCGCCCCTATCTCCTCCAGTCCTGCGTCGTGCCATCGAATCTGAAAACGGGCTGCGGGTGCGGAGAGTCTGGTTTCCAGGGTACGGAGCTCACGCGTTGCCGCCACGGTAATTCGGGCTGTTCGATGGCATTCTTTAATGCCTCGCTCATTCTCGATGACATCCTTTATAGGATATGTAGTTGGTGTACAAAAACGGGGCTTCTGAAAGAATAAACGTAAGTATTAAGGACGATATATGATAGACGTTGTGCCCTATTATGAGTGGGATGAAGAGGGGGGTCCTGCTGACAACGGGACACTGTCATGCTCAGGCAAATGCTCAAGGGAACATCTGCACTTCACACGAATCCTTCGTTGGAGTGCGCGGGTCTAAGCAAGACACAGAATTACAAGTCGTATTGGAGTTTCCAACGTACTCATTCTTGGTATCAGTTCTGAAGACAAGAGTTAATCTGGAGTTTCAAACCATCGGATTAGATTAGGGCATCTTTGAATAATAACCGTTCTAATACCTATGTGAGTCGCGACTAATTATGGCCACTCGACGTTGACAGTAGACTGTTCTGAGTGGTGTGAGATGAAGTTGGTACTCTTATAAAATCCCTTAATGGCATAATTCATCCACGGCGAGACCACTATGCTTTCTATCTTACAAAGTTCTATTCTTCAGGACAACTAAAGGACATAGCGGGTTGGTTTGGGGGGAAACTGGTACAGGGATATTAAGCGCTCGTGCTAAAGTAATAATTCTCCCACAGATACTCATAGTCCTCGAGAATGCCGGACACGAGGCTCGGCATGCGCCGACGCACACCGGTTATGAGCCCCTTGGTGACATTTTCGTAGAAGGCTCCTCTCATCGTCCACCACCCGGCCGCCCAGTATCTCTTGCCCCACTCCTCTTGTTCCAGAGAAGTGCTGCGTAGACCTCGGTCGCGCAATTGCCGTGCCGTGTATTCTATACTGAGTCCAATGACCCATGGCGCCCATGATTTCTTATCCTTGCTTTGCGACATGGCCACTGCGTAAACCAATGGCGATAATATGTGCAATATTTCAGCAGCTTTGCCAGATCGTGATAATGTATTGAGGAGCTTTGCTGCGGGCTTGATATCGTCGGCTGTCAAGACCCGGCTTTGAAGATAGGAACTCACATCCGCGGGGTTGGGCAGGCTTGGTAGGCTTGACCTAGTCCGTGGCATGGACCATTCCTTCTCATGGGCTGCTCTAGCCGAACCGTCGGCGTCGGCTAGGCTAGGCTCTTCTCCCATGAGCTCTTTCAATGCATCCTCGTCCGAACGATCATCGTCGGTCGGTATGGGCTCCCGCTCAGGCAGGGGAGGAGTGACGAGTGGCCTCGAGCTCGTTATTCGCATGAGGAGGAGGCGGCAGATGGCCTTGAGAGCTTCTAGCACTATGACTACGCGCCAACGTATCTTCTCGCCCCGGCGCTTGGCTGCCATCTCCCACAGCATCTCGGTGTACTGTATAATCTGTAACAGCAGGGCTATTCTGCGGTAGAGGCCGCTCTTAGCGGCCCAAAACCTGGTGTACCGAGCATGGGGGCCAGGTATCCTGGCGGTTGACAAAGAGGGTATCTTGTTGACGGCATTACGGAGCACAGAGTCGTGGTACAGAGCGAGTAGCTGTACGCCGGAGTGGACGGTTTCGGAGGCGATCTCGGCGTCACGGAAGCGACCAGGGATGATGTAGGTCAAGGATCGCAATGCGCTCTCGATCTGCGAGACCTGGTGGGCGTTCTTAGTGATGAAGTCGCTGTACATGTGCAGCCATTTTGGCGGCATGGATGCAAGACTGGGGATGGGATTTCGCGACGTCGTTGGCGCCGTTGTTGGGGTTGTCGTGATTGTAGTTGTGGTCGGTTGAGGCACCGCCGTCTTGTGGAAGGAGTCAGCCGGCGATGGCATAAAAGAGGCGGCCGATCGGGTAGGTAATCAGCACGTGGGGGAAACGGTGGAATTGTTATTAAAAGGGCATAGGCGAACACTAATTAAAGACCTTAGAAGACGAATCGAAATGGAAAAATGAGAGAAAGGACAGAGATGATTGTAGAGACACCATATCCGAGCCGTTGTGGTGGGAGATTTCGCGTCATGGCATGATGGGGGCAGAATGGGGGGAGGACACTCAGTGAAGCGCAGGGAGTGCAGTAGCCTTGGCGTCAGTGCTTGTCGTGCCAAACTTGCCTCGGCCCAGTGGTGCCTTCGGTTGCTGTATGTACCTACCATGTACCTACTATGTACCTATTATGTACCTACTATGTACTGGATTGAGTACATGTGTAGGCACCTGCCTAGGTGAAATAGATGTCTATGTACCTCGATGTACCTACTCTCTACCATCACATCGCTAAAAGAGAGTGGCTAATACATCAGTATGCCAGCCAGGGAGTTAATGGTTCATGTCATTATTTCCAATCTGTTTTTACCCTCATTCTCTCCCATGCTTTTCATGCCTGTTCGATTACGGATTATATCTACCAAGTAGGCTACCAAGTAGGCTAACAACAATACGTTACATTCATTCATCGAGACCTTGCTGGCCCCTTCCTTGTATGTCGCTTCCGCTTAAAGGTCATATCAGGTCATTTGGGGTATCAAGACGACAGACGGAAAGCTTCAAACCCAATCCCAACACAAACCGTCACTACCACGCTTGCACATGTCCGCAAGGCCAGTCCTTCAAACCGCTCTCGGCTTCACCTTGGCCTCGAAGCCGATGGGTCTGACGTTGAACCACCCATCTTGTTCGAGCTTGTATGCCGCATTCACTGCCTCAAAGTCAATCTCCTTGATCATCTTGGCCAAAACGACCATGTTGAACTGGTCTGCCCAGTGCATGCCGATGCAGTGTCTCTTGCCGTTGCCGAACCATTTCTTAACCCCTGCCGGCAGCTTCTCGAATGACTCGCCCATCATGCGCTCAGGCTTGAACGCCAACGGCTCCTCGAATACCTCGGGGTCGCGGTTAACGCCCGCGAGCACGATGATGACAGCCTGGTTGTGAGCGATCTGGTACTTTCCACCTCCAAGGAGCACGGGGCTCTTGTCGTCCTTCTTGGGGATCGGCTCAATGTTGAAGCCGGGCGCCGCGAACGACAGACGGAGCGACTCACGCATCACGCCCTCGATGTACTTGAGCTGCTCCAAGTGCTCATACTGGAAATCGCCATCGCCAATGACAGCGTCCAACTCCTGGCGTGCCTTGGTCACAACCTCGGGGTTCTGCAAGAGGAAGAGGATGCTGGCGCTAAGGAGACAAGGTGCCGTGCTACTGCCGATGGGCATGCTGACGATTTCATCAACGACCTCAGAGTCCGTCAAGCCCTTGCCTGTCTCCGGGTCTTTAGCCGTGAGCATCGCATTGAGTACATCCTGCCTGTCCGTGGGGTTGTCTTTGCGGTGTTGTACCAATTCGGCCGCCCATGATCGCAGTGTCTTGGTAGCCGATTTCAACTTGCCACCGTAGAACAGCCAGTTTAGGATACCCGGTCGAGTAGGTCGCTTGATAGCCTCAGATGTCGCGTCTTCCATGGCTCTAAGGACAGGATGTTCGGGACCCGTGAGGCAGTTGAGTCGTTTGCCGAAAAGAGTGGCCGTGGTAAGCTCGAGGTTAAGTCGGTTCAGCTCTCCGAGAGGAGCAATCTTGTTGTTGGCTCCTAAACCCTTCCATTTCTCTAAAAATTCACTCGTTATGTCTCGCATCTCGTTGAAGTTGTCGGTAAGCGCAGTAGGCGTTAGCTTAGGCGCTATGATGCGATGAGCAATACCCCAGGAGGCTTCGTTGTCGTAGGCTGTAAAGAGCGCATCGTGTACTGTATATCGGATCTCGACAATGGGACCACCCACGAACTTCCTGAATCGCTTTTCATCGCACAGCTCTTCGGCCAACGCTGCACCTGCCACGAAGACGAGAGTCTTGCCTAACACCTTGATCTGGAAGATCTCTCCGTATTTTTCGGATAGAGTCTTCAGGGACCACCATGTGTTGTTTGGGTCGACATCTTTGATATTGCCTAGCAGAGGCAGACCCGGTGGCTGAGGAATTGGCTGAGACATGATCACTTCTTGACGTGTAGAATCACCAGTTTGCTAGTGAGAAGGATTTGGATAAAGACGGCCGGCAGTGCGGTAGCTCGGGTTTTAAAGCATTGGGCTGCGAGCACAGCTCCCTCCCTCCCTCACTCCCTCACTCCCTCATCTCACCGCAATATACTTACTGTGTGAAGGCAGCACATAACAAGCTCCCTGAGCAGTACTGCCTGAGAACTAAGTAGCCACATTACTATCACTTTGCTTTTTCGCGGGTCTAGCTACGAAAATCACGGATATCTGCAGGTGGGGAGTCCAATCGAGGACAGCTGATATGTCATACCTATGCTCATTATGGACCAATCCTAGAGACGATCTGCCGTCCTCTTGCATTAGATGACTTACCGGTGCAGTACATAGTCTCCTTTGCCCACTTGGAAGCCAACCTTCCCGAGCTTGTCATAATGTCTACGGCCGACCTAGAGATTTACTTGTCTTAATAGGATTAGATATTCTCGGCACAGCTCAGCCCAACCACTCGAGCCATTCTCTTCTGGTGCAACAGCCGTACACAGCTAGCCATATTCATGCATGATAAACCAGCCAGTGTCCAGTCTGGAAATTGAGCTAGAGTGCTTCTCCACTTTTCAATTTGACTGATACGGTAAGACTAATAAATGATCGACCAGGAATCGAGATGAGATGGTGCTCGTTCGCAGTATGATATGTCGGGCTACAGCATACAGGATACGCAACGGGACCGGCAACTGAGTCCTCCTCCAATGCCAACATATGTCGGCCATTATTACCCTTCTCGTACTTTGACAATATCGATATTAAACTGCCACGGTAGATTCTGGAATACTCCCAATCAGAAAGGTGAACAGCGGCTATACCCGTCAGCTATACCTACTATCTTTTCGGAAACATATCTCCACTAGACTTAAGCCGCGTTGCCGGTTCCTTGCAATATTGATCCAACTTACGAACCAATCATAACCAGAGTGTTACTGAGCACTACCTGTACTCAAAACCAAAGAAAGGTGATGTTACGGGTATCTACGAAAATGCTACGAGTTTTAGTCATCGACGAGACCTGGCCACAGAGACGGCCGCAATACAAAGCATCCTAACTTAAGATATGGAATTAGGAGAAGAGTAATATTATCATGATACAAAGCAACTACATTTATATTTTATAGCGACTTGCGGCTTGCCAATTCATTCCACAACAGCGTTCGCCCCCTAGTGGGAACGGAATACCTATCATTCCTCATTCACTCATCTAGAGCTATCTAGTATAGCTGAGTTTCGCTTAGATGTTAATACAACCGTCGCTTCAATCTCCGCCAGCATCTGGTCCGATCCGAGTCATTGAGAAGGAATGCAGCACCAAAGCTAAGGATAGCTAGCATTGATACTGCCATCTATTTTGGTTTTTCGAAATCAGCGGAAGGATAGTCTTGGTGTTAGATTTTGGAGCTCTGATGCCGAGATCACAGCCAGCTTAAGATGGTTATGCTGCGAGGAAGTTGAGACATCAAACCATGCTTCGCGTCGCTGAATATGAGTGTCTCATCTAGCTACCAACCGGTGGTGCTATTACAGCACAATTCTATGCGTGGTAGATGACACTGTAGCTCGGGAGCTTTGGCGCAGGACAGTATAAAGAATTCATACGCAAGAATGCCTTCAGCACATACTCCCTCTGAGACTGCGTTAGCAGTCGTGACATGAGTATCAGTCAGTCGAAACGCCCGAGCAAGCAAAAATCTCATTACAGGCCAAACTCGACGTAGAACGATACTCAGTATTATAGTATCAATTTTCGTGTAATTTTCCTCTCTATTTGCCCGCAGCAATGGTATATCCTCCGTCCACGACCATTACCTCACCATTAATATATTGATTGCATACGGCATTCAACGCAGCCTGCGCCATGTCTTCGTCCCTGCCCGGTCTTCGAGCTGGGACCTTGTTCTTGAACTTGTCTACGTCGAGCTCGCTCTTCTGGTCATCACGGCTCTCGCCAGCCGTCATCTCGCTGGGGAAGACACCAGGCGCAATGGCGTTGATGCGCACGCGGATGCCGTTCTCGGAGGCAATCTCCGTCGCTAGCATGCGCGTGAGGTGGTTTGCGGCGGCCTTGCTGGCGTTGTACTGGAAGTGATGCTGTGAGGACTTGACGAGTCCTGAGATTGAGGTGATGTTTAGGACGGTGCTAGACCATCCACGTTCGCTCTCGCTGGCCTTTGCCAAGAGGGGTAGCAATGCCGTCGTCATGAAGAAAAGCTGGGACACATTCGTCTGGTAAACTGAAGTCCAGTCCTCGAATGTCGACACCTCGGCGTCGAAGAGGTTCTTCTTGGCCTCTTCGGCCGAGGATGCCGACGTCTCGAGTGTCGAGCCGCTTATGCCGGCGTTGTTGACGAGGATGTGCAATCCTTTAGACTCCTTTGATTCGATCGTGTTAACAAGCTTTTTGATGTCCTCTTTCGAAGTTATGTCGGCCTGGATGGGGATGATGGTGTCTTGACCTTCTGAGTAGGTCTGTACGACGCGGTCTAGCTTCTCAGTGGTTCGGCCTGTGATGTAAACCTTGGCACCGTTCGCGATAAGAGCTTGTGTGATCATGAGACCAATACCCGAGCCACCTCCTGTAACGACAACGAGTGGTTAGCCATGGTAGGGAGAACTAGTAACTTAGAGTACACTCGCCTGTGACAAGGGCGACACGGCCCTTGCAGTCGAAGAGATGCTCTCGCGAAAATCTTTTGTTAGCGGAGTTGGAAACCATCCTGAGTGCTTGTAGTGGCGTTGATATTTGATGTTGTGAGAGTCGAGGTTGGGTGTGAGTTAGTGAAAAAGCTCGTTGCGGAGAGGATAATGAAGAGTTAGCAGTAACCAGAACACATCGCGAGATGATGGTCTTCTTATGGTGGTTGGCAACGCGGCGCACGAGCGGTGAAATCATGACGTCGAAGCTGTGTATTTGGTGATGGTGACGGTGGAGGGAACATCTTGTTGGGCTCAGCAATGGGTCAACTAACTATATACTCATCAATATCTACCGGGCATGTATAATGGATGACGATGGACATTCAATATGCAGTCGCTAGTTATGGACCTTTCCTCCGGGAAAGATATTTTATGATTCATGACTGAAACGTGGAGAGATGTTTTTATTGCGTCATTGCGAAGCCCCACAAATGCTGGGCAAGAGACGCTACGGCTCTTTATACATTGACTACGACTCGACCTCACCCATGACTTCTATCTATCGAGACATTTAATCATTATTCTTTCCTATTGAATAATTGGTTTAAGGGACCCCTCCTTTACGCATATCGGGATGGGAATCGACAACTCAAGCCAAACATGCTAGGATCAATCCATTGGTAACCTCTGTGCCTACTTTCATATTAAACACTCGGAGTATATTTGTACAAGGGTTAAAACCAGGGCCAGAGGCTCAAACGATATGTAACAAGTTGCAATGGCTGGCCAATGTCCATGTGCTCCATTAGGTTTCCTTCCTGGTCTATATACAATTAGACCAGACTTTATATAACAAGGGCAGACGAACTGGGCTTGGAACTGAGGATTCTGATTACAATGATCAACTAGGGCTGCATTAGTCCTTGACTAACCAACTCCTTCTCGGCTGTTGGCGGCTTGAGAAGACTCTATATACAAATGATCTGCCAGCCCAGACCGCCTGAGTCTCTAGGGTCTGTTTCAAGAAGCGAAGTCTGTATAACCTCACTTTCCAATATTGCCCAATATTGCCTGCATGTCTTGGAAGGTCATGAACAGCCTGCAATGGTCCTTCGTACGGCCGTAGTGCAAGGCGAACTGCATGCTTCAACCGGTACAGAGGTTACACGTGTAACACTTTATAATCTCTATGGTCTAAGAATGAGTTCCATATAAATGAGGGCTAGATAACCTCAAGTTCAAGTACGCCCGCGTGTCTTACCTACTATGAGCGTGCAACAGAAATCTGCATGTAAATCAAGTGCAGGGTGTTCATTGTGGTCAGCCTTGTAACAGAATGCTTTATTGAATCGACAGTACCATCTACCAATACATTAGTCGTCATTGACTTCGGAATGGCTAAGTAGATAAAAAATAGCATACGCCCGTAAATCTTAAAATGCCAAAATATTGTACTTCGGGCTGCAGAGCACAAGGTTAAGTGGTGCGTCGGAACGGTCCGCTGCCGTGCCGAGATCCCGAAGCTTCTTTGCCGAAGGATATTTACCGATAGTGTCAAGTCAAATTCTTACAGGCTACTATGAGTCAGTTGGGAGGGCCCTACTTAATATTGGCATCTTAATACCTAACGTCAATACGGAACACGACTCGTCCTACAGTTATTGCCGTGACAACAACTAGCGAGGTCCTGCCAGCGTTAAAGACGAACTCAGCTGTGTGAAATGACTAGTATTACTACCTCAGCCCTTTTCTGCCAGAGACGTCACCACAAGCTGAATACCAGTGAATTTGTTATTGGTACTACGTCAGAGGCTTGAGCTCTACGTTAATTAATGATAGTCTTATGATCTAATCGGTGAGCATTTAGACTTCGAGAGGGGTCTTACGGATATTATTCTTAATTTATGTACAGGCAAAACTCCGTCCAGGTATGTTGATCAAAGAGATTCAGCTAGAAAAGTGTCTCTCAGTGTTTGACAGAATAAGTAGGAAATGCGGTACTACGCATAGTTTTATAGAGTATCCATTTCAGGCAATCGGGCCAAGAAATAGTCTGGTGACCAAAGAATATAGTAGCCCTGGAAGATTATTGCATTCTAAATGGCTTCAAGTGCGAGTCTTGTTAATTAACAACTTGGTTATAGTACTAATCTCTTGGGGTGATGATTTGGTCCCCCTGTCAGAGAATGGAACATGTGAATTACTGTCGAGGCAAGATTGCAGTTTTTATCATGCTAAATTAGATAGAATTAGTTAAGGTGTTTTCTAAAATTCGTCGCCCTCCCCGTTAAGTTTGAAGTTCAAGTTAAAAGTATAAGTTATGAATAATGTAATATCACGCAGTAGTTAGTTCAATATTAGCTAAAGGGAATCTTATTAAAAAGACTTAGGTGTCATTCGTTCTACCCACACTTGGTAAACTCATGAGCTAATTAGTGGTTTTGATGAACTTACTGGCGATCCCTGGCCTCTACGTGGTCTTGAGCCTCCCAAGTCTTAGATATAGCATCAGCCTATACAAGTTAAACAGTCTTAAACTTTAATAAACCTCGTTAATGTCCCAAGAGATAGTGGCTTCGACTTTTGCTCTAATATATATATATATATATATATATATATTGAACAGGCCTCGTTTAGTAATGAACTCTTGCGTCAATATACACCAGTTTGAGGGCCCTCTAGCTTAGTCAAGCTGATATTTGTCACAGCTGTAACAACGCACGTTATTATTTGTAGAACCTCCCTGAGTCTTCTTAGATGATACGCGATGGCTGACCTTGTTGCATCAAGGCTGTTACAGAATCACGCTTGATGAAGAGAGATGGTTTAGATGGAAAGGTGATCAATCTCGATCATTTAGAAGCGGCTTTGGATATTGTGAATGGCTGCAACTTAGAACGATGCAGGAGAGTTCCATCTTAGGGGTTGTCAAGGTTGGTCCAAAATTAGTCACCAAGAAGATAGAAGGAGTCCGAATGGATCATACTGACCCAGACAGCTATAATGGTATATTTTCGTGTGAATGGCTCCAATCCTGAGCCTTAGTTGAATGCTTGTCATCCAGACGAGAACTGCCTTCTCAACTAATAGTCATATATGGAATATGACCTACCATGTGCATTATAGACCCTAACGAATATGAATTGATAACTCCTCTATGCTAGCGCCTTCAAGTGAACGAACCACGCTACTCTCTACGGTGTGAACAAGGTTATCTAAAGTGGCTGTATATTTTCTCACGCGGCCTTATCCATTTCATTACGAGCCACACCATCGATTAGGATCACAAGTTAGCTAGTAACCAAGCGAAGTAGCCTTAGTACCATGATTATCGCTCACAAATAAAGGGGCTAACTTTAATTAGATCCCTGCAAGCGTGGTTCCCAATAGGTTCGCCCGGAGTCACTGCATGCATGTAGGTTAGTTTATATATATGCACTGAGATGGGGTTTTAACTGATTACCACTCTGTCCTGAACCTGATCGCCAATGGTCAAGGATTTGGCACTGAATTGTACATAATAACAAGTAGTTTGGGCGAAAGACTGTGAATGAAACCAGTTCCACCAATTCGTTAGATACACTCTATCTCATATCCGAAGGGACAATAATAATTCTGCTCATACATTCGTTGATATTTGTCTTGGTTGTAAGTCACCATAAGTAGAACTGCAGTGTAAATCATTAGGTGACATTGTTACACGTGTACAAGCTGCACAAGCTGTATTAGCTGTACTAGCTGAATATGCAGTCCGCCTTGCACTTCGGTCGTACGAAAAGCCATTGTAGGCTGTTAATAATCATCCAGAGACATGTAGGCAATATTGGAAAGTGAGGTTATACAGATGTCGCTTCTTGAAACAGACCCTAAGTAGGGACCCAGGGGGTCCGGGCTGGCAGATCAGTTGTATATAGAGTCGAGTTAAGCCACCAACAGCTGAGAAGGAGTTGGTTGGTCAAGGACTCATGCAGCTCTGGTTGATCATTGTAATCTGAATGACTTCAATTTTCAAGCCCAGTCATCTGCCCTTGTTATAGACATAAAGTATTTTCTAATTCTACTTGCAACGCACAATGGGATGTGAGTAATTTGCAACCTCTGTAGCATAGATATCTTCTTGGTCTTATTTCTCAGCCGTTCTTAGCCTTCCTATATAATGTACATATAAGTGAAAGCGCTGAAAACTAAAATTCCTCATGACAGGTGTGTATCTCAAGCAATCCTTGAAAACAATAACACCTCTACAAAGCAAAAGCAGCAGTGTAAAGATGAAGTAATCACGTTTGATTACAGGCCTACGATTCAAAGTAGTACGGTGGAAAGATCATAGTATGAGATTGTAGCCGAGCAAAGTTTGCCTTAATCCCCCTTCTATGCTATACACTAGATTAACTGCCAAAACATGATGAGGATATTGGCATGAGAAGAGCCTTAACATTTCGGCTATATATCCAGTTTAAGCGTTGCATGAAATTGCATATTGTCCACTGTTGGGCCTGATCCGGAAGACCTCACCTTGCCTTTAAACTGCGTCTATAAGTGGATGTACCCAATTGCCAAAAGTTCTAACGGAAAGAAAATTGTAGTCTTATCCGGAGGGAGAACATAACAAAGAAAGAGTACCTACATAGTACGTATGCCGGGCCCACGAAGTAGGCTGCACTGTGACCCTTCAACCATAGGCGGCAACTATAGGTATGCACGTTATATGCACGCTGCTATATACAATAACGGTATTGCATCATAACAGGTAGCAGAATCGAACTAGTGGTGTGACGGTGAAGGTACATGGAGGGTTGTATGTACTCATGCTTTCATACTTAGTCTGTTGTGACATACCTGGCCAATGCATCAACCCCTGGACAATAGGTTCCGCCCCAAGCTCGGCCACACTCACCTGAGCACAGTTAATGGTTGTGTGATCTCCACTCCTCTTGGAGAGCCAACATCGCAGCTATCGAGGACCGGGATACGATTGCATACGGAACGAACCGCAGCGGATCGGCTGATTGATTCTGGAATGTAGATGCGATCAGGATACCGTGGTGGGTCGGGTATTATAGTAGAGCCACAATGCAATAACGTGGGGGAATCCTCATGCTGCTTTCAGTGCATTCCCGGCGAACGAGCGCAGGTTACAAAAGAAATCACATACATTTCATTACAATGGCATTTACCTTTATATCAGTGCTATTGATCAACCAAAAAGGTCATGAGGCCGATGGTTACTTTACTCTTGATATCCATCGCGTAAGTCAGTCTCCGTCGGCCATGGTGTTAATAGACCCAACTATGGCAAGATTTCCGTGTACTAAGTAAATTCCCGTCAAGATAAGGTGCTTATTATGTATTGTACTCACACTATGGAGTACATAGCAAGTAGAAAACTCTTCGCAAATTACCCCTCTAACTGGCTACACGGGATGCTAGTTAGATGCAAGGCATGAAGGCTTTCACATAGGGGATTTGAAAGGCGTCCGCAGCGTAATCCGTATTCGCGTTTCAGACAACCCTGGTGGACTCCTTACGATGAATAGCATTTGGCTAAGCTACTGGATATGATGGCGCCATCGGTCACTTCCTATCTACTGACCGCATATTGAGGTTGCAACTGTTGGCTGCGAAGTGTTGGCTTCTACAGGCAGAACATCTACAGTAAGTATCCTATCCTAGGTTACCGGTACCTACTTTACTTGCAATAATCGACAAGGTGTGAGTTGATGCTTACCCCTTCTACATCTAACATGCATAATGATCGACGACCACTGCGAACGCGATAGCCACCTGCTATATATGAAAAGATCCGAGACGCTGCGCTGCGCTGCAGCGTAGCATCATTATCACTATCCTGGTAAAGAAATGGAAGTATATGCTGTACAGTAATAATATGAGGCTAATTACCCTAATTACGGCCTCGTTAAGAAAAAGAGCGGGGGGCACAGGGGGCGTTGATGCCCTCCCCACGTGTTGGTGTTGACGCACATAATGGCTTGCAGGACTGGGCTGTAACAGTACGAAGTGACATTATACTTAATGATGTCGAAACTACCAGGGACTACCTCGACACCCCGTTGCATCCGGACTGCAGAAGAATTACAACCCGGTCGTGGTCGCTTCATAATCTAATACTCAATGTACCATCTGCATTGATGCATTTCGCCATTCCGTAGCGGCGCGACTCCAGACTCCAGTAGAGCACTCCTGTGATGAAATAGCGGCACCACTTGATGTAGTTGAGAATGTTGCCATGCAACTCGGAGTCTTCAGGTGCCATGGCCCTAAATTCCTCTGCGGCCGCCTCAAATCTCTCCATTGACTCCTTAAGCGTGACATCCAGATCTCTTGACACGGCGTCCATTTCACCCCGCTTCATGTTATGGAATATCACAGGCACAATGTTTAGAAGCGATCCCTGGAGCTGAGACTGGAGTTAGAGGTGTTTTCAGGAAATCCTGGGTTTCAACCAACTTACTATTTCTTTTTGGACTGAGTAAACATCATTCAGTATAAGACAAATATAGACGGTTTCTCTCCAGAGAGACCGCATAACTGCACACTCCATAATTGTCTCAGGAAGCCTTATCTTTAGCATGTAGCTGTATAGCGTTAGCTTTGTATAGCATTACGGCACGAAAAAGACACTCACTCGGTGATAGCGATTTGTGGTGCACATCCGACAGAGCCTGATCGTATTTCCATATATTCATCCGTAGTTGGCATTGTTCCGGCCATACGGTGCGAGTGCTCAACGCCCACCTGTAGCATGAAATTCTCCAGCTCGTCAAAGAATCGCTGTCGTTGTTGAGTATCGGTCGCCTTTAGCAATCCGCGGCCTACATCCGCAAATAAAGCCATATTCTGGTGAGGCGCCTCAATGTCATCCTTCTGGTCTTTATCAAGGCCCAGTTGGCTGTGAATATAGGCGAGGGATTGCTTGTAGTAAGCTTGAGCCAGCTCCTCGTGGTTTGCAGCGTCGGTATCACCTGCATCAATCTCGTCATCCCAGACAAAGATCCATACAGAGTACGCTGTGGCAACCAGTAGCTCTGGCCATTCGGCGTCAGGATACCATCTGCGAGTGTTAGTGACACTATGAGTGACGTTGAATAGAGTAGCTCACAAAGACATGAGGCGAGCAAAGTCTGCTTGCTTGAGCGCTTTCAACTTCCGCTCATTCGTGACGACTCGCTCAAGCAGAGAATCGACCAGAGTCTCTAACTCACGAACATGCTTGTTTGTTGCCGTCGGCCACGAAGCAAACACCTTGGTGAGGTCAGAGAGATGTAACACTTTTCCATTGAGTTGGGTGGCTATAGCCAAGGCACTCCCATGAAGATTTGAGGATACACATGTTGCCTCGGAGGATAACGTGGACTTTTCTGAGTGTTCCGACGTAGGCTCAACATGGTGCAAGAAAGAGTATTTTAAGGTAGAGCGAATAAGCTGAGCAATCTGGAGTATTGTAGCCTTCATCCTGGCCGCTAGTAGCTATCTAAGCTGCATGCAGAACGGTATAAAGTGCTGGAAGGGCTCGAGTCAAAGCGTTGATGCAAAATCCCGGCGAGCTGTGGATATGATGGGCCCCCAGATATTGTATGTATGACGTCCTGCTTATAGTGCTATGTGAGATTAATGTTATGAATAGAGGAAAGGGAGACGAGCCCAACCGATTGGGAAAAATGAAGGACTCCTCCTCTTCAATATCCTGTCTACAAGCTCGTAAGTGATTTCTCAGAGGCACCTTTTGTAACCACAGACTAAGACACGGGAACACGTGGGCAGGGCCAGGTTATGTGCAGGAATGGAATTCTGATCGTGGAATACCAGATGTGGAGGAAGCCCTGTCTCGAGAGGTTAAGGAGCCTGGAAGAGCTAGATTAAACGTCTAGATCCTATCTACTTGATGTATATGACTACAGCTTCGGCTTGGATTAAACAAGACCCCAGCAGGAACCTTCCTAAGGGCGTAACGAATGAGGATAGTATATGCTTGTTAACTATAACGAGAATTATGGATACCCTGATTGGTCACATTTTTCCTTAGGTAGAGACTGTCTACTTTAGTATATTGTGGCCCTGTCAACAGGTAAGAGGTAATTATAAACTGTCCACTTAGATTCTTGAGTTGAATGCACCCACCTTGCTCCTGGGTTTTCATGATCACTTTAGCCCAGACAACTCTAGACAACAATTTTGTGTCTGGCCGAGGAAAGATACTTACTGTATACACTAGATGTACAATACCTGTATACCTAACTATTTCCACGCATTCCGAACTAACATCGAACCTGGTCCTCAACTGCGATACTGGTCTGCAACTCATTCGACTCCGAGAAACGGGCACACTACGGCCAATTCTTTGATACCCTGCAAGAATTTTGTACGTATTATCCCACGGCGTGATGACGACTGAGTACATGTAACAAGTTACAATTAGGACTTTCCCGGAGGAAGCTAGACGTTGTCGTCTCACAGTGCCGCTGCTACATTACATTATTTACAGTAGTATATGTCGTGTAAGCTAGACCCACACATTGCCGGGATGACCTGATACTGCAATCCGGCCCGCGTCGCGTTGCGTCAGATACAACGGCGGACCCGACTGCGAGGCTCGCTATTACCATGTACGAACCATTCCAGATCATTTTGGAACACTCTTGGCTACATACGGTACATGATGGTAATTTCTCACTACATACTTACTGAGTAGGTATTAGTAGTTAAGAAAAACCTTGGTCATGGGTTGGGTGCATGAATATACTTACGCAGCGATGTGGATATTCAACGCACATCAGTTACTCCGCATTAGGGGAATATTAATATATCCACGGAAGTGTTACTACCAAGTACAAACTAGTGTCCTGTAGCTAAGGAGGCGGGAGGCAGCGGAAAGTCCCCGAGCAGGGGTCCCGGGCACACGCCACTCCGGTTAAGATATGGTAGTCATCGAGGGTCATCTATAATAGCAAGAGTGGCATGTTGAGTTTTTCGTTGATATCTGCGTGTGTGGATATGGAGATTTCTCTTTAGTGTACAGTAACTTTACATGAACTTCTAGCACTCAGTTCGCCTTGTCTTGAATTTATAACAGACGGGCAGAGGGAGGGTCCAGACAAGGATTTCAATACCACCAAACCTCTGGTATTTCAACATGTTGGGAGTCTTGGTGGTCCAGGAAGGTTAGTTTCATAATGGGTTGTTATTCTCAATACCTGATTTTAATTCATTTCGAATTCCAGTTGGGAGGGAGAAGAGCCCCTTTAGGGATCGTTGACAACTTGGCGAATTAAAACAGCCCACAGCCCGCTTATTCGTTCCCACTTGCCCCTCCTTTTTAATGACCTCTTCCTTGTTCATACACTACTTACCTGTATTCTGACGGATATTTCTGATTGGATCTAGCGTATCCCTCAGTTATTCTGAACCCATAGCGTAAGTAGTGAGTCTTTGATGAAGTGTAGTATGGTGTGCTGTTAAGATCATGAGCGTCAAGAATTAGACTATGAGGCTTCATTTACCCGAACCTGTTCTACGATTTCCACTACAAAGGCCGTGCCCAAGTTCATCGCCTTGGCATTGTCCATGAAACTAGTTTGGCATGTGTGCATACATACTACATGATGCTGCTCCCATGTGCCACGGTAGTGTAAATAAGGTAGCAAAGTGCTGAAACAGGTGGCTAGGCTATGAAACTAAACACTAGGGCGTAGTTAAGGTAGGAATCTTTCCAGATAAAGTATATACTACAGTATGGTTCGATCCTTCCAATGAAGACTCTATCATACTAATGTACTTAGTACCACGGAGGAAGCCTCATGACACCCACTTGATAGGACTTTAGTCTAGCGGCACGGGGGATAATACATGTACGGAGCACCTACTTAGTCTACTTAGTCTATCTAGTGTACACCCCATAGTGTAGTCGGTAGTGCAGAGTAGTGGCAATACTTGACACCTGATGGCGACAGAGAAGTGGTACTGTAGGTTTGGTAGACGTACTTACAGTACGAGTAAAAGCTGACATTATATGGAGGAGGGTAGGCAACGTAGGGTGCTGTATGTACATGCATGTAATGGCGACCTACTAAGTATGTAAAAGCGGCGATTGCAGATCCACTCCATTTGCAAATATTCTACGTCAACTCCTGTACAGAGGTGGTATGAAAGCCCGAATTCCTGAATGGAGTCCTTGATCAGAGGCAGATATGATGGGCAAACTGGACGAATGAGCGAGCTGTGTGTGGCCAAGGATGGCTAAGCCTGCAAGTCCCTGCTCAGTCCTATGGTGCACTCTAATGATATGGGACCATACGTCCATCCCATGTCCCGGCTGCAACGGTTACGACTCCGGCCCCTGTCCAAATGGGATTTCTGACAGGGAAGTCGACAAATAGGTAAACGCACATTTTTCGACACAGCTGATGCAACTAGGCGATTCTGACAAACTTCATATTCATTCGACGTCGTTCAAGAATCAATTATTCCTACATGTCTCTCGACAGTGTACTCGAATAGAAAACGCTACTAACAATGAACAATGCAGCGGATTAAGGAGACGCTTGCTCGCCTTACTCGTGCCAGCGGCCGTGATTCACGCGATACTCTCCAGGGGCCGCGCCTGGATCGTGTCGGGCGCACGAGCAGCTCGGCTGGCAGCTCTCGTGAAAGGATACTCTATAGCGCGGACGGGAGAGGACCATGCATACTCCACGATGGCATTCAACCGGGTGAGGAGGGTATCGATATTGTGTTTGTACATGGGTTATTCGGATCCCGATTGACGAGTTACACGAAAGGCGGTGTGTGTTGGATTCGCGACCTCTTGGGACAAGACATATCCAACGCCCGAATCATCTCTTGGGGGTGGACCAGCGCGCTGAGTAGTAGTGATACATTTGCTGGTCAAGCCGAAAGTCTTCTGAATGACATCTCACGTATTCGATCTGGGACGAGGCGCCCTATCATCTTCGTGGGCCATGGATTGGGAGGTCTTTTAGTTAAGGAAGCATTGGTCACCGCGGCTCTATCAAGAATCTATGGTGCGCACGTCGAACTGGGTAATGTGTACCCGCGCACAGTGGGATGCATCTTTCTAGCAACTCCTCACACGAGGAGTGGGAAGCGAACATTAGGTGACTGTGTGGCTGCAACAGCTGTTCTTTCCCCTTCTATGCCCTCACCATCCCTGCTGAGAGCTCTCCGCGACAGCAATCTGCTTCTTGAGAATCAACATAGCACATTTCTCCTGGTGTCACGAGATATCAAGGTTGTTTGTATCAGAGAAAAGCTGCCAACAACAATCGCTGCATCAATCGACATCATCCAAGATGCCAACGGGGTTGAGCTGGGAAAAGGTACAATGCAGACTATGGTACCAAAAGATGCCGTCGTTTATGATAACTTCAATGTCACAAAGGATGAGATACCCGCGAGTCACCTGGATTTGTGTAGATTCAAAAGCAAGGATGAGGCCGGGTACATCCGAATCGTTTCACACATCAAAAAGATTATTTCGGGACCCTCGCAAGCAGAAGTGGACGCTCAGGAACCACGAAGTCAAGGTATGTTCTTATCCAGCGTTTCGGATTAATGAAACTGACCAATATGCTCAATTTAGATATCCTCAACGCGTTACATTATGATACCATGATGGAAAGAGAATCCCGTATCGACCCAGCATATGGTCAAACGTGCGAATGGATACTCTCACCGAAAGTCTCGCCCTTCAACTCATTTTTATATTCTAAGGAGCCTATTCTGTGGATTAGCGGCAAGGCAGGGTCTGGGAAGTCCACCTTAATGAAATACGCCTGGAAGTCCCAAGAGACGAGGAAGGAGCTTCTTCAAGGGTGGGCTAAGGGTGGTGAGTTGATTATGGCCAGGTTCTACATGTTCGAAGGGGGCAACCGGATCCAAAAAACATACGAAGGATTCCTGCGAAGCGTGCTGTATCAGATTCTGTCGATAAGACGCGATCTTATTAAAGTTGCCTTCCCAAGTTTTTACGATTGTCCTTGGCCGCCTCCAGTTCAGTTCACCAGCACAACCAATCTCAACCAAGGTTTCTATTCTCTATTTGCACAAATGTCTGAGAAGCTGAGACTAGTAGTCTTCATCGATGCTATCGACGAATACCGCATAATGGAACGAAAGGACCACTACGAGCCTGGAGATATTGAAGTTCACTATGACATAGAGGAAGGCGACGAGTCTTGGGGCCACAGTAAATGGCGAACAGATTCTCACGCGGAAATCACCAAGCTTTTGAACAGCATGGCGAGTAAAGACGTCATCAAGTTCGTTGTTAGTTCTCGCGAACTTCCCGTTTTCGAAGAAGCCCTCAATGGATTCCCCAGAATCAAGCTTCAGGAGCACACGGAAAATGCCATTGCTGAATACATATCTGGCCGTTTAGAGGACGAAGCCCCGGGACTCCCAGATACAGTCAATCTATGTGCCGAGCTGGCGCAAAAGAGCCGGGGCGACATATTATGGGCACGCCTCGCTCTTGATATGGTTATTGACGGCAGTCTTCGCACACTTCGGTCTACTTTGGATTCCCTACCAACTCGACTCGGCGGAACCGACGGGTTGTACATGAGGATGATTGAGAACCTGAAGCCTGAAGACCAAAACGACGCTTGTCGCATATTCCGTCTCGTTTTAAGGGCCCAACAGCCTCCTAGTATTATCACTCTTGCCCTCGCTGAGCAGGGATATCTAGATCCCTATCGTAACGAGCTTAAAGTAGTGCAAGACACTGCCCGGCCATTCACCAAAGCTACACTCCAACAGTTAACCGATCAAATGCAACGCCGTCTGAAGGTGTGCTGTGTTGGTCTTCTGGAAGCAGAATCAAAAGCTGCACCAGATACTCTCGAAACAGCCCGTCGTGTGGTATTTAATCATCAGACTACCAAAGAATGGGTAGCCCGTGAGGATATTTGGAAGCGTCTTCCTAGTGTTCACGAAGTGGATGATGTCGATCTTGATCTTGCTTTATTGAGTGGGTGTGTAAGACATCTTAAGGCCTTTGAGACTATTCAGCCTCCGGTCCTTACGTGGCCAAATGTCCGCTTTAGACCAGATGCCTGGCTCATTATTGCAAACTCGTTGCGATATGCTGAGAGGATCGATGGAGAAACAAAGAATGTTGAAATGTATGTCGATCTACTAGACGAATTAGACGCGTCAAACCAACGGGCTTGGCTCGCGGCCTTGAGAAATCATAAACCACTAGTCGAGGACCCAGATTGGTATGATCGAAAGCTTCCCGGTCTTTTACGAAAACACTGGGCTGGCTTTGAGCCGATGGAAGCAGGCAAGTCACCCAAGAGGAAAGATTTCCTTTCCCTGGTGGTACAGGCCAACCTCGTCAGATACGTGCAGTATAAACTGAACCGGTTTGATAAGGAGGCCAGGCGAAAGAAGGCACAGGAGCTTCTTGTTTATGTCGTTAGTCCTAAAGGCGATGGCTTCAGCGCCTGTGTGAGCTTGAGTGGAGACTATCTTGACTTCCACCATGACATGCCCGATAGCAGGCTGCTAGACGTATTGTATGAAGCTGGCGCAGACCCGAGGGAGGATGAGCAAGCGTGGCCGAAAGCGCTAAAAGCTGGACGTCATTACTTCTCTAGGGGAAGCGCAACCATGACACACTTGATGGAAACATATGCTAGCAAGAGGCTGATGTTGAACCGAGAGAGATGGGTAGCGGCCATTAAGTCTTTGTTGCACCACGGTGCCAACCCCCATGTTGAATTGCAAGTTAACACGCCGACCGCCGGCGAAGACAACCAGTCGTCGAAGTCAGTAACAATCACAGCAATGGACTATATCCGGGAGACGCTAGAAGGCGAGCCTGAATATGCAATCGACCTCCTCCAACTCGAAACAATGATGGGAAGACGACCTTCTGTTGGATTGGCACGATAGATGACCAGCCATGACTTATGTCACGAATGATTAGCATAACATACCCAGGAATAGGGCCAATTGCATGAAATCGGAGGAAAACCCAGGCGCACTATATACATAAATAGACGAGTTTTTAAGAACCGATTAATAGAATCTCGAAATCATAACCATGGTGGATGTTGTGAGCGAATAATCTCGTCCATCTATTTTGGGGTCTTTAATGTTGGCTCAGTGTATAAGCAAGAATAATTAAAAGTCCATATCATCTTACAACCAAGGTATAATTACCGCATAAACAACATATGGCTTACAATGGCGTTATCGATGTATAGCTAGGGTACATAACCAGAGTTAAAAATTAGAATTAGGATTGAGACGTAGCGGTAGCATAAGACCGATTAAAGAGACTGCAATTGCCATGGTCATAGACCTCTACTCCTTCATCAATTTCCACGCCCGGAATACTATTCACATTGAAGATGTGTAGGTACATGACGGTTAGCTTCAGACGTGTAGACTTGGTAGATCGGTCAGAATTGGTACAGTACTGCTATTGAATATTCTCGCTTGGCAAAGGGTGATATTCAGTAATGTAATATGTATAGTTATGCTTTTTCATTTCTTATGTGTCCAACTTAAGTTCTGTGTTGCAACTTGCTCAACCTCGTCTATTCGCTGCCTCAATTTTCGATTCCTTTCTTGACGTATACCCAAGTATATGCAATAGAAACCCTACAAGTGGTATGAAACGACAGCCTCTTCGATAGATGAGTAGAGTTTTGAGAAAGTATCCGCAAGATCAGCGGGAAGAGGGCCTGCGTCAATTGCGTCAAGAGTCTGATTGAGCTGCTCTATGCTAGATGCCGTGAAGATGATCCCATCTCCGTAAACTCCATCAAGAGTACTATGAAAAGCGGTCCACCGTAGCGCAGCGGCATGACCGCTGATGCCGTGTTTCTCAGCGGCAGCAAGAATCGGGGCTACACAGGCTTGGATCAATGGGTGCCCATAAAATCCAGTGTAGTTCTTCCCGATCTGGTTCTTTTTCTTTGTTAGTAATATCACTTAATGGCACCTCCTGACGCAACACTTACATCCTTGTCCCATCGCTTAGAGTTAGTTGAGGCATTGCGACCTGAAAAGAGACCACCCGCCGCGGGACTACACAAGTCAGCTCGTTCCAGGTGTTTCTATCGGGCTAACCTACCTAAAGCCGTAGAAGGTGATATTGTGTTTACGCAACAAGGGAAAGAGCTCCTTCTCGCCGCTTCTATAGATCGCATTGTAATGTCCCTCGTAGACGGTGGGCTTGACGTAGCCGTTTTCCTCGCATATGTCGAGAAACCTCTGTACTTCAGTGGCGGCGTAGTTTGAGAGTCCGAAGTGCTTGAACTGTCCCTTTCGGAAAGCGTCGTTCATCGCTTTAGCGGCGACTTCAAAAGGTGTTTCGCGATCGGGAACATGCAGCATCATAGTGTCCACGGAGGGCGTCTTGAGCTCCTCAAGAGACTGTTTGATGCTTGCTTCGATCTTGGCAGACGTGTGGGATCCCGGGATGCCGTCTCGGACTTTGGTCAGTATGGTAAAACGGTTTGCAGCTCCAGCTTTACCAAGGCGTTCTTCAGAGTGAGGATAGTTGCTCCCAGTATCGATATATCTGTGGCCGCGGTTGTAAAATGTGTCGAGAAGAGCCTGGACATCTTTTTGCTCGTCCCAATGAACGATACCTGGCGCCACGGTTTTATCGCCAACCTGAGGATTGTTTAACTCAAAGAAACTCTTAATCTTGAGCGAATACTAACTGTGTGTGTGCCGAGGGCAATCTTGACTGGTTTTGTAGGAGACATGGCGTGTTGGTGGAGTTTTCTTATAATGCCAAAGAAGTACCAATGATATCTTGCGCTCTAGACTGCTATGTTTCTTTAGGATGAACTTGGGTATAGCAGAGAGTCAGAACTCACAGCACATGCTTGTCATTTTATAATGTAAAGAATGGCACGCGGCCATCTTTATTTCGTTGCTGCTTTGAAATCATGATTTGACTCAGATCAGACCTAGCTTTGTTCAATCTTGTAACAGTTCTTTAGTGAAGGCCTGAAGCAAGTTCCGCAAACTCCCCGCAGCTTTTCCGCACATGCTTAGAGCGCTTGCTCCCACGACTTTAGTCACTCTAGAAGGAATGAAGAATGAGTTTTGCCAGTATATCAAGAGGAAATAAAATCAATTAAAACATAATTCCATTTTATTAAGCGCAGCAACGCTATGAAGCCATTTATGAGAGGCTTGCTCTGTTCCTATTATTACCATTCCCCCCCCCCCTGTGTTAGTGTAAAGCCCGGATAACATAATAAATGCCACTATTGAGACAGGAACGCATGTTGAAGGGCTTTAGGTATGCACTTAAACATACTACTACACTCCTTATACAGAAGATCATATTCCAACTCTCAGTTACATAGCTTAGTCAACCTGATTTGAAACCCAAGATTGCTGTTTACCAAACCCTCCGCATAATGGCCGCAATTCCCCGCCGCCAGAAAGCTTGCATTCCCTGTGCGGAATCCAAACGGAGGTGTGACAAACAGCTTCCCGCGTGTCGCCGGTGCATTGAGAAAGACTTGGACTGTGCTTACCCTCAGCCCAGGAAACGGCGTCGGGATCCGGGTACGGCGCACGAAACTCAAGCTATTCCAACCTCAGGACACACCGAGAGTCTAGTTTTGCCTGAACAAACTAGCTTCAGTGGCACTGCTGGTTCCGATGCTACAAGCGGTGTTCATCCCGATCTTGGACACTGGGATCTAATATCTGCAAATAACCTCGAGGCGGCTTTCCTAGATGAGGCTATAACTCCACCCCAAATAACATCAACGGCTCCGACTCCTATTCTCATCCCAGATCAGGCGCTCTCAATTCATGATAGCAACAATTTCCTGCGGAAATCATCTACCCCTTTCTTCCTACAAGATGACACTTTCAGGATGCATCACAAGCAACATGACCCCGATTGTGTGACAACCGTGGAAATGGAGCCTTTCATCGGCGAAGTAGAGAAAATGCTGCAGTCTTGGGTCACAAATGGTTCCAGCAACTTCATACACCGGCGATTATACGACAAGGGCATGCCGACCTGTGTGCAGGACGCCTTCACGACTTTCGCCGCGTACGCGAACCGGACTCCAGCGACAAAAGAGACGATCCTGCAGATCGCAGACGACCGCGCCACCACCCTCACACAACACACAGTCAATCCGGCCGTCAATGGTATCCAGGAGATATGGGCTCATCTAGCTCGTGTCCACTCCCTTTTTGTGTACGTGTTCATCCGTCTTTTTGACGGCTCCGTACGCATGCGGGCATCCGCGGCACAGCAAATTCCTACCCTTCGGTCATGGTTAGGCCAGATGTGGGAGACTGTGAAGCGGCACAATTGGGATGACTACCCGTCAATCCGGGACGCCTATCGCCCACTCTTGGGGACATCGAGCGAATTCCACAGCGACTACGACACGGCGACGGAGATCTGGCAGCTCTGGATATTGACAGAGAGTGTGCGACGGACATATCTCATAATAGACATCACGCTGAACACTTTCGAGATAATGACAGTAGGTCGGGCCGATTGTGAAGGATACGTCCTTTTCACTGCGCGTTGCGGACTGTGGGATGCCAACTCTGCTGTGAAATGGTTCAATCTGTGTCGTGGCGACGCTCGATCTCCTTTGATGGTTCCTTCTTTGACACCCCAGCCTGTGATATCGCAGTATCTTTCGACAGAATTTGACGAGTTCGCCAAGCTGTGCTGGTCATTCGTAGTCGGTACGGATAAAATCCAAAGCTGGGTTGATAGAATGCAGTGATTGAATAACACAAGATCTGTTGCGCACTTTTGTGTACAACCAAATGAAGCTGATAGTTGCTCTGCGCATAAGGTATCATACCATTCATCCTTCATGTGAGATCACCACATCCTAAAGTTATGCCAGCAGTAACCTTGGTATTATCGTCTGTATTTCAATCGGCATGGGTGGTACAGCCTACTGTTGAGTAGGAGACATGTGGTGTGAACGGGATACTTGGTCACCCGTGTATGTATTGATCATTATAGCATCACGCATATCCTCATTACCACCAATCTATCAATGGTATCGCCCACTTGTCTATCGTCATAATAAGGGCACCTACAATTTCTGGGTCTTCTTAGGTTTCCCAGCCCTTCCAATAAAGCCCCATCCAATCTGATTGGCCATCTTCACCTCGACCTCGAGCTCATCAGCGAACTTTATTACCAGGCCCGGGTTTTTCTGGAACCAACGGCCGGCCATAACAGTATCGACCGGTGTGTCACCGTTCCTGCCTTGTAGCACCTCTTCTGCGATTTTCCCGCTAGAGATGCCACCGACAGCTGAGACTAACATCTTATCGCCAACGACCTTTTTAATAGCCGCTGCGAAGTGCGCTTGGTAAGCAGGGCCGGCTTTGATTGCAGCCGCACCCTTGGCGTGTACACCGCCTGACGAGACGTCGAGCAAGTCGACACCCCGCTCAGCTAGGAGCGGTGCAAGGCGCTGTGACTGCTCGACTGTCCACGTCTCCGGGAACTCTTCCTTCGACGACTCGTCGAATTCGAACCAGTCGGTAGCACTAATGCGGGCAAATAAAGGCATGCTCTCGGGCATCGCCTTGCGGACCTCCTCCACAGTTTCGAGCAGGATACGAACGCGGTTCTCGAACGAGCCGCCATATTGATCCGTGCGCTGGTTGGTGATGGGTGACAGAAATTCGTGAAACAGGTATCCGTGCGCGGCATCTAAATTTGCTGGAGTTAGCAATTACTCTTTCAGGTGTATAGAGGTGGTTTAGGGCACTCCGGGACATGCTGATGACCCTTAAAGGGAACATACGTATTTCGATCACGTCGAAACCAGCTTCGACCGATCTCTTAGTGGCCGAAACGAAATCGCGCTTGAGCTGCTCGATGTCCTCGATGGTCATGGCCTTGGGCGTTGGGTTTCTGTCAGCTACGAAAGGGATTGCTGAAGGCGCGAACACATCATCCGGCCAACCGCCAACCTCTTTGACGGCTGTCGCGTTGAACGACAACCACGGCGCAACGGTGCTTGCCTTGCGGCCTGCGTGCGCGAGCTGGATTGCGGTTTTCTGGTTTTGCGAGCGTGCAAACTCGGTAATTTGCTTCAATGGCGCGATCTGACCGTCCTCCCATAGACCAACATCTTGCGGGGTAATTCGGCCACGAGGTTGGACACCAGTCGCCTCAACAAAAGTCAAGCCGGGACCGCGTTGAAGAATGCCCCCCAAGTGTGTCAGATGCCAGTCGTTCGCGTAGCCATCCTTTGCCGAGTATTGGCACAGAGGCGATAGGAAAAGCCGGTTTGGAAATGTGACGCCGCGGATGGTGATGGGGGTAAAGAGCTTGGGGATAGCGCGTTCATCCACGTTGGAAGCTAGACCGGTACCGGCCGGGGGATCTTGTAAAGGTGAGAAGTAAGAGATACCCTTCGCAGGGACGTTGTCGATGACTTCTGTCGGCATGCTGTCCTACGGATGGGTATATGTTCGTATATGCGGAATTGCGTTTTGCGCGAGAGACGGGACTGCCTCAATATCGTTTCGGTCGCGCTGACTACTTGCTGT
Organism: Xylaria bambusicola; assembly: GCF_022495145.1. Lineage (NCBI taxonomy): Eukaryota > Fungi > Ascomycota > Sordariomycetes > Xylariales > Xylariaceae > Xylaria > Xylaria bambusicola. The sequence continues at coordinate 107,982 of NW_025953559.1, read as the reverse complement.
ACGAGCTGAAACAGTCAAGGGATGGGCACAACCGTTTATATACTCGCGCATTGTGGGCAATCACATCATACATGGGAGATGTGAAAGGTTTTTCTTGACTGCCATTAGTTTAGACCATGGATTTATAAGCGTACCAGTAGACGAGTCGAAACAGCTTGGCTGAAAAGCACTCAAACATGCCTGTGGACTCTTTGTCGCTCCATGAATCGCGTGAAATCGGCCATTGCTTCCTAATGCGTTTAGGGGACATACATATATGCCAAAAATCTGCCGAGCATCGGCTCCGGATGCCCCACGACTGGGGGCAAAATGCCATCACCACGGTCGAATCTGGGTAGTATGATGCAACCCCAACAGGAACACCCATGCCGAAGATGGGAAGCCAGCCCCTGTGTCTAGTGTTAGCTTCCGGCTGCTAGTAGTTTAACTAGGCAAATGTTTGATACATAGTAAAGGTACCCTGGCATTCCCTATCGACGCAGAATATTTACGAATCAAGACCCCTCTAAGGTCAAGCTTTATAACTCCGCAACGCATCGGAGATAGGCTTGGTCGCTATAACTTCATTGAAAATACAGAGAACCACATCCATCAACCTGGTGTCATGAGTTGGGTCCGACTTCTGTTGTATTATCCGCTTTTGACGACTCGTTTGTGCAAGCATCTCTATAATACACAGCTGGCTGCGTTGCCTCGGTGCCTTGCATTGGCGCTAGTAGTCAACCACATTAAAGATACACGATGCAGCGCGCACGTGATGTTTCACACTGCGTTTATTCAGCAAGCAAGTCGCTGTGATAATCTAGTTACTCGTCCCCTCAAGTGCTAACCTTGAGCAGTAACGGCGCAGGACGGGCGGATAGTGTAGAAAGTTGCATTATACAGTTGCAGTGTAGTTTCTCCTCGGAAAACCTAAAATCGATGCTATAAGAACGTGTAGGTTAGGCCTCGACATCGCAGTTGGCTCTTTGTCGTGTGAACCGGGCGGAACTTCAATTCGACCAGCGCGAGGTGGCAACCTTCAAACGCAATCTTAGCTGTCCCCGGCAAATGAAAAGCGATGCCACTCGACATGATTGGAACAGAGTTATGGGGGGTGTTGAGATTAGGTGATGTCGCACATTATAGTATTGATGCAGAAGAATCAATAGTCGTTACCGTGGCTTGGAAGCTGAGCAGATTGGCTGTCGACAGCGCTGAAGTCCACAGGTCAGCAAAGTCGACTAGGCACCTTCTGTACACCATAGCCTCTGCCTCTCAATTACCATCTCCGACGTCTTGGGCCTACTCCTACATCAAGGCTGGCAACAGATCGTCAACGTGCATCTATTCACTTCCGTCGCTGCTGGATGTCGAACGTACCGATCGCATGAACCTTCTTTCTTTCTGGTGCGCGTGCGCGTGGACAGGTATGTGGACTCAGACCTAGTGTGGCTTGGCCGTCGCTAGATGAGGGATCAGGCAACAGGATTCACAGAGTTTCAGCCAATTACCTAGCTACCGCAATAGGCTTGCAGACTTGGTTTTAGTGTCGCAGCATACCCAGGTTGCTTGGAAATCTAGTTTATCAGTTGTAAAGCTTGTTATTTTGCTTTTCCCCTCATCACCATATATATATATATATAATATTAGCGAGTCGCCCCTCCAAAGTGAACCCATTTTCGAAGATGTGAAATTTGCGACCGGAGGAGGGACATCTGACTATCCTATCTTGTCTTCATTCGGCATGTCTCAGAAGTTGACCTCAGAGCTCAGCGAGCTGCAGAGCACCGCGTCATCACGGAGTGTCGTTGACAACATCACTTGGTCGGCGGGCGCCGCTCTGATTTTTGGTGTGGTAGTATGCTATTTTGCAACCAAGCGATCCGAATTAACATCGGAGCTATTATGTTGGGTTTTGCTGCCAGGAGTGTTTGCGATCGTGAAACGACGTCGAAATGTGGACGGGTCCGTCGAAACCCTCCTACCATTGGTCAGCAGCTTTACAGATTCGAGTGCAAATGAAACACCTTCCTCAATATCGCTATGGATAATAGCCGCATGCATTGCTATCTCCAGCGTTTTCAGAGCTGAGAAAGGCATTATTGTCTTGTTTGTAGGTGCCCAACTCACGATACTATCACGCGAACGACTCTAACGCTGAGAAGCCAGCACTAGCACCGCTTCTTGCCGTCGGCCACAGATACTTGAGACCTAGCGCTCATGCTCCTGCCGGATATCATATGTCGTTCTCCTCCTTATTGAGGCATCCTATTCTCGGCACTATTTTGACTGCTATACTAGCTATCGTCGCCTTGTCAGAATGGGATCCGATCGCATACGCGTTATCGGCAGCTCCTGTGGTTGCTCTTTTCGTCGCTTATACTTTGCTTACACCTCCAACTAGCCAACAGTCGCGGTGGTTTGGGGGCCGCTGGCTTGTTAGCGTCGACATAGAGGCTGCGGCTTGGCCTCTTTCGTTACGTGTAGCGATCCTACTAGCTATTGTGCTCAGCGGAGAATCATACCTAACTGGCCTCCCTGGCATTGATGCTCTAGAGACGTTAGTCTTGGGCTCGGCCAAAACCCTCATGTGGTATTTCACATCGCAGCTGGTATGTAGCGCTCCCGCCGGCGACATGAGAGATACTGACATGTTCTAAGGCCCGGAATTGCTCATGGCTTGTCGCAGCTGTAGCCGGCACTTTCAGCCTCTTAGCGACTCGTAATCCATTCATGCAGCAGACTGACACTCGTGCCCTCATAACCGTGGGAGCGTCCTTGCTTTCTCTCGTCCAAGTGTTATACCTACTACCAAAACAAGCCAAAGCGAGACTGACGCTTTCAACACTAGTTGCCATACCTCTACTTCCCTATTTTTCTAACCTAGCAGCTATCCACTTCGCACAGTCATCAGCGCTGACACATGCTGTGAAACATCCTGTGGAGATGCTGATTCGTGAGGCAAATGCGAATTTCGATGGTCTCCTCAGGAACCAATCCAGTACTTACCCAGCTGCCTATGCCGAATATCAGCGTCGCTATGGATTTGACCCGCCAGATGGGTTTGAAGAGTGGTATAAGTTCACACGATCGCACCGATCTCCTATCATCGATGAATTCGACATGATATCGGAGGGTATAGCACCTTTCCTTAGGATTAGCGGACAAGAGGTTCTTGATATCATGTCCGCAGCCTATAACGAACCGGACCATGAACTGTGGAGTTGCACCACGTCTGGTCAGCCAGCCAAAACAGAGTGCAGCCACCACGGACGCGAGAATGATAGAAATAATGCTCAATTCTTCAACCGAATCACCGAGAAAATTCCTGCCGCTTTGAATTTGAAATTTCTGCTTAATCATCTTGATGAGCCGACCGTCATGATTCCTCCAACGTCAGCACATTCTACCAAGCCCGTCATCACAAATCGGGGAGGCCAGCGTGCATGGGATGTTTTGACAGAATATTGCTCGTCCAGGAGAGGTAGGGCGAGTCCCACACGCGCACCCACGGTAGAAACCTATGGCCTGCCGTTTGTTACGGACCGCAAGGCAGCCATGGACTTGTGTCAGCACGCCGAGTACAGTGAAATACACGGCCTTTTTGCTGCCCCAGAGTCTCTGCGCTTGACACAAGGATTGGTGCCTGTACTGTCCAACGGCGCGCCCTCGACAATGGGTGATATTCTGTATCCGAGCACGGCTTACGTGGAGGAGGATCGATTTGCCTACCACAGCGAGAACGACGTCGATTGGGACGAGAAACAGAACAATGTGTACTGGGCCGGGTCTACGACGGGTGGCCACGCGCGCCCGGGGGAATGGTACAGCCTGCACCGACAGCGGTTTGTGGAGCTCGCGCAGAACCTCAAGCGACGGACATTCTCGTACCTGCGAGAAAAAGACGGCATGATCAGCCGAGTAGCGTCGTCTTTCTTCAACGGAAGACTATACGACGTCGCGTTTGCCAACGTGTTGCAGTGCGATGCGAGAGCGTGCAAAGAGCAACGCCAATACTTCGCCAGCAAGCCGTGGGCAAGCGGGGACCGGCCATTTCGTTCGCGGCTGGTGTTCGATCTCGATGGGAACGGGATCAGTGGGCGGTATTATAAACTTCTGGCGTCCAAGTCACTGCCGCTGAAGCAGACGATCATCCACGAGTGGCATGACGAGCGGCTCTTGCCTTGGGTGCACTATATACCGGTCAGTCAGAGCATGGAGGAGCTTCCTGAGTTGGTCTTCTACCTGACATCGACGGAGGCAGGACGGAGGCGGGCGAGGGAGGTAGCGGAACAGGGCCGGCAGTGGTTCACTGACGCGTTTCGCGAGATTGATGTGGTGATTTACATGTACCGATTGTTACTCGAGTTGATGAGGCTGCAGGATCCTGACCGACCGGCGTGGCAAATTGACGTTGGATAAATACGGCGGTTTTGCGTGTATTGTATTTTATGATTTATGCTATGCCGTTATGCTACGATAATGGCGGTGTCAAAGGCACTTGCGGCTGAAAGCCCCAGTCTGCCCCAGTCTGCCACAGATTAGAATAATGATAATAATGAGCCAATCTACGTTTGGATAGAGTCTTGGATAGAGGACAAGTTTCCCACTGTGTGATGTCGAGATGTTGGCCACAAACTGCCCACAGAATCATGAAGTGCTTCACATGCAATCTGCATACATACAGTACCTTAGGTACCTATCTGGGTGTTGTACCTCTATAACTCCAGCCGGGTCTAGAGGACTAAACACCTATAATTCAGATGCTGTAGCGTAAATACCTACCTACCTACCTTAGGTACCTAGGTACCTACTATAAGAGAGGGAACTGATATCAAATATAACACCATTTTACCACTCTACTCTTATTCCTTTTATTTTATATATGTCAGGCTGATCGTAACGCTTTAGAGAGAAGAGTGATAAAAATTTTCTTATTAAAAAAACTCCAACCCAAGTCAAATATGAGAGTCCGCCCGAAATTCAATCCTCCATCGCTTAGGTATTGTGCCGCTCATTGTCCTTATGCCTTACTTCCGGTAACTCCTTTGCAATATGTGCGGTCCGATGGCTAATGCAGAGTACAGATGCCAATGACATGAAATCAAATTCAAGTCATGTAGAAAAAGTGTCGTCGTGTGTTCATGACCGTCTCATGATGGGCGACGTCGACCAGTATCCTCACCAGTACATGATTACTTCACCGCTCAACACCCTCTCCCTTTGTTTCCTGTCGGAAGCCAGCTTGATCGTTACGCAGATGCCCTGGGGACGACCGACCAAGTCTCTGCCCTAAAGTTCAGAGCGGCTTGGACCCTCATAGCATCCGGGTCAACATAAATCGCGCAGCCCATCGATGACTTGCCGAGGTTGAAGACTCGGAACACAACATATATGCTATCCTGTCTTTCTTTGCCTCTGGGGCCATTGCTCTTCGTCCTCATCTGGAAACAATAACCGGTTAGTAACAACGATGCAAGGAGAACGTTGGACGAGGCCAGAAGTTTCGAATGAGATGGCTTACCCTCTTGCACTGCGACTTGCTCATCATGAATGGAGTCTCGCACACGCCTGTCGTGGTTTTCACGTCAATATAGTATGTCGGCTCCCGCCCTTTCCATACCTCCTTATTGAGATAACCATTATCGATCAAAGCAGTAGTTAGGACACTATCAAAGTCGGTGTACACGAAATCAGCTGTCTCGATTCCCGTCCAAGGTCCCATGTCCGCGTAATCTGAGTGCACAGTCACATATGTACGGATAATGCTCTGCCACCGCGTGCGGGGGAAGGACAGCCCGACGTTGGCGTTCGATAGCAACTCATATACCTGGGACCACATTAGCACGAGAGATACAAACCGGCATGGGGAAGGGAGGAATGCTTACATATAACTCTCCGGCGGCTCCAAGCATCTTGTCTCGCTCGATCGCACGGGCAGTGCGCAGTTTGAAATAGTCCTCATTGATACTTGTGTCGACTTCATTCATTTTGACCTTCATCGCTGACAAATCCAAGGTCCCCTTGTTCGGAAGACAAGCTCCACGGGCTACGCTGATAACCTTGTTGAGAAGAGTAAGGTATGCGGATCCGCGCATATCAATGTCATCCCTGTTTCTTCGGTCTTTCCGGTCACCCTGATCTGTCGGAGTGCCAGGCCGCGAAGGAACAGGTGTGGATGGCTGCGAGAACGTGGCTGGCTCTGGCGACGGAGGAGCAGCACGCACCGTCTCGGGAGAAGCGGTGTTGGGCTCAGTCGGCCAATCGAAGGGTTTCTCCTGAGATGTGTTGGGAGAAAGAGGATATTCTTCATCTTGATCCTCCTTGTTTTCGACGAGAGGACTAGGCCAAGAGGATGTCGTCGGAGTCTGTGCCAATGTATTGTCAAGTTCGCTCACTAACGTAGCGCTGTCACCTTCTGAGAGGATAGGCGTATTCGGCGCTTCGTCTTCGCCGCTTGCATAATAACTGTCGGAGGTTTGCTGGAATGTCATATCCGAGTAGTAGTCAACTTCCTCTGTGGAATTAATCACGACCTCTTCCATTACTTCCTCCTCTTCCACTTCTGGAAAACTCAGCTCCACAATACCTTCCTTTTCTAGAAGCAATTCGAGTGACGATGGGTTGGCAGTTAAGACACTTTGAATGATACGTTTAGCCTGTTCGCTTTCCCGTATGCCCACGGTAGCGTCACTATCTTCCATCATCCATTTGTAGATGGCATAAGGGAGATTAAAGAGGAAACATATGTCCTGACGGACTGCGTCTTTAGGAACGTATATGCGTAAAGTATCCTGCGTAGCATCAATGTGAAGCTCGGCTTGGAATTGCTCTACTTTCAAAATCTGGTCATCTTCTTGGAGATGCAACTCGGATTTTATGGCGTCCGTTTCAATGATCGTCGAGTTTTTGAGCAGCTGGTAGAATGTTTCGGGGTCTTGCGCCCTAGGACTGCGCACATGTGTCGCGATACTGCCTTGACGTTAGTGCGGTTTCATGACTATGGTGGGTTTACTTACCGACACAGCGCATACGCTCTTGGTTTGATCTGTCGCTCGGACTCTTCAAGCGTACCACCTTCACTGCTGGCCGGTGCTGTCACTTCAGTAACTCTAACAGAAAGACGGCGCTCATCTAATCCAGCCCATTCCAGGAAATGTCGGAGACGATGTACTTCATCGAAGGCAAAATCAAGCAATCTTGCCGATTGCTCAAATTTCTGTCCCAGAGCTTTTCTGTCGACTATCGCAAAGTCGTTCTCCGCCGCTGAAAGAAGTGCCACTGAACCATCGGGCGACCGCACGGGAAAAATTCGACCCTTAAGAATCGGGCCGGCATCTAGCTTCTCCTGGGCGGTAGCAAGGAGAGAGTTGAACTGCCAGAGCTCTTGCTTCACCTCGGATATGGTTACGCCTTCAGATACTCCCTTCCTCTGCAATTCCTCGTAGGCCATGTTCAGCGTTAATGTCGATACTCCCAGAACATGAACGAAGAACATCTTCATGGAAGGCCAATCGGTATTGAGGGCGACTTTCCCAGGTATACTGGTAGCGCTAGACCATATACAGGCCTCTGTCGTGTGCCAGCCTCCAGAAGCGAGTACCAACTCTTTAGTGCTGAATAAATCCCTATGCATCGTGTTAATAGCCCTTTATCCATGTGTTTCGAACCTGAATATGGCATGAGGCCCATGCTCTCTGTGAAGATTCAAACAGGCAGACGACTTACTTGACTTCAACCAGCTCATCTTCGGTAAGATCCGGCTTCAGATTAGCTAATAGTTGATACATTTGGCATATTACTCCCTTGTCCCAACCTGCGCTGTCTGTCTTCTGTCGTTCTAGCTCAGTGACGATATCCGACCAAGACAGGTCCCGCACCCCGACTATCTCGCGCATAAAGGGGCCTAGAGTGCTCCTTAAAGCCGCATTATCCTCATAGATTGGAGAATAGTAACCCTCTAGTCCCGAAACGGACTTCATGTTCATGGGGGCGTTCCAACGACAGCTATCACTGTGCTCCCATCTTAGACCGTTTTCTGTAGGAAGCATTACCAGGGCGTGGTCTTGGAAGAAGGATCTTGGAGACGGTCAGCTAAGTTGTATTGAAAACTCGGAATGCATCACAAACCTGACGAGCTCCCGTCCAATTGCAATGTCTTCCCAGCTGATCACTTTTCCATATATGATCTGGTAAATTTCGAACACTCTTCGGGGCTCAGTGACCTGACTGCGGTTCATAGCAGCAAGGACATCGAGATAGAACAGGAGTGTATCAGATTTTCCCACGCCAAAATAATCGTGAAGAAAGGACCACGACGACAGATCGTTAGGAGCTAGGGTATCATCAAAGTTGAGAAATGCAAATTCATCCGTACCCTCCACGTATTGAGAGAAGCGTGATTTCAGTTCTGGTGTGGGAAGATATGTCCTAGACAGAGAATGTAAATCGGGACTTCCGGCACATGGAACCGCAATATTGGCGATCTTCTCTTTGATCTCCGAACTATGAGAGACCTGATCTTTAATGATAGGCCACTGATGATGAAGGAGGCCAAGGATCTCTTCTGGTCGGTTACTGATGATCCAGCAAAACATATCCGTAAATTCAGAGGCGCCGTTGAACAGTCTTAACTGTACAAGAACCCCAAGGCCTAAAACATTCCAAGTCAGAAAACCCCAACGGGAGGGAAGTCAATTCTCAAGTTGCTTACGCTCTTGAAGCCAGTTCAACCAGACATCTGTTGACCTAATAGCGCTTGCCTCATCTTCACCACCTTCATTAACCTGTTCAGAAGGAGGTATTATATAATCAGACAGGAGGAAGTGCACAGGATATCCTGGAATGGTGAATTCAGGACACGTTGCGTTTTCGATTGGCTTCAGAAGGTTTTTCGCGCCGTATCGGTGATCGTTGGAGATGTAGACATCTGTAGATAATGGTGTGACCAAGTCTTTCCGCTCAGTGAGTACGGTGACATGCTGATATTTACCAACGTCTACAGGCTTTGGGCCATCAGTTTGGTAAAGGAACTCTAGGTGGGCTATGGAGATATCTGGTTGGTCCCAGCCATCGAATACTACATTTCGGCTGATCAAGGCTGAGTATTTGTCGAAAATGAGTTGCCGTACCAAGGGATTCGACGGGCGCACTGCTCCAAGAAGTCCGTACAGTTGACTACGGTAGTCACCTTCCGAAGCTAATGAACTAATTATGCTAAATGGAAGGTCATGGGGGATAGGAAGGCCGCCATCAGTATCTGGGAATGATAATTGATGATGTGCATGTCTCGCTCTTATCCATTCTCCGTTCTGAAGCGGGATCACGTCGAGCTCTTCGACAGTCTGCTTGAGTTGCTCATCTTCAGCAAAAGCGTAGCACAGCAGTCTTGCAGCCTTTTCATGCCATTCATCTCCTGTCTCCGGTGACTTCATCCGAGAATTGGGGGTTTTGAGATCTTCCGAGGCCCGCATTAGAATCTCACTATACTCCATCTCTTTTAATCCATAGTAGCAGTGAATCTTGTCCAGTTCCGACTTAAGGTATCGCTTCGATAAGTACTTTTCTGGATCGATATTCTTGAAGATTGGATCACCGTTATCGTCAGCATCGGTAGGTCTCGACTTTCGCACCTCTTCAATTCTGTGCGGGAAGGTCTCGGTGAAAGAATGCATCAGAGGCGTCGCTATTACTTTGCTTCTGATACGCTCATAGAGCCCGCTCCAGTACTCATCCCATGGATAATCTGATTTCACTGGCAGATATCTTATCCACGTATATCTGAGTAAGCCATCTGCGCATAATTGTGCCATCGCCTCGGCAAATGTGTCCGCGATCCCATCACGAAGAGCCTGATTTCTGTTGGATGAGGTGACAATGTCTTGGCGGTTGGCTTGAGTCACGAAATCTGCCTGGATCAAAAACTAGTAAATGTAAGCTAAATTGGCCGAAAAGGATGTTGTCTACTGCCCTACCTTGAAGCCCATGTTTCTAATGGGCAAAAACGCAAAAACCTGCTGGCTCTCGACTTCTTCCGGCGCACACCCATCACCATCTAAAGGGAATGCGAGGACAACCTCTGACGAGGACCATGATTCTGTGGCCAGTTCCGTTTCCGAGTACTCGCGGCTCTCATTTCGAGGAAGATTCCGTGCGAGAGACCTAGTAACGTGATAGTTCTTGACTCGGTGCGTGTCACCGTCTTTCTGTCTTATCAATGATGCCCGGTTTCCGTTGGATGAGGCTTTGATGGAATAGACGGCCGATGAAATATGTGATTCGTGGTCATTAATGAAGTTCACCTTCACGCAGCGAAGATTCTTCATGAATAGTAGGTAGGTCTCTTGGATTTCTCGGAACTGTTGCATAATTGGGTGTTCAGCCACCTCAGTCTTAACATCGAGATTGTCAATGAGGAATAGCTTGATTCTCGTGATTCCAGAGGGCGGACGGTTTTCCCACTCTTCCCAGACTGGAGAGATCATGCCAATCCCCGAGTCGCCACGCCTATGAAGGAAAGAGAATGACTAGAATACACAGGTTAGTATGTTGTTCCGGAAACCCTGCTTTCAAAATCCCCAAGATCATAGAACGAAGAAAACTCAAGCGAGTTTTACATACGAAGTTTTCGGACTGTATGTGTACTTTATAGGCAGCCATGAATACGGACTTGAACCCAATTCCTTTCTCTCCGATGTATCCCTGGGCACCCATTTTCGAGCTCTTGCCAATACTACAAATAGCACTGAGATTCTTGCGAGTGAAACCGTCCTCGTTGCATTCGACAGTGATATACTGAGGAGAAACATTAAATGTCACATAAGGCTCCTCGTTGCGAGCCCGAGCTCTAGAGTAGCTGTTATCGTCCGCATTTTGGAGCATTTCGAACACGAAGCGCGCAGGGCTTGTATATAGATTCTTAGATAGCCTAAGCTTAATCTGTTAGCTTTTTGCCTGAGCAATAGAAGCGATATACCCTACGTGATTACGCTTGATCCGATCATCGCATCTTTCATATGGAATGCCCTCTCGACGACCCGCCTCGCTTCGGGCGTCATCGTTCGCACTACATAATTCAATCAGTGACTGCCCTCATGACCTTTCAGCTCGCGGTCCTATTCCAAGGCTGTGGAAAATACCACCAAGGGCGATGACGACTGCAACTTTCTTGCGATCAATACTCACAGACATCTTCACCCACATAGCCATGCTCATCAGCTATGCGCTCCACGAGAGCTTTCGCGCCCGCCTCAGAGAGGGGAGCCTCAGAGAGGGGAGCCTCATCCTCGCTATGGGACATCTTGCCCAACTTGAGCGTCGTTTTCCAAAGACGCAGGATGTGTATCTTCAGAAAACTAGGTGGGAGAACTCAACCCAAAGGCATCGCTTGCGAAAGAAAGGAGCGTAGACAGCGATTTTGCTCAAACACAGCTCATGTATCACGGACTACCTACTCACGTTCGCCGCAGCGCATTGCGTCGATTCATACACACGTGGCCCCAGTCAATATTGATGCAAGGATTAAGACCCCAGAGTCGTCAAGAGTTTGCTGGCCGGGCATCTGCGACCCCATTGGCTGCGTGTGACGGGCCAGATGAAGCATGACACCAGCCCGAAACAGTGCATTCAGCTCGGCAGCTAGCACCGTGATCAGATAGAACCCTGATCCCGGAAACTGCCCGGAGTCTGGCCAGATGCCTACTGCCTGTCTGTGCCTGGATACTATTTATACGGTGCGGGCCATGCTTCGTAGGCGGGCAGGACGGGTTCAAAGCGGGAGGTGGGGAGTAGATTTGGCGAATCTGCATGTCGTTGCGATAACAAGTTTCAGGTATGTTTACTTGTCCGGGTAACCGATGGCAGTAGCGTTGAACATCGTGCCACCCTTGTCAGACCACCGAGCAGAACCGAGCAAGCGTTCGCCACCCAATGCAATAATAACTGCTATTAAGTGTCAACGCTCACCTATCTGCCACTGTCGACCAGCCAACCAAACTCGAAAGGTGCCATCCGCTGCGCCAAGGTATGCAGAAGCATGCTTTTAATATCACATGCATTTCTTTACTACGCAAAAGTGTACGCAGGACTTGGTTGCGTCGGTCCCTTGCGCCTGTTGTTGGCGGAGCAGAGCGAGAGAGAGAGAGAGGTTTCTCTCATCTGCCTGCCTCCCCAGGTCAACATGGTCGAAGCGTGACTAGAGAGAAAGACGTGGCGTTGGTGAACATCGAATAAGAAGGCTTTGCCAGCTACACAACATATTCTTCTGCTTCACTAGCTCTTCAGACTAGGTATTAGACAATTTACTTGTCTAACGCCATCCCAAATCCCAAATTCACTGCTCTCCATCTGATGAGTGTCCCTAGCCACATGTGGCTGGGATGTACCCCTCCAACGCCACCCTACCTACTCCATTGCGAGCGTGACATGTGCCTGGATTTTGTAGTTGCTGGTCTAGCTGATGGGATCTAAGAACCGCTACCGTAAGTAAATAAACAAGTCAAGTCCAGTGCCACTGATAATTTTGCCGTCTGGACCTAGCACTAGGGAAAAGTGCTTGGCGCCCTCCATCTTCCTATGCCAAACCCTGTCGGGGGTTAATGATGATTACTTAGGTGTTGGACGTTGTCCATATCCTGAGCGGCAGACAAGAATTGGTATCCATCAATTGCCTGTGTGGTTACAGCTAACTTTCATCATTGGTCCTAACTATGGGAAGGTATCGCTTGGTACACCCCAGGAAGACATCTTGTATATTGAAGGACTGTGTTTTTGCGTGGTTGTGGCGTTGGCACTAGACGAGATGGGTCGCTGACTCCGTTGAAGCTGATCTTTAGATGTCGTACAGTAGCCCCTACCATCTCCAGGGTAGGATTCAGCGCCACTCGGGCATTCAGAGCATGGGCAAGCGAGGCGCTGTCAAAAAAACTAGTCCGGTTCACCAACACCACCCACCTACACCTTCAACAGCCGTTTTTTAACCCGTTTTTAAAGTTATTCAAACCTATTCTGACCTATTCTTGTCAGATTTTTAATGCTTGTAATGGGTGTATTATACGCTTAATTAAAGGTGTAAAAGGTGTTTTTTTTATGTTGTGTTTTACCTTGCTACCAGCATTTCTAAAGCTATATTGTATAATGTAGGACCGGACTAGTTTTTTTAACAGCGCCTCGGCAAGTACCGCATACACTCGAAAAACTCAAACAACGCTAATAACGCCACTGCGGGGATGCTCTCGCTAGGTTATCCATATTAGGCAAGCAACTTTATTAGTGAACGCTACTAAAGTTGTTCCTATTAGATGTTAATTAAGCTTTACACCCTTTTATAAGTCTTAAAAAAGCTAATAAGTGGTAAAATTATAAAATATTACTAAAAATGCTATTTCTATTATTTTTGCTATTTTTACTATTTTCTTTATTTTCTTTATTTTTATTATATTATAGTTAATTCTTTAATGGTATTAAAAAAATACTATTTTTATTATATTATAATTAATTTTTTAACAATGTTAAAAAAACGTTAAAAATGCTATTTTTAATTACTTTTATAACAATTAATCTTTAATTAACTTATTTAACCTTTAATTTAATTAATATAACTTTATTAATCTTTTTATTTAAATAGTATAGCTTTAAGTAAAAAGGCTTAATATAGGTTAATTATTACTTATTAAAGTTAATAATATAGTTTTAAAAGTATTATTTATAATAAAGAAAGGTTAATATATTATTATTTTTAAAAAACTATTAAATTTTATTAAAAATAATTAAATAAAGTTAATAAATAAATATAATATTATTATAGCTTTATAAATAATAATAAAATTAAAAAAAGCTTTTAAAAATTTATATTTAAAAAAATAGTTTATTATTTTAAGCTAACGCATCTTCCACTTGACCTGGCTACCCAATTGACCTGGCCACCCCCGTAGCCCATATAAATAACGTCGGTACGCTAATCACGTAATAATTTAATAACTCTACGAATATTAGTCCTATGAAATAATAAAATATACCATTAGATTTATAATAAAAAGAGCTATTTAACGGTACCCTTTATTAACTCTTACAACCTATATTCGCGGAGTTATTAAGTAATACGCTAAAATAAATATTAAATTAATCCTTACTTAGCGCCCCTTTAGCGTATTGCTTAATATCTTGCTTAATAAATTTTGTAAAAAATAATAAAAAATACCTCTAAATTCCGCTTTAACTAATAGATTTAAAGGTACTAATTATTAAATCGTACAATTAATATTTGTAAAGTTATTATAGATTAAAATAATAGGATTTTATATAGGTTAAGGGGGTGGCCAGCTTAATTGGGTGGCTAGGTTAAGTGGGAAATGCGTTAAATAATAAATTATTTATTTTAAAGTAGTAAAAGTAATAAAAGTTAATTTTAAATAGGAAAAAATAATACTTTTAACTTTATTAATTAATATTAAAATTAAAATTATAAAAAATGTTTTATATAACGCATCTCCCACTTGACCTGGCCACCCAATTAAGCTGGCCACCCCCTTAACCTATACAAGATCCTATTATTTTAATCTATAATAACTTTACGAATACTGGTCGTACGATTTAATAATTAATACCCTTGAATCCGTTATTTAAAGGGGAATCCAGAGGTATTTTTTACTATTTTTTACAAAATTTATTAAGCGAGATATTAAGCAATACGCTAAAGGAGCGCTAAGCAAGGATTAATTTAGCGCTTACTTTAGCGTATAGCTTAATAACTCCGCGAATATAAGTCGTAAAAGTTAGTAAAGGGTACCATTAAATAGCTCTTTTTATTACGAATCTAATGGTATATTTTATTACTTTATACAATTAATATTTGTAGAGTTATTAAATTATTACGTGATTAGTGTACCGATATTATTTATATGGGCTAGGGGGGTGGCTAGGTTAATTGGGTGGCTAGGTTAAGTGGAAGATGCGTTAATTTTAATTAATTAACTTTTAATAATTATTATTAATATTTAAATTAAGAGGTTAAAATAAAGTTTAAAAAGATTAATATATCTTTTATTTAACCTAACCACCTAATTAACCTAGTTATATTTTTAACCTTTATATATATATTTAAAAATATTTTAATAACTATTTATATAATTAACTTAAACTAATTTAAATTTAAATTGTTAAACGTTTTTATAACATTTTTATAAGTTTATATATTATAGTTAGGTTTATTATAAACCTTATAATATTAAGTATAAATCTCCTTTTTCTTTATATAATAATTACTTTAATATATAATGTAATTTTCTATTTTAAAAATACCTTATACCTTTAATTAATCCTTAATATCTTTAATAATAAAAGATCTTTTATTTTATAATTTAATTCTTTTTATATAATAATATTTATTAAGCTTATAATTTATTTTATAAAAGCTTTTAACCTTCCCCTTTAATAATATAAAATAATATATAATATTAATTATATTATATATAATTTAACTTAACCTTTTAATAATAAATATAAAAAAGCTATTTTAATATTATATAATTCTTTATTTAATATATTTAAAAAGGAAATTAATTTTATTTAAGTTATTTAAAGTTATAATTATATAAAGATTAAATAATATTAAGAATAAAAGGTTAATTTAAAGTATAATTAAATAATTTAATTAATTAATAATATAATTTAAAGAAAAAGGATTGGAAAAACCTTTAATAACTTTTTAGATTCAAACTTAATTATTAAATAATTTAAACCGCTATAACCGGAAGTTTAACTTTTACTTAATAGGAGGTTTATATTTTAAGCGTAAATGGTAAACGTAAAGAAAAACGGAAAAATAATAATGGATAACCCATTTGTTAACAATGCGATAAAAAACCAAAATGGACCTATTAATAACGTAATTATAATATAATAGTTATTTAATAGGAAGTAGGTTATTATTAATTTAAAAGGAATTAAAGAAATATTAAATAAAATATTTAAATTAATATTATAACTTATAATAAATGGGAAAATAAAAGAAGGATTTTCTTTATAGAAAGATATAAAAAGGATATAGCTAGTTTATTCTATTTACGAACTAGCTATAAAATGAGTAGAATTAAAATTAAATACCGAAAAAAGAAATGATGCCCTAATTACCTAAAGGGACTTCAAAAAAACCCTATAAAAAGCCTTATAATAAACCATATATATAATAATAAACCTTTTAAAGTTATAAATTTAAGTAATAGCTACTATATAATATAATAATATTAATAAAGTAATATTATTAAAGTATAATAAGGAAATCCTTATTTAAGTTAAGGAATAAATAAATAATCTTAAAAAAAAACATTAAAGGATATTATAAAAGTAATAAATATAATACTCCTTAAAAATAGTACCATTATAGTAAAAAAGCTATATAATAGTAATATAGTAATAATATTTAAAGATATAATATTAAAAAAAGCGGTAAACGGAAAATAAATAATAAAGGCCTTTAATAAAAGGTTAAAGCTATAATATAAAGAGGTAACTATAATTATAAAGGGAATTTTAAAAAATTAAATTTAAAGAATATATATAAATAAAAAACTATTATAGTTATTTTAAAGGGAATATTTAAATATTATATATTATAAAAGGATAATATTTAAAAATAACAAAGTAAAGTTAATATTTATTATTATTTATATTATTAATATAATAGTAGTAAAATTAATATATAATAGTAGCTTTTTATAAAAGGTTTAACTTTTTAATTATAAACCTTTTTTATTGGAATTAAAGATTATATAATGCTTTAATTGCTATAAATATAAATATATTATAAAATATTATAAAAAGGACTTAAGGTATAGCTTTTATATAATATTAAAGTATGAAAAAAGAAAAAAGGAATATTTAATAAAAAAAGCTAATAGGAGGAAGAAGTATATAAATTATAATGGAACCTATATAGCTTAAAATAAAGGATATAAAAGGGGAATAAAAAAAAGAAATAGAATAAAAGTAACGTATATATTATAATTAAGGAACTTTTAAAATAAAAAGGAAGTAAAAGCTATAAATAAGGAAGCAATTAACCTTAAAGCCCCTTTAGCATTAGCCTTTGCTAAGCTTAACAGTAACGGATTATTAACGAAAAGGCTATAAATTAATAGTAGTATAGGAAAACTAACCCTATTATCCACCTAATAATATATAATATAGCCTTTTAAAACATTATAAAATTAAAAATTAATGTAGCAAAGTTACTTTTAAACATTAGCTTTAACTATATAATAATATTTATTACTTAAGGAATTATAACTATTAACCTATATAAGGAAAAAGTAAAGTTATATTATACGTTAATAAAAGGATAATAGTAAAGTTATTAGGAAGGGAAATTAAAAAGGATTAAGTAAATATAATAATAGGTAGTAGCAATTTAATAATAACGATTTAATTAATATATTCCCCGAATTAAAAGAGGATTAAATAATAAAGCTTAATATAAAAAATAAAAAGGAAAGAAAAGATATTGGGAAAATATTTATTTATAGGAAACTTTAACCTTTATTATTTATTTTAAAACTTATTAGGTTATAAAAGCTAAAGAGCTAAGGAACTTTTAAAGTTTATAATATAATAGGACCTTATATTAATTATATTATAAGGGGAAGTAATAAAATTAAGGAAGGGTTAAAGGGATTTAATAATAAATTTAATATAAGTAAATAATAATTTAATAATAATATATAAAAGAAACCTAAAATAATTAGGATTAAACTATATAGTAATAAAGATTATAATAGCTTTAAAAATAATTCTATAAGGATATTACTATTAAGTAAAAAGATAGAATTAGTTAAAATTAAATAAAAAAAGGGCCGTTATAAAAGCTTTAATAAATATTACTAAAATAAAAGTTTTATAAATTAATAGTAAGCTTAACGAAGCTTTTAATATATTTATTTTATAGCTTATAAAAATAACGGATAAATTTATACTTAAAAAGACCTTAAGGATAGAACGAAAGGCTCTTATATAATAATTATTAAAAGTAATAGTAGCGGAAAAAAGAGCTAAAAAAGCCTACTATTACTTTTAAAGTAAAAGAATTATAATAGCTTAAATTACCTTTAAAAAAAAGGAACGGCTATTTAATAAGGAGGTAATAAAGATATAAAAGTATAGTTAAAAAAGGGCTTTAATAAAAGCGTTAAAGGATTTAAAGATATTTTAAAGCTTAATTAAATAAGTAAGGTTTACCTACGAATTAATATTTGGAATTATAGCTATATTATTATTATTTAAAATTAAAGGTAACTTTAATATAATAAATACTTTTAAAGGAAAGATAATTTTATTAATAGAATGCTTTTTTCTAATACTATTAGTAAACTTATTAAATATTTTAAATAAAAACCTTATTTATAATAGATATTAATAGTTTAAAATAAATATTATAATAGGGAAGGAAAATATTATAAGGATAATTTAAAGGCTAGCTTTATAAAAAGTATTAAAGGGGGACCTATTATTTAATAGTTTTTTAAAAATATACGGATTAACTTTAGTTAAATAATTTATTACTTTATATTTTGCTAGCTTTACTTTAGGGTATTACTTAATTAAATTTTAATAAATAAAGGTAATAATAATCCTAAAGTTAAAAAAGCTAAAAAGAATTAAAAGGACTTTAAAGGGTTAATGCTTAATTATACTTATTAGTATATTAAGAAAGGTTTTAAAGAAAAAGCTAAATTATAAGTTAATAAAAGTAATTAAAAAGAAGGGATTATTATTAAATAGCTAAATAGGAAATAGGAAAGGTAGGTTAATAAATGTAGCAATTAAATTAGTATTAAGGGTAGTTAAAATAGCTTTTAGCTATAAGGGTACTATATCCTTCCTTTAATTAAATATTACTAAAGCTTTTAATATAATTAATAAGGAAAGAATAATTTATATCCTTTAATAAAAGGGCTATTTATTATAAATAATATTATAAATCTATTTATTTATTTTTAAAAGATTAGTATAGGTTTATTTTAATGGTATTACTTTTTAACCAATTCCTTTTAAAGTAAGGGTTTCTTAAAGCTCCCCCTTTTTACCTTTATTATTTTTCCTATATATATTAATGCTATATAATAACCTTATAATGTATTAAAAGATAATTATAGTAAAGTTTATAAATAATATAAACCTTTTTATAATTAACCTTTAAGTAGAATAGAATTGTAAGGTTTTAAAAGTAGTATAATAAACGTATAAAATTTAGGTATTAAAGTATAGGATAAAATTTACCCCTTAAAAGAATAAACTTATATACTTCTTTAAAAGCTAAAAGGTATTAAAATAAAGGGTTAAACTTAGGTAAGTAATAATATAGCTAATAAATAGTATAAAGTTCTTAAGGGTATAATTAAATAAGAACTTTAAATAAAAATAATATTTAATTAAATTTAAAAAAAAGTTAAATATTTAAATATATATAATAATTAAACTATAAAACTTAATATAAGGTAATAGTATAATAAAAGCTAAGTAAGTTTATTCTATAATAATATAAAATATTTTAATATATAAAGCGGTTATATAATATAAATAACTTAAAGGAAATAAATTAAAAGGTATAGCTAGCTCCTTTAAAAGTATTTAAAACGTTTATATTAAATATATTATAAAAGCTTTTAAAGCTATATTAATGTATTAATTTAAAATGGAATTAAATATACCCTTTATTAATTTATATTTAAGTAATAAAGTAGCAATAAGTAAAAGCTAGTTAAAAAACTTAATATATTATAAGGTATTAATAAAGGTTACGATAAAGGTTAATTAATTTATATAAGCATTTTAAAAACGGCGGGCTAAAAGGCAAATTAAGGGGAGATTTATAAATAGTATAAAAAACTAACTATAAAGTAACCTAACTATAAACCTATATTATTAATAAAATAAATAGGTTAAAAGGAAAAAATCAAACGATACCTTAATTAAAAAGTAGAAAAAAAGATAAAACTATATTAAAATAAAATATAACTACTTTATAATAGTAGAATAGGAGCTTAATAAAAAAAGGTTATTATAAAAGTTTTATAAATTCTTAAAGTATAAAGCAGCTTTAATAATATAAATATAAACCGGAAAAATAAAACTTAAAGCCTTTTTATATAAAAAGAAAGTTTTAAGGTTTTTAACCCCTTTTTATAAATATATAAAGGGTAAAGAAACTTTTTAATATATAATCCTATAATATAGGCTATTAAAAAACGAAAGGAAAACCTTAATTAAAAAGTTAACTAGAATATAGCTATAGATTAATAGGGACTTACGGATAATAATAAAGGATTTAATAAAAATAAAAGCAATTATAAAGTAGCTATTAAACATTAGAAGGATAATTATATATAATAAGGTTAAGGGGATTGGGGGGAGTAAAGAAAGGGAAGCGTAAGAAAAAAAGAACTTAAATAGTGAGGCTAAAAGGGCCCCCTTAAAGGTCCTTAAAGAAAGGGAAAAGGCCTTCCTTTCCTTTTTAAATAACTAAAGGATATAAGGAAAGCGAAAAAGTTTAAGCTTTTTTACTTTCCCTTTCCCTTTTCTTATTATATAGCTAAACGATATATATTAGCTTATATAGGGTTAAAAAGCAGTAAGGTAATAATTAAAGGTTGTATAGGGTTTTTATCCAGTTACCGTATAGTTTTACTTATAGCTATATAGGTAAAAGGACCATGCTATATAGGCAATATAACAGGTATATAATAATAATAATAATATAATATAATTTAAATTATATAATATTAAACTTGCTTTTTTAAATCTCCTTTATATATTATTTAAAATAATTATTTTATTAAATATATAAAAAAATATAATTATAAAATTTTCCTTTTAAATATAAATAATATATATTTATATAAAGCTTTTAATTTACTTTTTATATAATTATTTTAAAGTGTTAAATACTTTAATATTAAATAATTAAAAGTAATAAAAGAAATAAAAAAGTATATAAAGGGTAATAATATTATTTTTTTTATAATAATGCATTTCCTACTTGACCTGGCCACCCAATTGACCTGGCCACCCCCCCAGCCCATACAAGAAACGTCGGTGCACTAATCACATGATAATTTAATAACTTTACGAGTGTTAGTCCTATAAAATTGTAAAATATACCATTGGATTTGTAATAAAAAGAGCTATTTAACGGTACCCTTCATTGATTTATATAATTTATATTCGTGGAGTTATTAAGCAATACGCTAAAGTAAGCGTTAAAATAATCCTTGCTTAGCGCTACTTTAGCGTATTGCTTAATATCTCGCTTAATAAATTTTATAAAAAATAGTAAAAAATACCTCTGGATTCCCTTTTAAATAACGAATTCAATAGTGCTAATTGTTTTATTGTGGGCCCAATATTGGTTAAGTTATTACAGGTTAAAACATTAAGATTTTATATAGGTTATTAGGGTGGCCAGCTTAATTGGGTGGCCAGGTTAAGTGGGAGATGCGTTATATCTTTTATATAACTATATAAAGGTAAAAACAATTTTATTATAAAATTAAAGATATATTATATAATTAATTTTTCTTTATTTAAAGTTAATTGGGCTTTTAAAGGTAATATTTTACTTATTAATTTAAAACCTTTTATTTAAAGGGTAAATATTATATAAAGAATATTATAAATAATAATAATATATTAAATAAATAATTTCGAATTTTATTTAATAGTTTAAAGTATAAGCTATAAGTTGCTTTCTTTATAAAGGGTTTTTATAATTGTTAATAAAAAAATAAGGGATTTTTTTTATATATATATAAAGGTTAAAAATATAGCTAGGTTAATTAGGTAGCTAGGTTAAGTGGGAAATATATTAATAAAATAATTAATAGTTTAAATTATAAATATATAAATATTAAAAAAAAAGAAATAGCTTAATTAAAAAATAGTTATAAATAATTTAAAGTAATAAAATTAAAGGAAAAATATTATTTTTAAAGCTTATTTAATAATAAAATAAAAGTAAAGCTAATTAAATAGTTAAAGAAATATAAATTATATATAAAATATATTAAAATAACGCATCTCTTACTTAACTTAGCTACCTAATTAACCTGGCTACCCTAATAACCTATATAAAACCCCATTGTTTTAATCTTTAATAACTTTACAAATATTAATCGTACGATTTAATAATTAGTACCGTTAAATCCATTAGTTGAAGGGAAATCTAACGGTATTTTTTACTATTTTTTATAAAATTTATTAAGCGAGATATTAAACGATATGCTAAAGTAGCGCTAAGTAAGGATTAATTTAACGCTTATTTTAGTGTATTGCTTAATAACTTAACAAATATAGATTGTAGAATTTAGTAGAGGGTACTGTTAAATAGCTCTTTTTATTACAAATCTAATAATATATTTCATTAGTTTATACGATTAGTATTTATAGAGTTATTAAATTATCACGTGATTAGCGCACCGATGTTATTTGTATGGGCTAGGGGGGTGGCCAGGTCAATTGGGTGGCTAGGTTAAGTGGGAGATGCGTTAATATTTTTAAAAATAAACTTTATTTTTACTTTATTATATAAATATAAAAAAAATCAAAGTTAATTTTATAAAGATAAATATAAAAATATTATTTTTAATAGTTATATAATATAAAATAATAATAAAAGCTATTTAATATTTATATAATATTTATTTTATAATAAATATATTAAAAAATATATTAAATTATATATTTTTATATTTTAAGCTTAAGGATATTTAAAGGATTTTAAAAAGCCTTTAATAACTTTTTAAATTTAAACTTAATTATTAAATAAATTAAGCCGCTATAATTGGAAGTTTAACTTTTATTTAATAAAAGGTTTATATTTTAAATATAAATAATAAATATAAAGGAAAATAAAGGAATAGTAATAAATAACCTATTTATTAATAATATAATAAAAAATTAGGATAAACCTATTAATAATATAACTATAATATAATAATTACTTAATAAGAAGTAAGCTATTATTAATTTAAAAAAAATTAAAAGAATATTAAATAAAATATTTAAATTAATATTATAGCTTATAATAAATAAAAAAGTAAAGGAAGGATTTTCTTTATAAAATAATATAAAAAGAGTGTAGCTAGTTTGTTTTATTTATAAATTAATTATAAAATAGGTAGAATTAAAACTAAATATAGAAAAAAGAAATAATGCTTTAATTATTTAAAGAGACTTTAAAGAAGCCCTATAAAAAGCCCTATAATAAACTATATATATAATAATAAACCTTTTAAAGTTATAGGCTTAAATAATAGCTATTATATAATTAAGCAATATTAATAAAGCAATGCTATTAAAGTATAATAAGGAAATTTTTATCTAAATTAAAAAATAAATGGATAATTTTAAAAAAAGGATATTAAGGGATATTATAAAGGTAATAAATATAATACTTCCCGGAAACGGCGCCATTATAATAAAAAAACTATATAGTAATAATATAATAATAATATTTAAGGATATAGTATTAAAGAAAGCGGTAAATAAGAAATAGGTAATAAAAGCTTTTAATAAAGGGTTAAAGCTATAATATAAAGAAATAGCTATAATTATAAAAAGGATCTTAAAGAATTAAATTTAAAAGATATATATAAATGAAAAACTATTATAATTATTTTAAAGGGAATATTTAAATATTATATATTATAAAAAAATAATGCTTAAAAATAATAAAGTAAAGCTAGCATTTATTATTATTTATATTATTAATATAATAATAATAAAGTTAATATATAATAATAACTTTTTATAAAAGGCTTAACTTTTTAACTATAAACCCTTTTCATTAAAATTAAGGATTATATAATGCTTTAACTATTATAAATATAAATATATTATAAAATATTATAAAAAGAACTTAAAATATAACCTTTATACAGCATTAAAGTATTAAGGAAAAAAAAAGAAATGCTTAATAAAAAAAGCTAATAAAAGAAAGAAATATATAAATTATAATAAAGCTTATATAGTTTAAAATAAAGGATATAAAAGGGGAATAAAGGAGAAAAATAAAGTAAAAGTAATATATATATTATAACTTAAGAACTTTTAAAATAAAAAGCAAATAAAAGTTATAAATAGGGAAATAATTAACCTTAAAGCTCCTTTAATATTAACTTTTATTAAACTTAATAGCAGCGGATTATTAATAAAAAAGCTATAAATTAATAGTAATATAGGAAAACTAACCTTATTATCCATTTAATAATATATAATATAACCTTTTAAAATATTATAGGATTAAAAACTAATATAATAAAAGTACTTTTAAATATTAACTTTAACTATATAATAATATAAAAACCTTTAATTAATAAATATAATAATATTTATTATTTTAAAGATTATAACTATTAACTTATATAAGAAAAAGGTAAAGTTATATTATATATTAATAAAAAAATAATAGTAAAATTATTAAAAAGGAAATATAAAAAGGATTAAATAAATATAATAATAGGTAATAATAATTTAATAATAATAATTTAATTAATATATTTTTTAAATTAGGAAGGGATTAAGTAATAAAGCTTAATTTAAAAAATAAAAAGGAAAGGAAAAATATTAGGAAAATACCTTTTTATAAAAGATTTCAACTTTTATTATTTATTTTAAAACCTATTAAATTATAAAAGTTAAAGGGCTAAAGAATTTTTAAAGTTTATAATATAATAAAACCTTATATTAATTATACCTTAAAGAAAAGTAATAAAATTAAAAAAGGGTTAAAGGGATTTAATAATAAACTTAATATAAATAAGCAATAACTTAATAATAATATATAGGGGAAACTTAAAATAGTTAAAATTAAACTATATAATAATAAAAGTTATAATAGCCTTAAGAATAATCCTATAAAGTTATTACCATTAAATAAAAAGGTAAAATTAATTAAAACTAAATAAAAAAAGGGCTATAATAAAGGTTTTAATGGATATTATTAAAATAAAAGTCCTATAAACTAATAAAAAGCTTAACGAAGCTTTTAATATATTTATTTTATAATTTATAAAAATAATAAATAAGTTTATATTTAAAAAAACCTTAGGGATAAAATAAAAGGCCCCTATATAATAGTTATTAAAAGTAATAGTAATAGAAAAAAAAACTAAAAGAGCTTATTATTATTTTTAAAGTAAAAGAATTATAATAGCTTAAATTACCTTTAAAAAAAAGGAATAGCTATTTAATAAAAAGGTAACGAAAATATAAAAGTATAATTAAAGGAAAGCTTTAATAAAAGCATTTAAAGATTCGAAAATACTTTAAGGTTTAATTAAATAAATAAGGTTAACCTATAAATTAATATTTAAAATTATACCTATACTATTATTATTTAAAATTAAAGGTAACCCTAATATAATAAATATATTTAAAGGAAAAATAACCTTATTAACGGAACGCTTTTTCCTAATATTATTAATAAACCTATTAAATATTTTAAATAAAAACTTTACCTATAATAAATATTAATAGTTTAAAATAAATATTATAACAAAAAAGGAAGATATTATAAAGATAATTTAAAGGCTAGCCCTATAAAAAGCGTTAAAGGGGGACCTATTACTTAACAGTTTTTTAAAAATATACGGATTAGCTTTAATTAAATAACTAGTTACCCTATATTCCGTTAACTTCATTTTAAAATATTACTTAATTAAATTCTAATAAACGAAAGTAATAATAATCCTAAAGTTAAAGAAGTTAAAAAAAACTAAAAGGACCTTAAAAGGTTAATATTTAATTATACTTATTAATATATTAAAAAAAGTTTTAAAAAAGGAGTTAAAGTATAGGTTAATAAAAGTAATTAAAAAGAAAAAACTATTATTAAATAGCTAAATAAAGAATAGGAAGGATAAGTTAATAAATATAACGATTAAATTAATATTAAGGGTAGCTAAAATAGCCTTTAACTATAAAAGTATTATATTACTCCTTTAATTAAATATTATTAAAGCCTTTAATATAATTAATAAGGAAAGAATAATTTATATCCTTTAATAAAAGGGATATTTATTATAAATAATATTATAGGTTTATTTATTTATTTTTAAAAAATTAATATAACTTTATTTTAATAGTATTACTTTTTAATTAATCTTCCTTAAAGTAGGAATTCTTTAAAGCTCCCCCCTTTTACCTTTATTATTCCTCCTATATATATTAATACTATATAATAACTTTATAATGTATTAAAAGATAATTATAGTAAAGTTTATAAATAATATAAATTTTCTTATAGCTAACTTTTAAATAAAATAAAATTATAAAGTTTTAAAAGCGGTATAGTAAATATATAAAACTTAAGTATTAAGGTATAGGATAAAATTTACCCCTTAAAAAAGTAAACTTATACATTTTTTTAAAAGTTAAAAAGTGCTTAAATAAGAAGTTAAACTTAAATAAATAATAGTATAATTAATAAATAGTATAAAATTTTTAAAAGTATAGTTAAATAGGAACTTTAAATAAAAATAATACTTAATTAAACTTAAAAAGAAGTTAAACATTTAAATATATATAATAGCTAAACTATAAAACTTAATATAAAGCAATAATATAATAAAAGTTAAATAAGTTTACTTTATAATAATATAAAATATTTTAATATATAAAGTAATTATATAATATAAATAACTTAAGGGAAATAAATTAAAGGGTATAATTAATTCCTTTAAAAGTATTTAAAATACTTATATTAAGTATATTATAAAGGCCTTTAAAGCTATATTAATATATTAATTTAAAACGGAATTAAATATACCCCTTATTAACTTATATTTAAATAATAAAGTAATAATAAATAAAGGCTAATTATAAAACTTAATATATTATAAGGTATTAATAAAAGTTATAATAAAGGTTAATTAATTTATATAAACATTTTAAAAATAATAAGTTAAAAGGTAAATTAAAAGAAGACTTATAAATAATATAAGGAATTAATTATAAAGCAATTTAACTATAAATTTATATTATTAATGGGATAAGTAAGCAAAGGGGAAAAAATTAAGCAATACCTTAATTAAGAAATAAAAAATAAAATAAAGCTATATTAAAATAGGATATAACTATTTTATAATAGTAAAGTAAGAGCTTAACGGAAAAAAGGTATTATAAAAGTTTTATGGATTTTTAAAATATAAAGCAGCTTTAATAATATAAATATAAACCGGAAAAATAAAACTTAAAGCTTTCCTATATAAAAGGAAGGTTTTAAAGTTTTTAACCCCTCTTTATAAATATATAGAGGGTAAAAAAACTCTATAATATATAATCCTACAATATAAGCTATTAAAAAATAAAAGGAAAACTTTAACTAAGGAGTTAGCTAAAATATAGCTATAGATTAATAGGAATTTATAAATAGCAACGGAGGACTTAATAAAAATAAAAGCAATTATAAAGTAGCTATTAAGCATTAGGAGAATAATTATATATAATAAAGCTAAGGGGATTAAAGGAAGTAAAGAAAGGGAAATATAAAGAAAAAAGAATTTAAATAGAAAGGCTAAAAGGGCCCCTTTAAAGGTCCTTAAAGAAAAGGAGAAGGCTTTCCTTTCCTTTTTAAATAATTAAGGAATATAAGGAAAGTAAAAGAATTTAAGCTTTTTTACTTTCCCTTTTCCTATTATATAGTTAAATAATATATATTAACTTATATAGGATTAAAAAGCAATAAAGCAATAGTTAAAGGTTATATAGGGTTTTTATCCAACTATTATATAGTTTTACTTATAGCTATATAAATAAAAGGACTATACTATATAAGCAATATAATAGGTATATAATAATAATAATATATATTTTTATATAATAATTATTTATACTTTAATATTATAATATAAAAAAATTAAAGTTAATTTTATAAAAATAAATATAAAAATGTTATTTTTAATAATTATATAATATAAAATAATAATAAAAGCTATTTAATATTTATATAATACTTATTTTATAATAAATATATTAAAAATATATTAAATTATATTTTTTTATATAATAATTATTTATACTTTAATATTAACGCATCTCCCACTTGACCTGGCCACCCAATTGAGTTGACCACCCCCCTAGCCCATACAAAAAACGTCGGTGCGTTAATCACGTGATAATTTATTAACTCTACGAATATTGGTCGTATAAAATAATAAAATATACCGTTGAATTCGTAATAAAAAGAGCTATTCAACGGTACCCTTTACTAATTCTTACGACTTATATTCGCGGAGTTATTAAACAATACGCTAAAGTAAGCGCTAAATTAATCCTTGCTTAGCGCCCCTTTAGCGTATTGCTTAATATTTCGCTGAATAAATTTTATAAAAAATAGTAAAAAATTACTATTGGATTCCCCTTTAAATAATAGATTTAAAGGTATTAATTATTAAATCGTACGATTAATATTTATAAAGTTATTATAAATTAAAACAATTGGATTTTATATAGGTTATTGGGGTGGCCAGGTCAAGTGGGAGATGCGTTATAATATAAAGGTTATTAATATTAAACTTTTAAAAAAATTAACTATTATATAAATTTTTACCCTTTAAATTTTTTTTAATTTATTTAAATATATATATTATACTTTATATAAAAATTATTATTAAAATAAAAATATTATTACTTTTACTTTAATTATTTAATTTAAATATAAAAAATATATATTAATTAGCTTACTTTATTTTAAAATATTAAAAATAACTCTTTTTATAACTATTAACGCATCTCCCACTTAACCTGGCTACCCAATTAACCTGACCACCCCCCCAGTCCATACAAAAAAAGTCGGTGCACTAATCACGTGATAATTTAATAACTTTACGAATATTGGTCGTATAAAATAATAAAATATACCATTAGATTTGTAATAAAAAGGGCTATTCAACGGTACCCTTTACTAACTTTTACAACTTATATTCGCGGAATTATTAAGCAATACGCTAAAATAAGCGTTAAATTAATCCTTGCTTAACGCCCCCTTAGCGTATTGCTAGATATCTCGCTTAATAAATTTTATAAAAAATAGTAAAAAATACCTCTAGATTCCCCTTTACCTAATAGATTTAACAGTACTAATTATTAAATCGTACGGTTAGTATTCGTAAAGTTATTAAAGATTAAAACAATGGGGTTTTATATAGGTTATTGGGGTGGCTAAATTAATTGGGTGGCCAGGTTAAGTGGAAGATACGTTATATTAAAAATAATTAATATAATATTAATTATAATATAATTAATAAGGGCTATAATAGGGCTAATGGAATTTAAAGATATAAGTTTTATTAAATATAAAGATTAACCCTAAGGGGTTAAAAGATAAATTAATTAAAATTATTTAATTAACCTTTATAATAAAGTAAAACTAACGCATCTCCCACTTGACCTAGCCACCCAATTAACCTGGCCACCCCCCTAGCCCATATAAATAGCGTCGGTGCATTAATTACATGATAATTTAATAACTCTATAAATACTAATTATATAAAATAATAAAATATACTATTAGATTTATAATAAAAAGAGCTATTTAACGGTACCCCTTACTAATTTATACGACTTATATCCGTAGAGTTATTAAGCAATACGCTAAAGTAAGCGCTAAATTAATTACTGCTTAGCGCTCCTTTAGCGTATTGCTTAATATCTCGTTTAATAAATTTTGTAAAAAATAGTAAAAAATACTTCTGGATTCCTTATTAAATAACGGATCTAACGGTACTAATTATTAAATTGTAGGGCTAATATTGGTTAAGTTATTATAGATTGAAACATTGGATTTTTATATAGGGTAAGGGGGTGGCCAGGTCAATTGGGTGGCTAGGTCAAGTGGGAGATGCGTTAGAAGTAATTTTTAGGTTATTTTTATTAATATTTTAAAGGTACGCATTTTTAATAATAAATTTAAAGCATTTAAATAATAATAAATATAAATAAAAGTAGGTATTATAGGTATTATAGTAGTAAAAGTAAAGTTAATATAAAAAAGACTAGGTTGAATTAAAGTTCTATTTATATTAAGTTAAAAAAAGCAATTATTATACCTAAAAGGGGGTTAAGATAACTTTAGTTCGGTTAGATTCAGATTGACCCAATATAGCAGTTACTCCACTTGTATATATGGTGGCGTTATTAGCGTTGTTCGAGTTTTTCGAGTGTATGCGGTAGCCCGCCTTCTATAGATATGTACCCAGGTTCTTGTGGACACCTGGGCAATCTACGTTGAATTATCAAGAGACTCAGGCCATGATGTTGATCGTCATCCCGACAGGCGCAGAGCGCGTAGGTGAGCATCGGGATATTGGCGCTTCTAGATAACCTAGCAAGGTTGTTAGAACGAATTTAAGAAGTTGATTTTTCGTTCATTAATATGACCATATTTCCCTCGGTGCAGCTTTGAACATTTCGGTCATACAGTCACCCGCCGTGTAGAATCGAGATCATAGTGGCGTTATTTCTTGTGGTGACTATCAAAGTATATCAAGATTCTTTACGTTTTCCAACCCTCTTTCTTTTCATCATTCACCTAGCAGCACGATTAAATCGAGTCAATATAAACCGAATCCCTTCGCAGAGTAACACTAAATTTAATAGACTGAAGGAAGTACAGTTCCATCGCAATAAAACTCTCTACTCGTTTAAACCAGTCATAACTATTCTTCGATTTTGATTGCAGGGTTCTCCCACCTTGGCTAGTTTTCGTACAAACTTAAACATGCATTAGCACTTACGCTTAGAATCGTGTGTGTAAGGTTGCTCATGCTTTAAGGAGGGAAGTAGGGGCCCTTGAATCACCACGCTTGCGGGGTTCATCACTCTTACATGCATATGAACTATTTTGCTATCTATATTCTGCCGACTAGTTAAGCAGTTTCTTGATTGCATAAGATGCTGGCGCCTTTCCTGCATAGTCTGCCCTTCTTGCCCCTCGTCCATAAAGATCACATTGGTCTAAGATGCACAAGGTATTTGAGATTTTGATGTTGCTCGAGGTTCTTTCTGGTGGCACAGAATTGGGGCAATCCCAACTCAATGGTATATGTAAGGCTTCATTTGATAATTATTGCGCGAGATTTTCTAGGCCGACCTTGTCTAATAAACGATATATTAGTTTTCTTACAGGGCTGCCACTTCTAGAGTTAGTATCTGGATTGGCTTCGGCAAAGATAGGGATCGATGTTCGTCAGTGAACATCTGAATAAAACATCTTGATAAACCTCGACGCGGGGAGTGCAGAATGAAATCCAATTACTCATATTCCATTCAACAGAACATGCTTAATCATCATATCCTTTTTCAACATTCTATTGAGTGTCGCCAATGACCTCTGAAATATCTAGGCTTAGACTCCAAATGGGTGACGTGTGATATGCAACAGTTGCTACGATCACATTTAGATGCTCTAGATTGCCTGTAAGAAGACTATTACTTTTCATAGCTAAAACAAATATCAAAATGCTTCCTTGCCTGTATTATAGGCAAAGCTCTACAGCAATATTAGAGTCTTTAATACCAGCTTAAATTTAACGTTTTTTACCACTTCCAGCTATATATTGGTTAGACTATGCCGATGCTTCACTCAAAGGCTGTTACCTAGTTGTTAAACGTTATCATTTGCCTATTTATAAAGCTACTTACTATGTAAACGGTGAAAAGAACTACATGAGCTATATGCATTTCAGGTTTGAATTGTATGGCCCGGGAGGTGGGGCCTGTTGCCTAACGGACAATGCTCCACATGTGAGGAATTTTGCGCTGCTACTGGCAATGGTACGGATCCCATAAAATAGCTTAAAGATACTAGCCTGTGACGCGGAATAGGCAGACGACTTGCAATTCATTATGTTAAGCTCGGAGGGAAAGCACTACATAAAGACGTTGTGCTCTGATTCTCATCCGGATAGCTGCTCCTATTTTACTGTATTGGCTCGGCTTCGAGGTAGGGCATTCAAATATGTCGCCAACCTTAACCACGATCCCTCACGAGACATTATGCTCAGTAGTCTCTTACCTACTGCTACCGGATCAGGTTAGCTCTCTTGAGTCATCTATTTCCCCTCTAGGCAGGTTTCGGGCCTCATTGTTCCAGGGAAATGAGCTGAACTCCTTCCCCATCTGGCAACTACTGACCCTAGCATGTGTAATTAGTCGACTCTGGCACGGACGTGCAAGTCTATCGGTGTCGTGCTCACCCCCATTATCTGGAGCGACATTGAGCTACACCACAGCGGCACACATGAGGGAATTGACATCGAAGGAGAAATCGATGCTTTGGGATACGACGACGAGAAAGAACGCATGATAGAAGCTACAGCTGATGACCCTATATACCCCTATAAGCGGCTGGTGTTCGAATCTTCTCGACGCAAATATGCCCAGTGCCATTTCGATCTACAAAAGTGGCAGGAGACTTTCTGGTCTCGGTCCCGTAGGGAAAATAGGTTCGGAAGGGCGACAAATAATTGCAATCGAAGGAACTTTCAGTTTGGTAGGGAGGAGAAGTTCGTGAATGTCTATAAACTCACTTCTCGAGAGCGCTGGGCAGAGCTGACACAGCATGTCCGCTCGCTGTGTATATCCATTGGCGTCGACAACGATGTGGCAAAGGTACTTGCGAGCTTTCGCAACCTGAGATCTTTGGAGCTCGTCGGGTTGCCTTTGGAGCAAGGTCACCCACTAACTGCGCCACTGATGGTATTCCCAGCACTGCAGAATCTCAAGCTTCGCGGGTACTTCGGTATAGCTCTAGTGAGAGAAATATGCAGTAATGCAGAACACATCAAGTATCTCGATCTGGGCTTGCTCGCTACAGCTAAAGATGACGAGCCGTACAAGCCTAACTTACTAGCGAACGACAGCAACGATAATCGAGACATCGTGTTCGAGCAAGAAGCTGAACACTACCAGAAAATTGGCGTTGAGTCGGCTGCCCTTGCTCTTCAAGCAGCCGAGAACGGAGAAAGTAACGGGGCTACTGAGCCTGACAATGAAGAGCAAGAGGAGTGGGAAGAAGAAGAAGAAGAAGAAGAAGACGACGAAGAGGAGGGGGAGGATGAGGAAGAAGACGACGAGAGGATGCCTTGGGCTTTACACGCACCAATCTGGCTTCCTAGATCTCTGCCAATACGATATACTCAGCTCACCCATCTCCACCTAGTAAAACCATACACAGGCGAAACTGACAATGATATGTCTCACGACCATTTTGAACACATTCCTCATCAGTATGAGCAGGTTCTCTGCCTGGAATGGGAAACACTTCTGCGAGGCGTTGGAGGGACATTACAGGAACTCATTCTCGAGCACCGCATACCTGTCGAAGAAGGGGATACCGTAGGCGATGGAGACTTGGTCCCTAGGGCTAAGGGAGGCAATCGTCATGGATGGAATCCCTTCTCGTCCACTAGTCCTGACCGTGGAGATAAACTATTCTGTAGATCCGTATTACGGCTCCTCCTGGAACAGAGCGACCGATTCCCCAAGCTCGAGCGTCTTGCTTTTCGGGGTATCCAAATCAAAGGCCTCCGCACCCAGACAGGAGCCGTTGAAGTTCCAGGAAGGAATGGAGTGCCCGACAATGACGAAAGGTTACGCAACATGTATCCCAATTGCGATATCGAAATCTTCGAGGACTCATATCCAATCCACGTTTATGCAGGCTACGTGTACCAGAGTTGGCCAGAGTCTCGGCACGAAGCAATGCAGGACGAGGGAGACGGGCTCATGTGGAATTTGGCCTACTATAACGACTATAGAAAGAGATTTGGACCTCAATGGCATTTGGCAGGCTAGATTACTCCAGACAGTGAACCTTGGTTTCTATTTCGAGGAATATGGGCAACTGAAAACCCGGTTGTGCTCTTAAGCATGGGCGATTTAATACCATTTATGGTTCTAAATGCTAAACTTCTAGTCTTCAAGGCATTCGTTTTGGGCCGAATGCTCCAGGATGCTATATCACCGCGGCAATCCATCTCGAACTCAGCTCGTCGATCCTCCCGTTCTGAATGGGCATAGCGTGAGTTGACATCGTCTAACAAGCATGCAGTTTGTTTCTGTGAATCGGTGCGATGCCTCATTTGGAACCCGGCAAGCATAAAACAGTCCTTCAATTTTTTGCCTGTCAGAACGTATTCATTCAAGGCCAATGGTAGGCAGTCCGAAATGTTTCGTGGCCGTTCTATGGCGACCTTACGGCGCCAGTTTGTTTCAAACGGCCATATCATTACACGCGCTTAACCGTAGGCGCCAGAAGAGTGGGACGCACTCTCCAGCGCCTTCACAAGGGAGACACCAAAGGGCCGGCAAAATGTCAGTTCATTACGATGGAGTATTCGTCAGAGCTGATATTCAACGCAGGCGCAACTAGTTGAAAATCAACAGCAAGAATGATTTTCAGATACTCGAGCCAAAATACGAAGGCTTAATGAGGTGCAAAGCGCACATGGCGACCATCTGTGATAATAGTATTTATTTTTAAACGCCGTTCTAGTTCTGCATGCCCTGTCATTAGCGTACTTCCGCTCTGAAGAAACTCTTGGCAGGTTGCAGATGCGGGAGGATCCTCGACAACCAATGTTCCTACTGGCTGGTTCAGCCAAGCCATGCAGTGGCCGGGTGTTGACCAGGGGCTGTTGTAATCGCACTAGTATCGTGAGGTTCAGTTAAAGACACTGCATGCAATACAGCGTGGAACTAGTATGGCGCCAATGCCGTGAAATTGAAATGGTAGCACGAGTATATAAACTCTGGCCTTCATCCCAGAGGCTTTGGATAGAGTTCGTATCGAAAACTGGTCTCACTCACTTCCATCACTGGGCTTAATCCGACTGGTTCGGACTGTCTGTTTCATTATCTTTTGTCACAAGCTGTCCGTTCTAGGTTCCATTCTTTCTAATCTCCTCTTCCACCTCGAGATTCTTACCTTACATCATTATGTTTGCCAAATTATTCATCGTGCTGGCTCTTTCCGCTGCAAACCTGGTATGCGCCCATGGCAACATCCAATCAGTTACGTAAGGCACACAATGTACTCAGTCCCTGGTGCTGTATCTCTGACCTTTGTATATCTAGAGGTGATCGAGGTGGCAACGGGACCGCACTTGGCATCAAGGGCGCAGTCGTGCCCAGATTTGGTAAAAACGACATTACGGAGAGCGACACTACGGTCTTCGGAGGCAATGCCAAAAACCCAGCTCAGAACGGTCTTGGTAAGACTGCCAACGGAGATGTAAAGGTATCCGATTTGAAAGACGCCATGGCTCTGTCCGGCAGCACTTTACCTCAAGTTTCTGGTGATGGAACTGGCACCATTACTGGCATTTGGCGAATTGTGACCAGCGACGGTACGGCAAATGATAAGCACGGAAATCTATTTGCCGTAATTGATCCGACTGGTACGGGCAACTATGAAGATGGAATGCAGCTCGTTGCTAGATCAACCATGGTGGGCAACGATGGTAATGTGGTGCAGCGTGCTTTACAAGCCATTGGAGTCAGGAAACGTGCCACCAATGTTGGTGCAGATGCGGTAAGTCAACTGGCAGAAGTTTCGGGGGCAATATACTGATTGCCGAGCTTTATAGAGATTTTCTGTGAATATCCCTACCGGTATCAAGTGCACTGGATCGGATACCGCTAGTGGGCAAGGCAACTTCTGTCTTTTAAAGGTCGTCAACAACAACAACAATGGTCCTTTTGGAGGCAATATCGCTTTCCAGATTGCTGGCTGTGGTCATGAGGACGCCAAACGCGAGGTTCCCTTCGAAGCTTGAGGTGGGAAGGTGGAAGTTTTTGTTGCATATTCAATCATTGGACACATGGAGTCTTTACCTTTTTTCGAATGGCTCGAGCGTATTTAACAGTTATTTCGATTCGTGTTTTGTCGATTGACAGCGGGACGAGTCTTGCTGGAGTTAATACTAGTGATCCAGGCTTCGAAGACACTGCCATCTACGTTACCCGGGTGGGGTAGATAAAATTGGCTGAAAGAAGTTTCTCAGCATTGCCGAAAACCCATGCTGTCACGGAACGACATAAGGAGTGCAGTACCTATGCCACTACGCCACCAAAAGGTAACGACGAGTTATCAAGTCGAGGGCTTGACGTCTTTGCACTCACTATATAGTACTGTACTGTGACACATGCGTAAAGCAAGGAATTTTGGTGGCATCCTCGGCGCATTTGAAGGCGGAAAAGACGTTGGCTAAACCAACAGAAGAATGGTAGTAGACGTAGATAGAAATATGCCGCACTATCCATATTCGTATATAGTATGGTTCACTATATCGTGTTGCCTCTCAGGAGTAACAGTAATACACCAATTTGAAAACCTCTCCACGCTGCCACTTATTTCATTAGTATGAAACTATTACAACTGGGCCCAGGGGAAGGCCCTATATACGTAGTAGCCTCAATGTATAGATAACAAAGGAGTCGATCTCTAATACCGTCGAGTCAAATTACTTGAAGAAAGTGTACTATCGACGAAGATTTTGTTGTAGTGGTGTAATTAGTGTCTTTTATAAGGATGAATCTTAGATGGAAGAAACCTTTAGCAAACTCAAAGTGACACTTTATAGTTGCCACAAAATCTCTAGGAGCCACTTCTTAAGTAGAATGCATCACAATTCTCCTTGTCCGGCTCTGCTCCTGGCTACTGTAATACCTGAATTTTCAATAATGAGAAATGGCTCTGACTAATGGACTTATTTCTCAAGGTTTACTGACAAGAAGTGTGAAGGGCGATGTAAGATAATATTGGTTATAACTTCATAATATGATGTTTTACAATGAGCGGCTAAAACCCATTAGGCTATGGGAGAAAGAATAGCTCCTAGCATCGCCCATTGAAGAAGCTTCTGCCTGAATGCCCATTGAGTGCAGGCACTTAGTTGCTAGGGCAATCACCTCGACTGCGTCTTGTTTGCTTCTTGGGGGTTGAAATAAAGATAAATAGCTTCCACACAGCCAGTAACTTCTCAACTTTCTACTTCATACTCGAGTTTCGCACATCATCTTCATGCCTACCTGCTTGCATATCCATGCCTTATTCTGTCAAATCACCCTTTTCTTGGCCTACGCCTAAAGTGTTTCTCCGGGTAACAATCTATATTTCGCGTCTCCCAGGGCTTTGCCGCGCAATATCCACTCCCAAATCGTCGCCTCTCTAAGCTCCTTGATCGCAAGCATGGCTACCATAAATCAAGAAAACAACGCCCCCTCCTCGTCCGTGGTTCCTGGTGGGTGGCTGAGAGACGGCCTGAACGAGACAAACCTTGAATCAACAGCACGCGACGAGGCTCACGATAGACAATTAGCAAGGCCTTACGTTACAAACACATGTAGTAAGTCTTGTCTTAAGCTCGGCACCACTATTCAAAATATACCTGACCAAGCCGAAAGTTCAGGTGGTAGTTAAAGCCCTCCGAAAGGTCCGACTGGTCGCAATCAACATAGGAGCAGAATGCGCTAGCTGTCCGGTCGAACTCATCGAGTTCTTCCCAGGGTTTGCTACGGTGAAATTAAGAAGGACTATGGACATCATATCCAAGGCCGAGGACCTCTTACGGGCAGTAAAGCAATGCTGTCAGGACAGGAATGTCAGACTTAGGATTGATGTGCTGTTGAATTCTGCAAGAATGTTGTTGGAGCCGATTCGTCAGTTGACACTCCATTTTACGCGTGCGGATAGCAGGCGCTGAGTGCAGCCGCTAGACTCCGAGGTGATGGAGTATGAACAGGAAGCGTTGTGGTCATGCACAGATTTCCTCGATACACATGCCAACATATTGAGATGCATCTGCTTTGTGTCTAAGAGAAACTCGGATGGCAGGGTGGCGGTCTGATGTCGGGAGTAGAGTGAGCGCAGTCTGAGAAATCATGACACAATCCTCCCTAGCATTATTTAGCACCCGGCAAAAAGGGTCGCTATTTCAAGAACGATGTGATTATAGTAGATGCGCTGATACCTAGGACCTACATAAGTGGTACCGGTCTTGAATACAATCGTAGTTGTGAATCTGTTGTTTATAAAACGATATCGCAGGGCTAGTTGCTAATAATAGACATGATTTTGGAGGCTTTTGATATTAACACGTCATGATACGGGCGACAAGGAATCATGCTTTCTCATCTCTCTTCCCAAAAACATCTCTTTAACCTGTTGCTCAGCCTCCACGCCCTTCCACTTCCGCCCATTACGATGCTTCAAGCATATCTCTCTACCATCCTCAGGATAGTAAAGCCAGCAAGCCCACTTTACCCAATTTCCCTCTTTCATCTGCGCTCGGGCGCGTTGTCCAACGTGATCCTCGATAAAATCGCCCCGCGCAATGGCTAAGCGACTCGGAAATATGCGTGCGAGGTAATGCGCCGTAAAAGCGATATGTGGCTTGTCGTGCCAGAAGAACAGAGGCGTCAACGGGACCGCGACGTCCGGTCGCGATGCGGGGACGAAATCACGTTTAAGCTGCGCTGTCAGGGTCCGGAGAGCGGGGAAAGGTTGGACATGAGGCGATGTCGCGTATGATACCATGCGGATCGCGGGGAGACAGACATATTTCACCGGCGGAGCGCTACTGCCCTCTGCCTCTGAAGCCTGCATCACTTCCAGTAGGGAATCCAAGGGAATATCGCGTACGAGCGGCCAATCGTGCTGCTGGACCCAGACATACGGCGTCTCAGTAATTCGGAGCGCAGAGCGCACCGCTAGTCCAAACCCAAGGCGAGCGACGGGCTCAATGAAGGTGATGCGCTTGTCGTGTGTTTGCGAAATCGACAGCACGACATGATTCTCGGCAAGATGAGGGGATCCGTACTCAGCCAGTGCATTTTCACGACGGAAAACGAGGGAGGAGTCCTGGTTTACTCGCGCACACCATTCCTTCAGGATGAGGCCCTTCACGTTGGCCTTGTACAGCTCGTGCGCTTGAGCGAGTGCATGCGTGACCTGGCCCTTTTTTAGACGCATGGACTCGCTAATGCGGTCGTAAGTGTCGAAGACAACGGTGACTCGACATGATAAGAGACCCGAACAATGGAGCTTGAAGGAGTCGAGTATGCTTGAAATCAAGTCTGTGGAGGGCGCAGATGGCGTTGGCGACGTCGTGATGACAAGAGTGAGAATGTCTCTGAGCGGGCTGCCGTCTTGAGCGGACATTTCATCGGGCGCTCTCCGCCTGATAGTGAGGTCGTTTGCCGTGTGTGTGAATATTCTCGCGAGTCATTTTCAGTCGGGCAGCACGACTAGTAAGCGTGGATTTATGTATCTGGTGAACCTTCTCACATTTGTCAAACAGAGTGCAATCCCGAATCAATGGAGAAGTTGTTCGGGCAGTATTCGGGGTTTGGTCTGACAGCTGCTCGCAGATGGGCGAGCGAGTAAGAAGTCTACCTACAGTAGTTACTAGGTACCTAGGTAGTTAGGTTAAGTACCTAAGTTGTCTGCCAAGCCACACTCTCTCAGCTGCAACAGCTGCAAGCTGCCATTCAACGTCGAAGTCAACAACACAAAATGGTGGCACCACCTCTCATCCAAAAAAAAAACAAAAAAAAAAACAAAACATTATTTTCTCATTAATAGTTCTATCCAGCCTTTGCTTTGGCATGGAGTCTTCAGTATGCATAGTAGCTCTCAGGGGTCACCACATCCAACTTCAAAAGGATTATGTTATGAATAGTAAGTTGCGTATACAGATTTGCCCACCAGTGCCTTAGCAAACTCCAATCCAAACACCTCATCTACGGCTTCTATCAGTCATGAGTTCATGTGACCGGGGATCAAGTTTGACTTACGGGTCCGAGAGGAAGGATGTAACGAATCATACCTGGTAACCATAAGCTTCGATCATTGTATCAGGATTCAGCTAACTTACCACAAAAAGTTTGAGGGCGGATTGTCTGCAACACCGCACCCAGTCGGCGAAAGAGGACTGCACTCGGAGTAGTAGCCTGTGACGTTAGCGGGCGCATCTAGGTAGTCCTCCGGTGCTTTGATAATATCGAGAACGATCTGGTGAACATCCAAGATGATGAACGAAGCACCAGGCCACCGCTTCTGGACAAGCAGCTGGAACGGGACACCGTACTCGAAGATGGTGTTTGCTGCCGTCGTATACTCAAGGATTTTGTCCTCGTACATGATTGTGTCGTACGCCGTTTTGTTCGGCCAGTAGTTCACGTCACCAGCGCCTCCATGCTCTGGAGCTGTGTACAACGGCGCTTTTTCTAGAGGCGCCTGCGCAAAGAGGACAAATTGTCGCCCTCCTGTGCTGTAAACTTCGTCAAATAGATCCCAGACGCAATCAACATAGTCGCCGATTGTTTTCCCCTTCGTCTGCTGATCAAGTAGAAAGCCACTGACCCCTAGATCATTGGTGCCGATCCACAGGGCATAGACAGAGTTCTCCGGTGTACGGCCCTGGAGAAACGTCGTGTTGGGGGTAGTGCTTGCATATTCAATGTCAGCTTTGAAAGCTGAGACCTCATATTCGATGACATCGGGATATTCAAGGCCGCTTGCCTCATCAAGATACCGAAGTGTGATTTCATTGGAGCAAGTTGCACCGCCGACTATTTAAATCGATCAGACACCTCCCCTTACATAGCAGCTGTGTCCGGTCAAGGAGCTCACCAGGATCCTTGGTACTTACCAGCATAGTTATAAGTCGTAGCCCCGAGTTTCTGTGCTGCGTAGTACGGCCAAGAGTAGCTACCTGCAGCGGTAACATTGGCATGTGGGATTATGGTGCCCGGGGGTGGCGTAGCTCCACCGGAATTGATGATATATACCAATCGTCCCTCATCGGTGTAGCTGTCGCCAAACAGAATCAAGTTCTTGATTTTGGAAGAAGCGTACCAGTTTATTCCAGCAGCAAAGCTACTGAGTAACAACAGATGGAGCAGCATGGCGTAGGAGATTGGTCGTATCTGGCATAGGGAAACCAATGATAGAAAAGAAGAGGGATTTTGGTGGCTCCCGTTAACATACGTGCAATTTTCATTTATACGGAAACCGAGGTCGGTTAACCTATCTCCTTGTTGGGGCGCAAGGTTACATTGGCAGGCGGACCGGCAAGGATGCCTCGAATCATTCCCCGGACATTCGACCGCTGTGATCAGCTTCCGATAATCCCGCATACGGCGAGTGCAGCACTAGTGGGTTATCGTGTCATAGTCAAGCCGAGGGTCAAGTATGCTCGATCCAGTGTTAGGATTCCCATCTCAGTAATTCGGAAGTCGTTAACCACGAAGATGAAACGCAAGTGGAGGGTAGAAATGGGGATGGCTGCTGCAGAACTGGCCCAATTGGCATTGCAATGATGCAGGAAGGTGACTCAATGAGGGCTATTTCGCTTCTCCGCCGCCGACTTTATAAGCTGAATCATCGACCCGAGGTAAGCGGTCGATGAAGGCCAGATTCAACCTGCATATGCATTGCGTCATAAATGTTAGAGTATCCCAAAATGTGTCGAGCTGAGTCTATCCCGGAACATTCAGGCGAGTGACCGGGGTGTTGGTGTAACAAGGGCTCTTATAGAGGGCTTGGAACTTAGTCATATTTATTAATAATCTACTAGGGGTCTCTAAGGCCTTGATCTCTTTCTTTCCTGTTTTGGAATGGGAGATTCCTTTGCTATTTATACTTATTTAAGCCTTATATAATCTATGACTCCCTTCCTTCTATTAGGCATTTATGCCTTAATTGTTAGTCTTTTTATAATTAATAAATTATTCTTATTTAATTATTTATAGCTTTACTTTTTGCTAGGGGTATTATTGGTTATTTTTAGGTCTTTTAATTTTATAGGACTATCTATATAATATTATTTCCCTCCTTTTAATGTTTAACTTTAAATACAATTAACTTTTTTAGGGGGTATATAAGTCCAGGGTTTTAATAGTTCGGGGGTCCGCTAATTTATTAGGATTTTACTAATAGAACTATTTAATAAAAACCTTTATATTAATGCTATCTATATATTTATAAAGTTCCTAAATCTAATACTTTTTAATTAATTAACCTTTTTATTTAATTAAATACTTTATATTCTCTTAGGTTTTTAAAAAGTTCTTAATTTCTTTTATTTAATAATTTTTAAACATTATTAAAGATATTTCCTATAGAACCTAATTAAGGTTAAATAATATTTAATTATTAATATAATAAAGTTTAATAAATAAAATGTAAAATAAATTATAGATTTTTTACCTTTTAAATAATATAAGTTTAATAATAATAGGTAAAATTACTTTATAGATCTTAAAGGAATTAAGCATCTTTTTATCTAACTTTTTAATAGGTTTTTTTATTTTAATATTTTTTATATTTAGCATTATTAATTAATCTTTAACATATTAGGGTAAAGCTCTTTATCTTTTATTTATCTATTCTTTTATATATTATTAAGCCTTTTTTAATTAATCCTTAGCTTTTTTATATATTTATATTATTTAATAAATATATAGCCTATTAAATAAATTATAAGGTTATATTATAAAAAGGTTATATATAATTAAATAATAATTATAATTTATATAAAAGGGGAATATATATATTAAAGTTAATATAGCATTATTATATATAAATTTAATAATTAATAAAAGGTCTTCCTAATTGGACATTTTATAATTAATAAATATTTATAAATAGATTTTAAAGATTTAATTAAATTATTTTATTTATTTATTAATTTAGGGGTAAAAAGTTATACTTATATAAAGTTTAATATTAATAAGCTTTAAAAAGTCCTTTTATAAATAGCTTATAAACCTAGAATCTTTATTAAAAATTATATTAAGGGGTATATTATATAATTTTTAATAATACTTAATAAAGATTTTAATAAGATCTTTAATTTTCTTTTCCTTAACTTTTAAAGGTATAAAATATTCCATCTTTATAAAGGGATTTATTATTACTTAAATAAAGTTATAGCTATTAAATAAAAGTAGGTTAATAATAAAGTCTATTATAATTAATTATTATAAAATATAATATAACTTTATAAGCTAAAATAATTTATAAAAGATATATTATAAAGCTTTATTCTATTAATAAATATAATAACCTTATATAAAGTCCTTTATAATTGCTTTAATGTTAAACTATTAAAAGTTCTTTATAATAAGTTTTAATATTTTATTTATTCCTATATATTTAGCTATTTATATATTATATTTTATTTTTATTATTTTTTATTATATAGCTATAAATATTTATAAATATCCTTTCTTATATAATAGGTTATTTATAAGTTTTATATCTTTAAAAGGTTTATCCTTTTATAAATAATACTTTAAATTATCCTTTACTGCTTTTTTAATAAATTTAATAAACTTTAATAGCTATTTAAATATAAAAAGGCTATAAAGTTATTTGGAAGTTAATAATATAAACGTTATTAAATTAAATATTAATCCTTTAAAATATAAAAAATGTTTATCCTATAAAACTAATTTAACTGGTTAATCTTTATTTCCTCCTTTTTTAAAGCAATATTAAATTAATCTTAATATAATATTAGCCTTTTTATTTAATTTACTAGATTAATAATTTATTATAAATTAATATATAAATAATTATTATATTTAATATACCTATTATTTATTTAAAACTTTAATTATTATAAAGTATAATAAGTTTTAATAGTTAAAATAAATCTTAATTTAATATTAAATACCTTTTAAATATTAATACTATTAGTTAAATCTATTTATTATTATAAATAGCTCCTT
The DNA here is from genome assembly GCF_022495145.1 of Xylaria bambusicola. NCBI lineage: Eukaryota > Fungi > Ascomycota > Sordariomycetes > Xylariales > Xylariaceae > Xylaria > Xylaria bambusicola. Next base: position 64,212 of record NW_025953559.1, on the reverse strand, counting down.
ATTATATATTTTATAATTTATTTCTATTAATATTAATTTTTAAAAGTAAAAGGCAATAAGGTAAAGTTTATTATTATTATCTTTTTATAATAATATAGCTTTAAAGGTAAAATTAAAAGTATTAATTTTAATATAAACTATTTTAAAAGGATTAAAATAAATAAATATAAAAGCTATAATAAAATAATATTTAAGCTTAAGGAAAGCTTTATTTATAGCTTTTATTTACTTTTATTATTATTAATCTATTTTATTTATATTTATTAATAGTTTTATAATTAATAAAAACTTCTTAATAAATCTTTAATAAAAGTTTATAAATTTAATAAATTATTATAACTTATATAAAATAGTTAATGCTTCCTATTTAATAATATAATTAATTTTATTTTAAACTATTAAAATGCTATTAATATTAATAATATATTTAAAAAATTTAACTTTATATATATATTATTTATATTTTTAAAGTATTATTATTAAATTATATTTATTAAAGTATTATAATACTTTTTTAACTATTTTATTATATTCCTTTTTTATTTCTATATAGATTAAAAGGTTATTAAAATATATAAATAGCCCTATATTAATAAGGTTTTAAAAAATATAGTTTATTATAAATTAAAATGTTATAAAAATATTAATAAATTTTATAAATATTATTATATATTTAAAAAGTTTATATTTATAATGGAACATTATTTTTTATTTATAACCCTTTTTAATTTTAATTAAATAGAATTTAAACTTTAAGTTAATTTTAATAAACTATTTAGCTTCTTAAAATCTAGCTTATAATTTTATAATAAAGGGAATAAAATACCTTATTAATATTATAATGGTATTAAAGCTTTAATAATTTATAATAAGGTATAATGGATTATTTAGGTCTTTCTTTTCTATAAATATAAAGGATGCTTTATATAATATAATAGATTTATAAATATAGTTAGTTTTAAGCATTTTATTTAATTATAGTTTAAATATATTTAATTTATAATTATTTATAGTATAAAGGGGTCCTTAAGGTAAAATCTTCCCCTTTATAAGGTTAATCGTATAATCTTAAGGTTAATAATTAAACAATTATTATATTACTGCTTTAATTATAATTAGGAGGAACTCCTTAAATTCTTTAAGGATTTATTTTATTATTGCTTTAATAGCTACTTAAAATATAATTATTATAACCTTAATAATTCCTAAGTTAAAAATAGCTTAACTAATATAATTCTTATAGCAATATTTAAATATAAATATAATTTTTTTTATATCTTTAAAGAAATAAGTAGGTTAATATTCCTTTATTTATTATTAGGATAGGATAATATTATAGTTCTTATTAAAGATATTTAATTTAAAGCTAAGCTTTATAAAGTGGTCTTTTTAATATTAAAAAATAATTTTTTTTATATAATATTATTCTACTTTTTATATATATATTATATTAAAGGTTAATATAAGTTTAAGGTATACTTTTTTAATAAAAGGTAGCTTTTATTATTTAACTTTTAAAAAGGATATTATAAAAATAATACTACTTATATTTAAAAATACTTTAATTAGGTATTCTTAATTATTATATAATAAGGTTATAAGGATAATAGGCCTATAACTTATTTTAAGCTTTAAATTAACTTTCTTTTAAGTTAGTTTAAAGAGCTTATTTCTTATTTATTTAATTATATTAATGTAGGAAAAGTTACCTTTTTAAAGGCTTAAATTTTTATATAATACTTTATAAGGCCTAATTAAAAATCTAAATTTAATTCCTTTATTTCTATATATTATATAAAATTAATTACCTTTATAATAATAGCATTAATTTTAACTTATTTTATTATAAATAATAGTTTTATATTATTATTAAGCCTTCTTTTAATAAAAGAGGTTTTTTTAAGGGTTAAAAAAAGTTCCTTTTTATTAACGTCCTTTTTAATATAATAGGTAAAGGTATAATAGTTATTCCTATTATATTATTAATAGTTAATTTTATTTTAACTTACTTTTATTTATTAATAATAATTTAATTAATCCCTTTTAATATAATTATAATATTAAACTAGTAATTATCCTTAAGATTAATTTTAAATTTATCCAACTTTTTACTAATAGGTTTCCTTTCCTTATCCTTTTTTAAAGATTAGTTTAGGCTTAAATTAAAGCAATTCTCTTTACCTTAGTTTTAATAGCTTAATTTTAATTATTTTTTTATTAAATTAAGCATACCTTTTAAAAATAGCCTAAAGTGCACTAATATATTTTTATAAGTAATATTAACTTTTTAAATTATATTAAAGAATTTGCTATTATCCTTAAAGATATAGCTTTAATTATAATAAACTATCTTTATAAGTTTGGATAATAAGCGCTTAATAATAAAGGTTTAAAATATTAAGCTAAACCATTTTATTAAATTATTCTAATTAAGGATCTTAATAAAGAATTAGGTAATATTGCCAAAATACTTTACCTTTATTAAAGCATTAATATTTTAATACATTATTAAAGGATCCTTAAATTAAGCTTTTAAAGCTATTCGATAAACTGTTTAAATATTAATAATATTAATATAACGGATTTACTTTTAGTAAAATTAATATTATTATAAAGCTTTATCCATTATAAGGAAATTAATTTAATTAATATAATGCTTATTAAAGGGAAAACTTTCTATATATATAAATATATAATCCTTAACTTTAACCTATTATAGAAAAAACTTAAAAGTATCCTTTTTATTATAGGTATAGGGTTTATTAAGTTAAATAAGATTAAATATTATAGTTATAGGATTAATACTTCTAAATATAGCTAAAAAAGTATATATTAATTTATTAATAGAAGGGCTAAAAGGGTTATTATTATCTAAATCCCCTTTAGGTCCTCTATTAGAATTTTAAGGTAGCCCTTAAGGTGGTCCTTTAAGCGGACCGTAAAGAGGTTATCCCTTAAAGGGGTTATTATCGTCGTCAAAGCTATTAAGGTTTCCTCCTAGGTTACCTCCGGGTAGCGGGGCAACTTTAATAAGGATTTCTAAAAAGATTTTCATTATTATATATTATACTTAAAAGGTTTAAATAATTAATTAAGCTTTTACTACCTATAATGCTTTATTATTAATTTATTATTATAAAATAGCTTTTAATAATAAGTACTTTATAATAAAATAGTTAGTAAAGCTAGCTATAACATTATACTTTTTTAATTTATTAATAATTTAATTTACATTAAGTATAATTTATTTATTTAATTATTTTTAAATCTTTTAAATTATTACTTAAATATAAACTTATAGCTTATTAATTTAATTAAGGTTTATAATAAAGCAATTTATAAATTAATTAATTTATCCTTTAATTATAATAGCCTAATTATTTATAATTCTTTAAGTTTTTTAATAATTAACCTTTTATTTAATAAGCTTACTTTAAAAAGTTTAAAGGATATAATAATAATAATCTATTACCTTTTTAAACTAATTAATAATATTAGCTTAAAAATAGGCATTTTATATAATATATATAATAGTTCCCTATATATTTTAAAAGAAAATAATACTTCCTTATATAATTTTTTATTAAAAGCGTTTTATTTACTTTTAAATAACTTATATATTTATTTTATATAAGCTAATTAAAATATTATATATATTATAAATAGTAATATATATATTTTGGAATACTTTCCTTTATTTAAAAGGTATTCCTTATTTATATTTTTATAAGGATTAAGCTATTTAAAAGGTTTTACCTATATAATTATAAATATTTATAACCTATTATAAAAGGTTTTAAATTATTATATTTATATAATTTATTCCTATATCCCTAATATTTTTATAAATAGTTAGGTTATAAAGGGTAAGTTCTATAACTTTAAATATTAATTTAGGAGCTATAATAGAAGGATTTTATTATAAAATTAATCGATTAATAAATTTAAGTAAGTTTTTTAAAGGAAGTAGTCCTTTAAAAAAAGGGGATATAATTTAATTAAAATAGGCAGGTTTAGGTATAGCAGGTAATAACGGAAGGGATATAGCTTATTTAAAGGTAAAGGCTAAACTTTAATTAAGGTTAACGGAATATTTGCTTAATGCCTTTATACGTTTTAATTCTGCCTATAAGTTGTTAGGGGGTGGGATATCCTTAGTTTTAGGCTTTAAGGCTTGGTAAAGTAATAAAGGTAGGTAGTTTAACTATTGCTTATTTTTAAAACAATTTTTATATAATAAGGAAAATCCTAAGGAATTAAAGTTTAAACTATCCTTATTAAAATAATAGGAATTAAAGTTAAAATTTTATAATTAGGGTATATTTATAATTTTAAAGAAGTTTAAGGCCTTAGGTTAATAAGGTTATTAATTACTTCTTATTCTTTAAATAAAAGTATTAAAATTATAATATATAATATTTAAGTTATTAAATATAAGGTATAAACTTTTCTTAAAATACCTTTATTTAATAAAGGTAGAGCTAATATTTTATTAAAGTAATCTTATATTTATAAGAACTTAGGCTTAAAATAATACTATATATATAGGGGAATTTATTAAAGCTTATCTATTAAGTGGAAGTTTAGGCTTATATTGGAATATCCTAAAGGGGGATAATAAATTATTTATAATAAGGGCTTTTATAAAAGGCTTAGAACTTAATTATATTTATTAATAATCTATTAAGGGTCTTTAAAGCCTTGATCTTTTTCTTTCCTATTTTGGAATAGGAGATTCCTTTACTATTTATACTTATTTAAGCCTTATACAATTTATAACTCCCTTTTTTCTATTAGGCATTTATACTTTAACTATTAGTCTTTTTATAGTTAATAGATTGTTTTTATTTAATTGTTTATAGCCTTACTTTTTATTAGGGGTACCGTTGGTTATCTTCGGGTTTTTCGGTCTTATAGGACTGTCCGTGTGATAGTTAGGATATCAGGTGTTCGTGCTTGGGATCCTTCGAGACATTTCGAACTGGTAGTACTGCATCTATTGCAACTAGGTACTGTAGATTAGTCGGACAAACACAGAGCGTGGAAGATTGTCGAGAGCACGTGGTGCGCAGGGATGGAAAGGGCCTTACTCTGTCAATTTAACGGAGAAATATCTCTATCCCTATGTACTTACTTAGTAAGTGCGGGTAACTATCTAGATGTCTATAAATATCAACCTGCACGCACCTATATTGTGCTTCTAAACCCTATTCATACGAGCCCCCGAGCATCCCTGGTTATTAACACAGTTCTACGATAACAGTATGTACAGACAGAATGGAGATGGGGGTTAATCAATACGTCGTAAAGCATTCACCCCAGTGATTACCTACCTCGTCTACAACATGTATTTCGTGAATCCGGTGTGGCTGAACAGATCGTGATTGAGTTCGTGTTATTGCCTACCTAAAGGATATCAGATCGCCATGCAGACTTGTAAAACATGATGCAGATACGTATGTACATAATGCACAAAGCCATGATGGTTCAGCGCGCCATTAAGCAATGATTGGCAATAACCTCACCACTTAATCGTGTCTTAATCGCCAAAATAATCATGTAATCAACCAGTATGTTTCTTGAACAGACTGACGATCGAGTAATTAGTAGTTGCTTACCTGTATAGCGAGCTTCAAACGTGGAAAACGAGACTGAGCGCATGTCGAATTCAACGGGCAGGATGTGGTTAGGTACGCTAAATACACTATACAGTGCGATATACCCGCCAGCCTTATCCAAATACAAGAAATACAAGAAACACAAAATATAGCCAGAAATTCGGATGCGAGAGATAGAAGCCAAAGCCGACGACATGACGGACCTCCAGGCTGACTTTTCGCACAGCCGCACAGCGAGGGCCACCTAGACCGGCCAAAGGTGGCGGCTGGATTAGCCAAAGGTATCACCCACCTAAAACGCTATTATCTACTTATACTACCATACATATATTCACCTAATCAAAACAACTATAAAAAGGTCCTCAGATCCCTATTATAATATATTACTTATATATAGTTACCTATAGTTAGCCTTTATAAATTTACTTAATTTTGTAGTTGTAAAGGTGAAGTTATATTGGTGGGGACGTTGTATGTTCGAGAGCCATTGGGTGAACATACAAATTCGTTTTGTAATGTAATATGTATACATTTCTGAATACCTACACCCTTAAGGTATACACACGTGTCGTTTGACGACGCGTATCTACTATAATAGGTATAGAACTATCTACGTAATGACCTAACCTAGATATTAGGTGTTACTCAGGTTGTATCTGCGCGGTAATGCCTTGTAATACTTGTCTTTCCCAAGATCTCATATAAGCAAGCCTCGGTGAGCTTTGCTAATGAATCTAGAACAAGTCTATAGTACTAGGCCAGTGTTCATCCTCCGCCTTTCGTGAGCCACTGAGGGATGCAGCCATGTCGGTGTGGGCCGCAGCTCTCGCGCATCGTGGCCTCTAAGTACGTGGCGCGGTAGTCCTTCCAGATGGGTCATATCGGTCGGTAGTCGACAGTCTTGGTACCTAGAGAAAGGCTGTTCGCCTCCTTCGATGCAACGCGAGACTCCCAGCCAATGCATTATACCTTCTTCATGTATGTGTGTGGGTGTGTGTCCATCTCACTGTGCCCTTATTCAGTCGGTTGGTAATCTAGGGTCGTATACTTCGTAGCCTTCATCATCCGTATCGCTTTCAGCGTTGAGATCTATCGCTGTTCTTGACAAGTCTGCTCGGCCGGGAATCATAGGGGCCTTCTCCGTATCGGCGCCAACATCCTCAGCGCCAGCTGCACTACTACCGCTGACGGGTGCAAAAGCGCTCTTGAACCCAGATTTCTTGAACCCGCCCTTCTTAAACCCCGTCGCAGTTCCCTTCCCATCGTTGCTATTGCTATTGCTATTGTCATCCCCACCGCCAGATCCGAGCTTGATGCTGATCAGACCGTCCGCCTTCGCCTCGGCGCGGCGAGCGCGTGCCCCAGCGGTAGGATCCTTGACCATCTGCTTCATGTCCTTCATGCGTTGTCGATGACTGTGATCGTAGCTACCGAGATGGGCTTCGTAGTCGTTCATGCGAGAGTATCCTTTCGAGCACAGGTCACAGTAGAAGGACTGAAGGGCCGCGCGAGCCGACGAGGTCTGCGCCGGTGGCAGGGTTTGGTGACGCTGTTTAGATGGCAGTATATGTTAGCCATGTTCTCACCACTGATGCTGAATGATCAGGAGACCGTCGACTCACCGGGGGCATTTTGAATTGGACTCTCCTGCTTCAACAAAGAGGCTTGGCTCTAGGCGGACTGGCTCCGACAACCAGGAGCAATTCTATCGAGCCTGGTTGCGAATGCTCTACTTCGTACGTATTTCTGATTTGCAGTAATGCTGGGTATCATGCAAGAAAGGCAAGGTCCTGAAGTAGCTCCCTGATTGGATTAGGTAGGCAGTATATCCAGTAGCTAAGTGCCCTAAACGGAATTTAAGATCAAGATCGCGGGGCATTCTAGAAGAGTTAGCTGACGCTAGGGCGCCCACCTATCTATCGGGTCCAATCAATTGACTTTTAGAAAAAGGCAAGCCGACTTATCGTTACATCTCGACCATTCACTTTTTGCTTTACATCGACCGGGATTGTTCCAGTCCTGTCTAGACGAATTCATACGCGCCTCGGCGGCGGTTGTCGACTCGACTGGAGTTCGAATTGATGACAAGATGGCGCCTGATCCAGCTTCATTAGACCATAAAGAGTCTCAGGAAACTCTCGTCTCTTTAGCAGAACTAGATCCCTCTCCCATAGACTCGCCCGAAGAAGACCTGTCAGAACAGCTCGAAGGCTTGTCGTCGGCTACAATACCGCCGTCGCGGGCCACGGCATCGTCGCCGGGCCTCGGCAGTAGCGGTCATGGACCAATATTCTACTGTTCGTGACTACGTCATCACACCAATAGACACGCACGACGGACACACTAACAATGAATTCAACAAACAACAGTAACCCGCATTCAGCGCTACTCGAGCTATACATTCACATTCTTCGCCGGCCTTCATTTTGCCAACACGTCCTTGATACCCCTCATTTACCGTTCCGTGCCCTACTCGGAGCCCTTCCTTCTTATGACCCGCGAACTATACCAAACACGTCTGACAGAGCCTCTACTCGTTGGGTTTCCCATACTCGCCCACGTAGCTTCCGGTTTCACTATCCGTCTCCTTCGACGGAGCCAGAATAAGAAGCGGTACCATGGGGATTCAAGTCCCAGCTTCTGGGAATTGGCACGATCCAAGGCCTCTTTGTCCTCATCCTCTACCTCGCATAGCTCCTTCTCCCGTATATGGCCATCCTTCAACAATATAGCAGCATCGGGCTATGTTTTTTCGGTTCTCATCACGTCGCACATAGCCATGAACCGAGTCCTACCCCTTATTGTCGATGGAGACAGCAGTAATATCGGTCTCGCATATGTAGCTCACGGCTTCGCGCGGCATGCGCCGTCGGCTTATATCGCCTATGCGCTCCTATTGTTTGTTGGGTCTGGGCACATGGTCTGGGGAATGGCGAGATGGCTTAATCTGGCACCGCCTGCGAACTGGAAGAAAATCACATTTGATAAGCCTACGAGAAGCCGCCGCCGCCGTGCTTGGTGGACAATTAATGCTATTGTTGTTTCTTTTGCTGCGGTGTGGGCTGCTGGTGGTTTAGGCGTCGTCGCGCGGGCGGGACCTTCACAAGGATGGCTGGCCACTGTTTACGACAGCATTTACGAATACGCTGGTCGGTAGTACTCTATAGAGCTTTGATATAGGAAGTGGCTAATAATAGCACCGATACGAGCATGGCCCCGTTTACAGTTGACTTCAATGCCAGGCATAATGTAATATTTAGCGAGACGCATATGGGAGGCGTGAAACACCACGATATTTGGCTACACAGGATAATGAAGGAACGTACCTCCGACGCGCGTAATTATATAGCGAATTATCACCACGCCACCAGTCTAGACTAGACACCTAAACACTGTTTCTCCTTCAGGGAGGCTGTTCCCTGATAGTGGTCACAGGAGTGAACTGAAGAATTTATTTTCTATTGTGGAGTTAAAGTGTCTCAACCATTGATCTCTTTAAAAAAAAAAAACGCTAGTTTCCGGATGTAGGTTAGATATATACACGCACATTAAGTGCAAATGAGACAGTCAACTAAGGTTGGTTGAGTATGTTTCATATATACGCACCAACTACGGATCAATAGTCAGCGTGTCTTCCAAGCCCTCCATGCACCAAAGCCGAGGACAGCGACCGTTCCAAGCGCGGTGCCCCAAATCTGCGCCAGACGCCGTGTAACATCGTGCGAGATCTGGACCGCCGCCTCGGTGTCGTTGGCCCGCGGCAAAGGTCCGTCAGGAACAGGCACGCCGAGGAACTTGCACAGAGGCTCCCAGCCATCTTTAAGCTCCATGACGAGCAGTTTCTCGGGCGGCACCATCTCCTTAACCATGTTGTTCCAGTTGATAATAAGTTCTGCGACGGCGTTAGCTGAATTTCCCTAAGCCTACCAATCACGTATCTCTCAAAAAGCTATTTGTAATCTATCCTTGAAAGACAAGATTACACAAAGGTCCAGGGAAGCCATTGTACTTACTAGTTCCACGCTTAACCTCGCCCTTTGGTTCCAACTGCATGACTCTCTTCGCACTCTCGCCATAGTGTTTGACGAGTGAGGGGAACCACCTCCACCCAGGCACAACCCAGACGAGGTAGGGCAACCAGGGCTTGTTAGAGGCCTTAGAGACGACCATAAGGCTCTCGAGCCAGCGGTCCGGATCCCGTTCAACGAGAACAACTTTAGCCTCGGGATAGAGCTCCATGAGCTCTGGGATGAAGTCCAGCGGAGGCATGTCAGCGACACCGACGAAACCTGCCGTCACCTCGCGTAGTAGCGTTAACGTACGCTCCTTGTCGCCGCGCTTCTTGGCCTCATACACCTGAACCCATTTTTTACAGTAGGCTGTTCGGATTCGAAAGCAGAGTTAGTCAAGTGAAGAGGGAAATGGTGGAAAGGGGTTGTCATTAAGATTCAGAGTGAAAATGTGAGGATGAGACTCGTACCATCCTCCCGGTTCAAGACTTGAGTGCCACCGTGCAGAAAAGGCCCTCGAAGTAACTGTTCAATGGCCAACGCCATAGTCGAGGTTCCTGTGCGCGCATATCCGGCGCAGATAACCTGGACTTTGCGCGACGGGTCACGCGGGACTGAGGGCACACCACCCATCGTTATTTCACGAGATCTTGACTACACAAGAACTAAGAGAGAATGAGGGTCAAAAACGAATTGGATTCAGGGGAGCAGCGGCTCGAAAAACGGACTGTCTTGATTAAGGAGGACAAGCAAGGGGGTTGTCCAATTAACAATGAGTTGTTGAGACTATCAGGAAGCAAGATGGATAATTCTACTGCGCAGTCGCATATGTTTTTACCCCGGCTTTAGAAGAACAGATTGATAGCCAATTGCCGAGTTGAGAATGGACAAGAAGATTTCACGTAAGCCGGGGCTTCGTAATAGGCTAGAAGGGTGAGAGATAGCATTGGGAGGTCAAGGGCCTTGAGGGATCCGGAAGCTAGTGTCCAAGGGTTAGTTTCAGACTCCAGAGAGAGCTAAATGCAATACCATTGTCTACAATGCAGAACTTATACAGACATAAAGAGACAGATATGTGAACAGTGGCTGTTATGCTATGTTTGTCCCGACCGTTTGCGAGCATATGCGGTAGGCATCAAACCTCGTTACGCTGGCTTGGGCACGGCTTCTGCAACGAGGGAGCAGCGAACTACAGTAACCAGGATAGCACGTTTAGGGTTAATTATAGGATAATGTTATGAGGACCGGCCATTTAGTTGGCATTTAGTAAGCAGTTGTGGATGTTGTGATGGATAGTGCCGATGACAACATCTCTCTATCCCTTATTTGGACGCTCCGACGAAACAAGTGATTAAAGCACCTAGTATTGCATACGCCCCGGAAATCTATATATTGTGTCTCTCTACTCCTCGACTGCGTCATACACGTATCCGGGGTCTAGGGCCGGCAGTCGCGCATTGCCGTACCTTGGATGATAGAATTGATTAGAATTGAACAGACCGATCAAATCCTGAGAGGTTTAGATTCGTCTTTTCGCATAAGATCTGATCTGTATTTCACCTATGCGATTCGTGCTCAGGTAGGCGTCATTCCATTGGCCCTGACTGGGCCGTCGGGGTAAATAAAGCCCTTAATATTCATACCGGTATCTCACCTATGACGTCAGAGGCAAAGGCATCGTTTCAACGGCACCTGCTAAGTATAAGAGAAACCATCGACGCCAGCACTTCACGCACCTGCAACGACATCTCTAACGACATCTCTAACAACATCTCTAACAACATCTCTAACAACATCTCTAACAACATCTCTAACAACATCTCTAACAACATCTCTAACAACATCTCTAACAACATCTCCAAACGCCGAAGTGCTAGTATCCTTTAGTACCTAGAAGCAATATCGGAAATCCGATTGGCCTAGGCCTGCGAGCGTTTATCATCGAGATAACTAGTAATTCCATTTGCAACAAACATGTCATCAAACTCGCAATCCTACTCCTACAGTTACTACAGCTCCTCGACATCGTCGAACGGCGGCCCCCCACAGACCACAGCTTACGCTGAGCGCAGCTACACGGATAAGGATGGTACAACTACCGAGCGTCTACGTAAACTACCTGGGCAGCAGCCTGTTTACGAGTCCGCAGGGCGAGCAGGCGATAACCACGTAGAGGGGAGAGCCTCAGGCTCACAGAACCGCATCACTGATGTCACGGATGTCGATCGGCAATACCTAGAACGCATGGGGGAAGAGTACGCAAAGAGAGAAGGCGGTGCTTAGATGAACGAAGAGGACATACTTTGTATGATAAGGCTGATGCAGGTGAAGAGGAATGGCACGGCGGGGTGATTTCATGGTGTTAGAGATAGGCAGAATGGTCGAATTATGAACTGCCCCATCTTCGGCGCTATTAAATGTTAACATCGATGCCTCCTCATCAAGAACTACACAGTAGAGCTGCTACGTGAATACGATACTCCACGAATGGGGGATTCCGCAGCATGGATAGTCCCGCATACGGGGTTACCCGCAGTGACGGCGCGAACTCTACTCGTCAAAGGACGAGATGATTGACTGCTGCAGCTTTCGATTATCTCTTGTAATGTGATCGCGTACTCGTCCCGCGCCTTTCTATTGCATTCTAGAGCTTTAATCAGATTCTTAACTACTTTTTTGGCCGTCGGGCTTCTTGATTACCGATAATATCCCCCACGTGACCTTGTGCACCACCTGATGTCCACTTAGCTACCAGCGATGAGCGAATACATATGAACAAAGTGGGACAACATTACATAGTTCCACTAGGTGCATATTAGTATGGATGTATTAAGCTGATCGTTGGTAAGCTTGAGGATGAAGACGATGTACCTATAAATTGCTGAAGCCGTCCCGTTTCTCAGGGGTTAAAAACAGATAATCACAACATCTCAAACATTCGCGACAACACCAGTTTGTCAAATAAGCACATACCGGAGTCGTCCATCACCCAATCTCGCACCACTTGCATTATTCTAGCCACCAACAATTTCGCAACATCTCGTCTCACCACAATGACCTCTGATACATCGTCAGATCAGCTTGTCTTCTACGACATCGCTTCCGGGCCCCCAGTCCACCCATTCGCGCCTAACCCGTGGAAAGTCCGGTACGCGCTAAACTTCAAGCGCGCCAACTATGTCACAGAATGGGTTGACGTATCCGAGGTGACCGAGACCCGTAAACGCCTCGGCGTGCCCCCAGTGCGCTTCTTCCCCAATGGCGAGCCATTCCACACGCTTCCCGTCGTCAAAGACACAGCAACAGGCGACTTAGTAGGCGATTCCTTTGACATCGCCGTGCACTTGGAGAAAAAATATCCCAACAGCCCGTCCCTGTTTAAACATTCAATCGGGCTATACGCTGCTTTCAACGCTCATATTGACTCCATATTCCCCACGGCCGGAATATTGTTCTCTGAAGGCTTCCCGTTTAACCCTAAAACCATGGAGAAGAGCAAGGCCGAGTTTTGTAAGCGCGCGGGGGTGGACTCGTGGGACAAGCTTACCGTGCAAGGAGAGGCGAGGAGGAATGTGGTGAAAGACTACGAGGTCGCGCTTGGCGAGATTGCGAAATACTTTAGATTCTCCGATGGCCCCTTTATAGGAGGTGCGGAGCCGGATTATGCGGATTTCATCATTGGTGGCTGGTTGATGATGTTGAGTGAAATGGTCAAAGAGTGGAGTGAAATTCGGACGTGGCACAGCGGGTTCCTTGGCAGACTGCACGATGCTCTAGAGCCGTATAGGGGAACTTGGTGAATTTAAGGGAATGGTAGTAACTCTTATGCTCCGGTTCGTGGGTGTTTGGAACAACCCTGACATTGTCAACTCACCTCTAGTTGAAGACAAGTAACCGCGAATGATAATGTCGCGATCCTACGGCTATAGACAAAAAGACTTGTTGTATATGGCCTTGGCTTAGACATGAAGGGGTTTAAAGCCTTCGTGCAATATAAATTATTATATAGCACCCCCATAGTTGTGCTTCTCACAAACAATAATATGTCATATTTCAATCTATTCTATCTACCCTAACACCAGGCGACGACCCTATCATTCGATCAATGCTGAGAACTGTTTCGCTTTCTTTTTTATACACAGATATAATCATCACGAACCTCATCGAGTGCTGCAAAAGGCGGTTTAGATGACTCCCCCTCGCCATAAATCTCCCATATCCCAAAAAGGACTGTGTCTCCTAGTGCATACCTGCATCTCAAGATACCCCCTAGCAACCAATACATCTTGGATCTAATGCAAAATAACAAGCGCTGCTAAGGCAGAGGGCAGGGATGGTCAGGCGAAAGAAAGCTCTTTTACATCCTCGTCTCTCAGCAGTACGGTTAAATGTACGCTGCCTCACTTCTTGTGCACAATCAATATAGTGTATGCATATGGCCTCACTTACACCACCAACACCTAGCTTATGCATCATCCAAGCTCGATGTCGCCGAGTGACATGTGCGAAGCAAGTGTTGATGATAAGCTGCATTGAGAGCATCTCTGGAGTTATTACAATATAAGAGAAATACAGAAATGGAAAGCCTTGCATCAACAACGCTGAGACGATAATAGTCTGACAGAACTAACCTTAGCTGGTTAGCCGGGTTCTAAACTCATCTACGTTTCTGATATCAGGGCTCTTATCATGCTGAACGTTGAATTTCAACAGTTGTGCTGCTGCCTATGATTCAGCCATAGCTTCTGTAAGTGTATGTTTCGGAGATTCATAATTGTGCTTCGGTATGTATAGTTCCTATATATGCATCATTTTCAGATCGAGGGATGTTCATCAAGCCTTCTCATATATATAGAATCTTCATGAAAACCAACACGGCTCCGACACATTGTTCTGCCTTGCAGCCAACAACGACTGGAATGGAAGCCTGGCATCGCCAAGTTTACTGAGAATTTGCTGCAGTTGGATTGGGGCACATTTCGCCTGGGGTATTTTTCTCCCGCTACCGGACCTCCTGAATGATCTGATCTCACCATTGACGGGTGAGTTGACTACGGGAGCCGGGCTAGATTGCTCTTAATTTCTTCTCTTCTGTAGGCTGGGAAAAGGACCAGGCTACACGCTATCAGAACTCTTATGGTCGTACACAAGAACAGAAGCTTTTTATCTAGTTGGCACATCCGATTCGGCTTTGAGACAAGTGGATCGCACGTAGCACGCCATCTCCAAATACCGGGAGTACAAATGGTTCGGAGTCGGAGATTACTCAACCAGGAATAGAGCCTAACCATTTTCGGACGTCACCAGCAATCCCTCGATATTACTGTTCTCAAATACCACGTCAGATTCTTCAATGGCGATATATAGTCACCTCGGGCTGCGCTGCATCGCTTGATCAGAGCGGCTGAGAATCGGAAAATCGGGAGTTCCACACTCTTGCGCTAAGAAGCCTGTTTCCTCTTTCATCACCTACCCAGGCCTCTCTCTCTAGGGCTTTGAGAGAGGACATCATGCTGCCCAAGATCCTCTGCCTGCATGGCAGCGGCACGAGCGCCGCCATCTTTAATATCCAGGCAATCAGACTTAGTCGCATCCTCAGAAATCACTTCGAGCTGGTATTTATCGACGGCTTCATTGACACTGGCCCTGGCCCTGGCGTTCTCCCCTTCTTTGAGGGAATGGAGCCATACAAACGGTGGCTCACGGACACAGTCGGCCAGGAGGAACGGCCGTGGTCGGACCTAGAGCGGCTCGTCGAGATCTTCAACCGCAAGGGCCCTTTCGTCGGTGTTATTGGATTTTCTCAGGGCGCGAAAGCCGCGACGCATCTCATTCGCTGGCTCGAGGAGCGGGGGCAGCAGCTGGAGTTTGCAGCATTGTTCGGGGGCACCGTACCTTTCCGGTTGAAAGTCGATACGGAAGAGTGGCCCGAGCTTATCAAGCCTACTATCATCACGCGAAGCATACATGTCATTGGCGACGACGACCCATGGCGGACTGAGAGTGAAGCTCTCATGGATCACTATGACAAGCCATCGCGGACGCTCATCCGGTTCAAGGGTGGCCATCATATGCCAGTGGATGCAGACATCAACGAAAAATTGGCGGAACTTATCATCAAATGCCACAAAGAGAGTGATGACTACCCCTGATACAATGTATTTTCTGATTTTTCTCTCCCTGTGGCTCGGAGTCCATCATCATGGATTGGCGTATCATATAGGGACTATACCTGGCGTCTGGATGTTATACGAGAAAATACTTTAGATGTAGAAACTAGCCCATCTACCCCAGTCCAACTTGTTTATATGTCCCAACATTTGTACTCCAAGAACGTACACATGTGCATTACCACTAAAACCAGGGGAAGATGCGTACAAATCGTCGTGCATAACCTGGAGGAAGCAAGGGTAAGAATTTAGTATTGAAATGATGACTATGTGTCCGATGGCATTCTTACCAATCCGCACCTAGTATTCTGCATCATGGCATCTCGGGCTTCTGAGAGTTCTATCAAGAATAACTGGTCTAGATATAATATTGAAGGCCATTTTCGGAGTCTTTACACCTAAAAGCAGTTAGGGTCTGGAGATGCATTATGCCTAATCTATGATTCACAGTGTCGATAACATACTGCTCGTATGCCTGTCTGCCTAGAGCTGAGCTACTTGATTCGGTCAAATGACTCCCGGTACATGGTAGATGAGTCACATAGCGTCCGGGTAAGTCTTTGTCTTATCAATCAGATCTAATCAATCGGTCCTTTTCGCGTCCGAAATCGCGACGATGGCAGGTATCCTATTCCCGTGCTCGGTACGAAGACAGCTAGGACTTTGGGTTCTAATATATAAATGGCCACTCTCCCCCGAGAACATTGAATTCAAATAGTTGACTAGGAAGGGCGCAACCTCTCATAACATGGCAGACATGGATTGTATTACATCCGCTCTTGCCGGCGCTTTTCGTTCCAAGAGACTTGTATACAGAGCGATTGAAGACAATGATGCTGACAAAAGCTTTCTATATACACAGCTGCAATTGGACCCAGCCACAAGCGCCTTATCGGACCCGTCCATCCACCGTCCTAGCAACAGAAAGGAGAGTGACCAATGGGTCGATATCCTCGTCAGCAATCCACTTCTTTCCGTCATGATATGTCTACCAGGCGATTCTTTGAAAGATTTTGTGCCAATTGGGTATATTTCTATCAAGGGTCTTCCAATGTACCAGCGACGCGCATCTCTGAGCATTCAAATCGCACCAGCGTACCAAGTCAGTGGGAACTCGTTGAATCTGCCAGCATAATAATGGGGAGTATTCGAACCACAGGTGTTTCAAAATTGCATAATTTTCAACCTTAAAAGAGTTACCACAGACGCTAACTTCATCTTCATTGGTGTGAAACAGAACAGAGGTTATGGTTCCGAGGTGATCAACTGGGCCATGGATTGGTCTTTCAAATGGGGAGGGCTTCACAGTCTGACATTGGGTGCATCCCTCTACAACGAGAGGGCTGTTGCTGTCTACAGAAAAGCAGGTTTCAGACAAGAGGGCATCAGTAAAGAGGCCGTGTACAGGAACAGGAAGTGGTGGGACACCGTGCAGATGGCGATATTGGAACAAGAAGTAAGTAACCAGCTTCTGAACCCCCAATTTATTGGTTCTGGGATGAAGTAAAGCGTCTTTCCCCAATATTTCCTGAATGTTATCTCGAATAACTCTTGGTGACGCAAGTTTTCTAGTGGGAGGCGTTAAGAGGCACCAAGAACTAGGCAGGTGGCGTGTCATTATCTTAAGTTTTTCGAGCTCTGAGACTTCGAAGATGAAGATAATGATGAGAGAGGCGGTAGCTTTTTACTGCCATTGGGAGTATCCAGGCTTTCTACTTCCTAATAAAGTGGTGTTGCATGGCTAAGGGGAGCTACAAGTCACCCATATGTCGTGGGTTTGAGAGTTACTTTTGATTCCATGTAATTTCACATGTTGACCTTCGTCAATTTACTAATACATGTACGTTAAGCCCACCAAGGAAACATTCCCAGCGTGTGTCAACTTCCCAGCTAGATGATTTCGACTACTCGACTACCTGACTTACGAACAAATCTTGGCCACATGGCTATCGGTAGGAATGTTCAAACTGCTAGGTGATTCCAACATGCATATAAAAACTCCCAAGCCTTCTGGTTTGTCTTGGGCTTCTGTGAAGGGCAGTGGAGAGAAGAAAGGGGGACTTGTAAGTTCACGCCGTTGTTTCGACCAAATTCAAATATAAAGGTCATTGTCTGAGCAAAATTAAATCACACGCTAGTATTTTCTCGGATCTACGAAGACTCGACCTAGAAAGCTTGGTGGAAGCTATTCGTAGTTTCATGCTCGAGTCAATATAGTCTGGGAAGGATTCAGTAATAGACTTCATAATTAAGCTTAGTTCGGCCTGTACTACAGCTGCACTTCAACTCTGTCAAGGATACACACCTTATCTCAACATTCTAACTTTCACAAATGCGTAAACAGAATCTAGCTTGGCTGACAATACTCAAGGATACAGGTTGCAAGACTATCACACTGGGTGCTTCTTGATTTTCACGATAACACCTACCTGTTTCAAAGCAGACTCTAATATTCAATGGATCTTGCGGAGACCCCTCTTAATGCTTGTCTGGTTGCTGGCCTCCCGGTATATGCAACTCTCCCAGTCTCGGATCCGTGTTGTTCCCCAATTATCTGACTCTGGAGTCCAGTGACATTCCTCGTAAATGAGACCAAAGTCTATGTTCCAGCCGTCTGTTTAGACGTACGTTAGTCAATTGTTTGACCTTATGATCTATGCATAGATCCTGACCACCGCTTACTGCAGATGTGATACTGGTCAGGAAAGAAAAGGAAAAAAAAATTAAAGGGAAGGAATAGGTTTCTTACTAGAGCTGACACCACCGTTTACTGTTTCAGCTAGAATGTCGAATTCAAATTTGAGAGCATGAGCGGAACGACCAAGGAAGCACGGTGTGAACTAAGTAAAAGGTTTAATTAGCAGCTATGCCTATGGTCCAGGGGCTAGTTCAAGATCAAACCCATGAGCTGTAACGTGGATGGCTTCAAATATCTGAGTAATACGAGATACTCACAGTTGGGTTTGGATTCTGAGCCGTGAGCTTGAATTCACCAGTGAAGGGTTCATCTACGCCAACAGCTGGGTTCACATTCAGATTGACCTATGACAAGTCACAGCTGGAGTCAGCTAAGAGCACAACACCATGATCAACACCATAATACCATTCAATCAGGAATGAGAAGAAGACAGGGTGCATTATAACCTTGGTGAACCCCCAATGCGCAGCACGACTTACCAGGTTGGCCGAATACCGGTCTTTCCCAATCGGATAGTGAACTGGGCTGGTTCTATTCGACACCTCAATATTCAAATCAATTTTCGTCCCCAAGGTGTCGAAATTATCACCCTTCTCCAGAGTGAGGTTGCTGTTCGACCAAGTCACATTGGCGATAGCGAAACGAGTTTGTCTGTTGCCTGCGCCAAAGTCCGGCTCGCTGAACTCGACTGTTGCAATACAATACATAATCGAGTAGCTTGGGGGGAAGCCGTGGGATGGCGTGTCAACGTATAGGTGTAGATCTGGAAAATTTGCGTGCATGGTGCTCATGTCCTCGGCGAAAGTAACACCCACACCACCAACGGCGTTGCAGCTGTACGGTGTTTGCGACCGGACCGCAGCGGCATTGATGGTAGCGCTCACACTACTCACTCCAGAGAGAGCAGCCACAAGTAGCGTAGTTCTCATTTTGCCGTAAGCTGTGAGGGTATGGTCTTCCGAAGAGCGTTGAAATGTCGACTAGAACAGTTTCAATAAAGCAATTGTTCTGCTGGTATTTAATTGGGGCGCAAGTGAAGAATAAATATTGATTCAATGAGTCTTACCACGGAGTACGTTTCTGGGTGATTAATTATGCGGGCCCTTGCCTCATCGCGATCCGCAGACCCTATTGATCGGCACTGACAAATTCCCTTACATTTATCCCGCTCCTCTGCCTTAAACAAACGGGGCGTAACCACGTCGACTCCGGTGCGCTGCCTCTTTTCTCTACAGACGGCCAACTTGGTATGGCGTTAGGTGTTGCTAGTGTGGCCTAAGATCATACGGCCAAATAATTTATCGCTTGAACATGTCGCTCGCACCTCTGTGTAGCATAGGCAGGACCCTTTATTTCTCGTATTGCGGGATTACGACGGAACCATTGAGAGTGGCAAGGGCCCCAATCCGGCGACATGTCGCAATCATGCGTTGCACTGCAGCGAAGAATTAGCCGGATTGGCGGGACCTCTCGCTTGCGACCTTTGTATGTAATTGACAATTGGCCTAGTACACCAGAACCTCGTACTCGCTTCACTCTATCATCTCTAGTGTTGATTCTAGACATAATTACTGACGCCGGCGTTGAATTTCAGATGCAGTAATTGTTCGTATACTAAATCCAGCAAGCCGCTTCTTGTAGTGACGCTTCTTGGACCTCTTCAGAGCCTATGCCACCATAGATAGCCCCCTAGTCTCTGGTTGTAACCCTCATTGAACCTTCGGCGAGCTAGGGGTTGTTGCATGCACGAATGCACAACCCCAAGGGAGTTCCTAATATACCTGGCTGCTGTGGGAAGGGGGTTATCCCGAACCGCATTTCCACTTAACTAACTATCGAGTTACTTGGGGGATTAGTTTAATGATACAGCCGACTACGTAGTTGATATTACCAAAGACCTTGGTATGTCCGTTAGTGCATGTCGAGCAAGTAGTAGCTGAATCTCTGTCAAACTCGACGGCAAGGGCTGGACCGTGAGTAATAGGCGTGGTCGCTGCGAATGGTGTCCTGATGTGTCCCTTGGTGATAGATCATCTGACAGGATGGCCTGAGCTTTGGTTCATAGTGCCACGAGATGCGTAGCATGCTCTAAGTATAGGGGATTTGCGGAGGGAACAATATCAATGAATGATAGATATGAATCCTCCGTAAATAGAAGTAGATGGTTTACTTGACACTGTTGGTGTATGAGAACATCATATCTCAGTCTTCTGCTACCAGCTCCGTTTGATAGATCGTTAAGGTTTTATCAGCGGAAGGTAACCAACAGTGTTTAAGGCAGTTAAGCGCGTGATTATAGAACTCTGTGTGTTACCCGCATCGTGTTAGAGTCAGTGGCATTAGTACATTCGTCCGAAGACTTTGTCATCAAGCCTAACTAGTCAGTCTGGTATAGAAAAGATTGCAGAAAAGTATTTCTCGGTAGGTATTCCCCCGACCTCGCATCAAGCCAACACTCCAAGAATCTTAGAAAGCTGAATAGTTCGAGAAAGCTGCGCCATCCCAGCTTCCAACAGGTTCGATATGTTTGGATTCTTGATTTGCAGGTATCAATGGCTATGAGATGTGTACGTATAGGCGGGGGATTAGTAATGATTTTGCAGTTAAAGGGAGATCATTGATGAAGAAAAATTTAGAAGAGACTTTATCTAGCTAATATCGAAG
The DNA here is from genome assembly GCF_022495145.1 of Xylaria bambusicola. Lineage (NCBI taxonomy): Eukaryota > Fungi > Ascomycota > Sordariomycetes > Xylariales > Xylariaceae > Xylaria > Xylaria bambusicola. The sequence continues at coordinate 43,052 of NW_025953559.1, read as the reverse complement.
CTAGTAAATGGATGACTCAATTATCTCTAGATAAAAAGAGTAAATAAATAAAAGTTGGAAAAATTGGATTGCGATTCCTAGTTAACTAGGAAGCACCGGGAATTGAGCCCGATGCGGGGGTCGAACCTGCGGCGCGCGCGCGCACGTTAGCGATGAACAAGTCGGGCTCCTATGACTGATTGTGGGGACTTACCCGCAACCTTGAGATTAAGAGTCTCACGCTCTACCGATTGAGCTAACCGGGCAGCCTAAGCGACTGAATGGGAGCGGTTAAGCTAACTAAACCTATACCCATGTCTCCTCACACCTAAGCGATTAGATAAACTACATATAACCTACCACTTCAGGTTAATAATTAAATTAAAGTAATTAAATAAATAATTAAATTAATCTTTAATTATTTATTTAATATATTTCTCATTTAACTTAACTATTTAATTAAGCTAGCTACCCTTTTAACTTAACGCATCTCCCACTTGACCTGGCCACCCAATTGAGCTGGCCACCCCCTTAACCTATATAAAAATCCAATGTTTCAATTTAGAATAACTTAACCAATATTGGTCCTACGATTTAATAATTAGTACCATTAGACCCGTTATTTAATAAGGAATCCAGTGGTAATTTTTACTATTTTTTATAAAATTTATTGAGCGATATATTAAGCAATACGTTAAAAGGGCGCTAGGTAAGGATTATTTTAACGCTTACTTTAGCGTATTGCGTAATAACTCCACGGATATAAGTCGTATAAACTAATGAAGGGTACCGTTAAATAGCTCTTTTTATTACTAATCCAATGGTATATTTTGTTATTTTATACGACCAATATTTGTAAAGTTATTGAATTATCACGTGATTAGCGCACCGACCTTTTTTATATAGGCTGGGGGGTGGCCAGCTTAATTGGATGTCCAGGTTAAGTGGGAGATATATTATATATAATATAATTAAAAAACCCTATATAAATACTTTTATATATATTTTATATTAAAAAATAAATAAGAAATAAAAAGTTAAAGAATATTTATTTAAAAATATATAAATATAAAGTATTTATAATAAACTTTAAAATTTAACTTAAAAAAGATTACTTTAATTAATTACCCTTAAAAGTTTAAATTAATTATATAATTAATTATAATATATTTTCTATTTAACTTATTTATTTAATTAATCTAGCTATATTTTTAACCTTTATATATATATTTAAAAATATTTTAATAATTATTTATATAATTAATTTAAATAAATTTAAATTTAAATTATTAAATATTTTTATAATATTTTTATAAGTTTATATATTATAATTAAATTTATTATAAGCTTTATAACGTTTAATATAAGTTTCCTTTTTCTTTATATAATAATTACTTTAATATATAATGTAATTTTTTACTTTAATAATATTTTATACCTTTATTTAATTTTTAATATTTTAAATAATAAAAGATTCTTTATTTTATAATTTAATTTTCTTTATATAATATTATTTATTAAATTTATAATTTACTTTATAAAAGCATTTAAGTTCCCCTTTTAATAATATAAAAAGTCACGGCTCCTAGCCTTTAGGCTAGCCGTACGGCCGTACGGATGACGTACGGGTGATAGTTCTATTCTGTAGCTTAGTCAATAGCCCTTGCCGGACCTCCGGAAGCCTATTCAACCTACCGTAGCGTATATAGCCTAGTTGACGAAGGTCATGACCTAGCAAGTCATCCTTTACTTCGTCACCTTACAATTAATAGTGTGTTTCCAGTATTCACCGACGACACTACACATCGCGCCCGTCGTGACATAAAATAATATATAATATTAATTATATTATATATAATTTAACTTAACCCTTTAATAATAAAAATAAAAAAGCTATTTTAATATTATATAATTTTATATTTAATATATTTAAAAAGGAAATTAATTTTAATTAAGTTATTTAAAGTTATAATTAACGCATCTCCCACTTGACCTAGCCACCCAATTAACCTGGCCACCCTAATAACCTATATAAAACCCTATTATTTTAATCTTTAATAACTTTACAACTACTAATTGTACGATTTAATAATTAATACCGTTAAATCTGTTAGTTGAAGGGAAATCTGAAAGGTATTTTTCATTATTTTTTATAAAATTTATTAAGCGAGATATTAAGCAATACGTTAAGGTAGCGCTAAGCAAGGATTATTTTAGCGCTTACTTTAGCGTATTGCTTAATAACTCCGTAAATATAAGTTGTAAAAGTGAGTAATGGGTACAGTTAAATAGCTCTTTTTATTACGAATCTAATGGTATATTTTATTATTTTATACGATTAGTATTCGTAGAGTTATTAAATTATCACGTGATTAACGCACCGACGTTTTTTGTATGGGCTGGTGGGGTGGCCAGGTCAATTGGGTGGCCAGGTCAAGTGGGAGATGCGTTATTTAATATATTATTATTTTTATATTAAAATATAAAGTAATTTTTCCCTATTAAAATAATATATAATAAAATTATTTAAATAATTATAAACTATTTTAAATTATTTAATTAAATAGTTTATAATTTTTATTTATATTTAATTAAAGTTATAATTATTATAAATATAATTTTACTTATTATAAATTTAATTTTATTAAAATTATAAATATTTTCTTTTTAACTATTATTTTTATTTATTATTTTTTATATATAAATAAATTAAATATAATATTTAATTAAATTTTTATTTAATACCTTTTAATAATTAATTTTTTAATTAAAATATATTTAAATTTTTAAAGTTTAATATATCTCCCACTTAACCTGGCCACCCAATTAACCTGGCCACCCCCTTAGCCCATATAAATAACGTCAATGCGCTAATCATGTGATAATTTAATAACTCTACGGATATTAATCGTATAAAATAATGAAATATACCATTGGATTTATAATAAAGAGAGCTATTTAACGGTACCCTTCATTAATTTATACAACTTATATTCGTGGAGTTATTAAGCAATACACTAAAGTAAGCGCTAAAATAATCCTTACTTAGCATTCCTTTAGCATATTACTTAATATCTCGCTTAATAAATTTTATAAAAAATAGTAAAAAATACCGTTAAATTTCCCTTTAAATAACGGATTCAAAGGTACTAAGTATTAAATCGTACGGTTAATACTCGTAAAGTTATTAAAGATTGAAATAATAGGGTTTTATATAGGTTATTGGGGTAGCCAGGTTAATTGGGTGGCCAAGTTAAGTGGAAGATGCGTTTTATATAAAGTTTATTATTCAATTCTTTTTAATTAACTTTTAAGCTTATAATATTATTAATTAATTAATTATATTTTTTATTAAATTATATAAAAGTAGAAATAATTATATTATAAAATTAACGATATATTATATAATTAAATTTATTTTATTTTATTTTAATTAAGCTTTTAAAGGTAATATTTTATTTGTTAATTTAAAACCTTTTATTTAAAAAGCAAATATTATATAAGAAATATTATAAATAATAATAATATATAAAATAAATAATTTTAAATTTTATTTAATAATTTAAAATATAAGCTATAGGTTACTTTTTTTATAAAGGGTTTCTATTATTATTAATAAAACAATAAAGGATTTTATATATATATATATATAAAAGTTAAAAATATAGTTAAATTAATTAAATAGCTAAATTAAATAAGAAATGCATTATAAGCTTTAAAGTAATTTATGAGTTTAATTAACGCATCTCCTATTTGACCTGGCCACCCAATTGACCTGGCTACCCCATTTTCCTATATGAAATCCAATATTTCAAACTTGAATAACCTTACGGAAAGTGGGTCTACAGACTTATAATTACTATTTTTGGAATATTAACTTAAAGCGAAATTTAATAGTATTTTTTATAATTTTATAACTATTTTATTTATAGGTATAGAGTAAACTACGCTAAAACTTTAGCGCGGTTTTTAATATAGGGTTAAGGAAATTAGTTATAAAATTATAAAAAATACTATTGAATTTCGCTTTAAGTTAATATTTCAAAAATAATAATTATAAGTCTGTAGACCTACTTTCCGCAAAGTTATTCAAGTTTGAAATACTAGATTTCATATAGGAAAATGGGGTAGCCAGGTTAATTGGGTGGCCAGGTCAAGTGGGAGATGCGTTAACTTTATATATAAATTATTTTTATATTATATTTTTTTTTTTTAAGTTTTATCTTTTTATTAAATCTTTTTAATATTATAATTAAAAAAGTTAATTAAATAATCCGCCTTATAAAAGCTATATTAATTATTAATAAATTTAAATTTAAAGTTAAAAAAGAACCTTTAATACTTTATATTATAAATTTAATATATAAAAAATATTAGGAAGCTATATTTTATATAGAATATTAATATATTATAAAGTTATTTATTAATATATTAATAAGTAATATAAAAAAAGTTAAAATAATAAATCATCCTTAATATTACTTTAAATTTTAAAAGAAGAAAATAAAGTTTATAAGTAAAACTATATTTAATATTTAAAAAAACCTTAATATAAATTATTATTAAAATTTTAAATGAAAATTATTAATCAAAAGAAAAGTTTAAAGGATAAAGCTATTTTTATTATTTAAAACTTATAAAAATTTAAAAATATACCTTATAAAAAAGGGTTTTTATATAATAAAGAAACTATACTTTAAAAGCTATAAAAAATAGCTTTATAATATAAGGTTAATTAAAGGATTATTTATAAAAAGCTTATCTTTAATTATATATAAATATATATATATAAATTTAATAAATATAATTATTTTATAAACTATAAAGCTTAATTAATAGTTTAAAGAAATTAATAACCTTATTTAAGTATAAAGGAAATATATACCTTTATATTAATAAAGAAATCTTTTAATACCTTAATAATAATAATAAGAAAATTTAACTTAAAATTAAAGCAATATAATATAATAAATACCTTTATTAATATTAAATTAAATAAAAAATTTTATATAAGGATGCTTTTAAGGTATAAAAAGTATAATACTTTCCTATAGCTTTAAAAGGCTTTATATAAGTTTAAAAAGTTTCCCCTTTTATAATAAAAAAAGTTAATAATTATACTTTTTTATTTAAAATATATAATAATACTATATAAGTTATATTATTATATAAAAAAATAAATATTAATATTTATTTATATAAATAATAATATTTTTATTTATTAAAGTTATAAAAAAGCTTTAATAATAAAATTAATTTAAAAATTTAAAATTAAATATTAATTTATAAATAAAAAAGACTTTTAATAATTTTTAGGAGTTAAAGTAATAAAAGATTATTAATAAAAGCTAACGCATCTCCCACTTAACCTGGCCACCCAATTGACCTGCCCACCCCCCTAGCCCATACAAATAACGTCGGTGCGTTAATCACGTGATAATTTAATAACTCTACGAATACTAATCGTATAAAATAATAAAATATACCATTAGCTTTATAATAAGAAAAGCTATTTAACGGTACTCTTTACTAACTTTTACGACTTATATTCGCGGAGTTATTAAGCAATACGCTAAAGTAAGCGCTAAAATAATCCTTGCTTAGCGCTACTTTAGCGTATTGCTTAATATTTCGCTTAATAAATTTTATAAAAAATAGTAAAAAATACATTTGGATTCCCCTTTAATTAACAGATTTAAAGGTATTAATTATTAAATCGTACAATCAGTATTCGTAATGTTATTAAAGATTGAAATAATAGGATTTTATATAGGTTAAGGGGGTAGCCAGCTTAATTAGGTGGCCAGGTCAAGTGGAAGATGCGTTAATTTAACTTTTTTAATCCTTATATATTAAAAAGATTAATAAGTTAAAGAATTTAAAAGAAACAAAGCATTTAATTTTAATAAAGATTTAAAAATTACTTCTTTATTAAGGATTAACTATAATTAATAAAATATATATTTATTAAAAGAAAATAGGCTTTATTATATATATTATAATAATTATATACTTAAATATTATATTTTTTATTTTAAAACTTTCCTAATTTAACTTAAACCCTAATTTAAAATATTATTATAAAGTTAATTAAATTATAAATTACCTCCTTTAAACCTAATCTAATACCTTTAAATTTAAAAGTAGTAATAACCTTATTATTATAAATAACTTCTTATTTATTAATAATATTATTAATTATAAAAGCTTATAAGCTTATATTATAAAGCTATTTAATAAAACTATTAATTAAACGATAAATAAATAAAATATTATAATTATATTAACTATTAAAGCTAAACTTTTAGCCTTAATATAAGTTAATAAGAAAGTTATATTAATTAATTAATTAATTAAAGAATTTAAAATTACCTTAAATAATTAATAGATTGCTCTTTAATATAATAATTAATAAATGATTAAGCTTTTAAAAAAGAAGGTATTTACTTTAAAAACTAAACGTTGATATATAAATATTAGGGTTAATAATTAATTAAACTAAAGTAATTAAATAAGTGATTAAATTAATCTTTAATTACTTATAGCCTTAATTAAAAACTGAATTAATCATTTATAACTATAATTAAGATTAATTTAATTATTTAAATTAATAATTAAGATTAATTTAATTTAATTAAATTAATTATAATTAAGATTAGATTAATTTTTAATTAAACTAAAGATTAAAGATTAAAATATTTAATTATTTAATATTTACTTTTTCTTTTTATTATTTAATTTAAAATAGAACTTTAAAACATAAATATATAATAATAAATATATATTATAATTATAATATAAAAAATATTATTATATATATTAAAATAAAGGAAAAATAAATATAAAATAATATAATTATTATAAATGTATTATTAAAACTTTTAAAATAAATAAATTTAAAAGAATAATATATATTATAATAATAATATTTATAGGGTTAATAATTAATTAAACTAAAGTGATTAAATAAGTAATTAAATTAGTCTTTAATTACTAATAGCTTTAACTAAGATTAAATTAATTATATACTTAAGTAATTAAAATTAATTTAATTATAACTAAATTAATTATAATTAAGATTAAATTAGTTTTTAATTAAATTAAAGATTAAAGATTAAAATATTTAATTATTTAATATTTAATTAAAAATAAAACTTTAAAGTATAAATAATGCATCTCTTATTTAACCTGGCTACCTAATTAACCTAGCTACATTTTTAACCTTTATACGTATATAAAAAAAATCAATTATTTTTCTACCAACAATTATAAAAACCCTTTATAAAAAAAGCAATCTATAATTTATACTTTAAGCTATTAAATAAAACTTAAAATTATTTATTTAATATATTATTACTATTTATAATATTCCTTATATAATATTTACCTTTTAAATAAAAAGTTTTAAATTAATAAGTAAAATATTACCTTTAAAAGCTTAATTAACTTTAAATAAAAAAAATAATTATATAATATATCTTTAATTTTATAGTAAAATTATTTCTACTTTTATATAATTATATAAAAAATATAGCTAATTAATTAATAATATTATAAAGTTAAAAGCTAATTAGAAAAAACTAAATAATAAACTTTATATAATAAACTTTAAACATTTAAATATATTTTAATTAAAAAATTAATTATTAATAAATATTAAATAAAAATCTAATTAAATATTATATTTAATTTATCTTTATATAAAAAATAATAAATAAAAATAATATTTAAAAAAAATTATTTATAACTTTAATAAAATTAAGTTTATAATAAATAAAATTATATTTAAAATAGTTATAACTTTAATTAAATATAAATAAAAATTATAAATTATTTAATTAAATAATTTAAAATAATTTATAATTATTTAAATAATTTTATTATATAGTTAAATTATTTTATTATTTATTATTTTAATAGGGAAAAATTACTTTATACCTTAATATAAAAATAATAATATATTAAACAATTAAAAAATTATAATTATAAAAAATAATTAAATAATAAATAAATAAGCTATAAATTAAATTAAATATTTTAATAAATATATAAAGCTTTATATAAAAGGATATTATTACTTTTTTTTTTTAATAATTATAAAACCTATTATTTATATAAATTTAAATTATATTATAAAAAAAATAATATTATTACCCTTTATATACTTTTTTATTCCTTTTATTACCTTTAACTATTTAATATTAAAATATTTAACACTTTAAAATAATTATATAAAAAATAAATTAAAAGCTTTATATAAATATATATTATTTATATTTAAAAGGAAAATTTTATAACTATATTTTTTTATATATTTAATAAAGTAATTATTTTAAATAATATATAAAGGGGATTTAAAAAAGTAAGTTTAATATTATATAATTTAAATTATATTATTAATTAATTAAATTATTTAATTATACTTTAAATTAACCTTTTATTTTTAATATTATTTAATCCTTATATAATTATAACTTTAAATAATTTAATTAAAATTAATTCCCTTTTTAAATATATTAAATAAAGGATTATATAATATTAAAATAGCTTTTTTATATTTATTATTAAAAGGTTAAGTTAAATTATATATAATATAATTAATATTATATATTATTTTATATTATTAAAGGGAAAGGTTAAAAGCTTTTATAAAATAAATTATAAATTTAATAAATATTATTATATAAAAAGAACTAAATTATAAAATAAAGGATTTTTTATTATTAAAGATGCTAGGGATTAAATAAAAGTATGGAATATATTTAAAGTAGAAAATTACATTATATATTAAAGTAATTATTATATAAAAAGGAAGGAAATTTATACCTAGTATTATAGGGCTTATAGTAAACTTAACTATAATATATAAACTTATAAAAATGTTATAGAAATATTTAACAATTTAAATTTAAATTAGTTTAAATTAATTGTATAAATAGTTATTAAGATATTTTTAAATATATATATAAAGGTTAAAAATATAGCTAAGTTAATTAGGGAACTAGGTTAAATGGAAGATATATTAATAATAAATATATTATCCTATAAAATAATTAATTTATTAATTATTAAAGCTTATAAAGTTAAAGAATAAAATATAGCTTTAATTTTATTTAAAGCTTTAAAAAAGCTAATAATAATTATAAAAAAGGAGGTAATAATACTATATAGCTTTAACTTAATAAACTTAATTTAATAAAAAATAAAAAATAAGGTTTAAAATATAAAAATTATTAATTAATTATTTTAAAACAAACCTTTAACTTAAAGATTTATCTTTAAATAGCCCTAATTAAGGAAGGTTATTATTTAATAATTACTATTTACCTTAAATAAAATAAATATATTAAAATAATTAAATAGGATTATTATTAACCTTTATTAAAATAAAATATTTAAATATATATTTATAATTATTATAATTATTAATAAAATAAGGTTCTTTAAAATAAAATATTTAAATTATTATACTTATTATTAATCCTTATAATTATTTAATATTATATTATAATTAATATAAAGGATATACCTTTAAATAAATATAGCTATAATTATATATAAGCATTTATTAATAAATTTAATTATTTATTAATTATAATACTTAATAAGAAAAATAATATAATAAAAAATATAATATATTAATATTATAAATATATTTATTATTTTTTAGGTTTTTTAAAGGTTTAAATTTTAAATAATATAGAACTATTTATTTTATACTTTTTAATAAAGATTAATAAGTTAACTTATATTAAATATTAATATAAAAGTATCTTTTACCTTTAAATATAAGGAGTTATAAAGTTTATAAATTAAAAGTTAAATTAATAATTATACTTTTATATTAATAAATATTAAAATAATTAAAGCCTTTATTTATTTATATTAAATTTTATATATAATACCTTTTAATATTTAACTATTAATATAATATTATTAAAGATTTTAATAAGAATTAATATAAGGAACCCTTTATTACTACCTTTATTAAATATTATTAAAAAGATTACATTTAAAAGGCTAGTTAAATAGTTAATATAATAAACCTATAAGGTATAAAAGGTAGTTTATAAAGCAGTAAAAACTATATAAAAGAAATAAAAAGTATAGGTAAATAAAAAGTAATGCTTAATAAACTTCTATATAAAAGATAAGGTCTTTTTAAAAAAGAAAGGCTTTATAATTAATAGCTTAATTATTTAATTAAATTTTTAATAGGTTAAACCCTTTAAAATATTTAAAAAAAAAGGATATAATTATATATTAAACTTTTTAAAGTTAATAAAGATAATTAATCTTTTTTATATAAATTAATTATATAAAGTAAGTAAAAACCTATTATTTTAATAAACTTAATTATTATTAAAACTTAAAAATATTAAAGAAGGATTAAAATAAAAAGTTAAATAGCTATTTAAATTATAAATAATTAAGTATAATAAAATATTATAATATTAAATTGTTTAAAAAGGTTATAACCTTAATAATATTTAATATTTAATAAAGAATTTTAAAAATTTATTAATTAAAATATAAAAGTTTTATAAAAGATAACTTAATATATTAAAATTGTTTAAATAATTAAATAAATAAATAAAAGCTATAGCAATTAATAAATTTATTATTAATTACTTTAATAATAATATTGCTATATAAAATAATATTATAATTAAAATTAAATATTATAAGTAATTCTTTAACCTATTTTATATTTATATTTTAATTTTAATAAAAGGAAGTATAATAAATATATTAAAGATATATATTATATTAAAATATTATATAATGTATCTCTTACTTAACCTAACTACCTAATTAACCTAGCTACATTTTTAACCTTTATATATATATTTAAAAATATCTTAATAATTATTTATATAATTAATTTAAATTAATTTAAATTTAAATTATTAAATGTTTTTATAACATTTTTATAAGTTTATATATTATAGCTAGGTTCGTTGTAAGCCCTATAATGCTAAGCATAAATCTCCTTCCTTTTTATATAATAATTACTTTAATATATAATACGATTTTTTACTTTAAAAATACTCCGTACTTTTATTTAATCCTTAATATTTTTAATAATAAAAGATCCTTTATTTTATAATCTAGTTTTTTTTATATAGTAATATTTATTAAGCTTATAATTTATTTTATAAAGGCTTTTAACCTTTCCCTTTAATAATATAAAATAATATATAATATTAATTATATTATATATAATTTAATTTAACCTTTTAATAATAAATATAGGAAAGTTATTTTAATATTATATAATTTTTTATTTAATATATTTAAAAAGGGAATTAGCTTCGGTTAAATTATTTAAAGTTATAATTATATAAAGATTAAGTAGTACCGGAAATAAAGGGTTAATTTAAGGTATAATTAAACAATCTAATTAATTAATAATACAATTTAAATTATATAATATTAAACCTACTCCTTTAAATCCCCTTTATATATTATTTAAAATAATTACTTTATTAAATATATAAAGAAATACAATTATAAAATCTTCCTTTTAAATATAAGTAATATATACCTATATAAAGCCTTCGATTTATTTTTTATATAATTATTTTAAAGGGTTAAATACCTTAACATTAAGTAATTAAAGGTAATAAAAGGAATAAGAAGGTATATAAAGGGTAATAATATTATTTTCTTTATAATATAATTTAAATTTATATAAATAATAGCTTTTATAACTATTAAAAAGGAAAAGGTAATAATATCTTTTTATATAAAGCTTTATATATTTATTAAAATGTTTAATTTAATTTATAGCTTATTTATTTATTATTTAACTATTTTTTATAATTATAATTTTTTAATTGTTTAATATATTATTATTTTTATATTAAAGTATAAAGTAGTTTTTTCCTATTAAAATAATATATAATAAAATAATTTAACCATATAATAAAATTATTTAAATAATTATAAATTATTTTAAATTGCTTAATTAAATAGCTTATAATTTTTATTTATATTTAATTAAAGTTATAATTATTTTAAATATAATTTTACCTATTATAAACCTAATTTTATTAAAGTTATAAATATTCTTTTTTAAATGTTATTTTTATTTATTATCTTTTATATAAGGATAAACCAAATATAATATTTAATAGGATTTTTGTTTAATACTTATTAGTAATTAATTCTTCGATTAAAATACATTTAGATATTTAAAGTTTATTATATAAAGTTTAATATTTAATTCTTTTTAATTAGCTTTTAACCCTATAATACTATTAATTAATTAGCTATATCTTTTATATAACTATATAAAGATGGAAATAATTTTATTATAAGATTAAGGATATATTATATAATTAATTTTTTTTCGTTTGGAGTTAATTAGGCTTTTAAAGGTAGTATTTTATTTATTAGTTTAAAACCTTTCGTTTAAAGGGTAAATATTATATAAGGAATATTATAAATAATAGTAATACATTAAATGGATAATTTTAAGTTTCGTTTAATAGCTTGGAATATAAGTTATAAGTTGCTTTTTTTATAAAGGGTTTCTATAATTATTAGTAGAGAAATAAGGGATTTTTTTTATATGTATACGAAGGTTAAAAATGTGGCCAGGTTAATTGGGTGGCCAGGTTAAGTGGAAGATGCATTATATTATAAAGAAATATTATAAAAATATATAAAACCTATATTAATAAGGTTATATAATTTATAATAGCTATTAACTTATATATATTTCTATATATATTTATATTTTAACTTTATCTTTCCTTTTTTTCTTCTTTAATTTAAAATTTTTATTTATAATATTAATATAATTATACCTTAAACCTTTAATTATAATAGTATTTTTTAATAAATTTAATAAATTTTTATATATATACTTTAAATTATTTAAAGCTATATATATTTAAGTTTAATAATAAGTTAAAAAAGTAATAAATAATTAAAAAGAATTTAAAAAATAAATATAAATAATATATAATAACTTATTTAAAATATTAAATAATTTATATATTATTATTAATATATATATAAAAGTAATATAAAAATTTAAAAGTTTAAAATAAAAGGATTTATTTTATATTAATTTTATTTTTAAATTTATTAAATTAATAAAGGAAAGTAAATAATGAAATAAATAATAAATAAAAGGGTTTAAAGTTAAAATTAATATTAAATTATAAAAAGCTTTTATTTTATAAATAAATTAATTAAAGGGGAATAATATAATAAAATAAATATAATTATTATATAACCTTTTTAATAATTTAATAAATTTTAAGTTTTAAAAGAAATATTCTTCCTATTTAATATAAATAAATTATTTAATATATACCTTAATAATATTAATTAAATAAAATTTATATTAAATAATTTAAATTACCTTTAATAAATAAGGAAAAGATAAAGAAATAGTTATTAAAACTATATTTATATTATAAAGATATAAGATATTTTATTTTATTTTATTTATTAATAGTAAAGGTAATATATCTTCCACTTAACCTAGCTATTTAATTAACTTAATTATATTTTAACCTTTATATATATGTTTAAAAATATCTTAATAACTATTTATATAATTAATTTAAACTAATTTAAATTTAAATTATTAAATGTTTTTATAATATTTTTATAAGTTTATACATTATAGCTAGGTTTACTATAAGCCCTATAACGTTAGGTATAAATTTCCTTCCTTTTTATATAATAATTACTTTAATATATAATATAATTTTCTACTTTAAAAATACCTTATATCTTTATTTAATTTTTAATATCTTTAATAATAAAAGATCCTTTATTTTATAATTTAGTTTTTTTTATATAATAACATTTATTAAGCTTATAATTTACTTTATAAAAGTTTTTAACCTTTCCTTTTAATAATATAAAATAATATATAATATTAATTATATTATATATAATTTAACTTAACTTTTTAATAATAAATATAGGAAAGCTATTTTAATATTATATAATTTTTTATTTAATATATTTAAAAAGGGAATTAACTTTAATTAAATTATTTAAAGTTATAACTATATAAGGATTAAATAATATTAAAAATAAAAGGTTAACTTAAGTTATAATTGGATAATTTAACTAATTAATAATATAATTTAAATTATATAATATTAAACCTGCTCCTTTAAATTTCCTTTATATATTATTTAAAGTAATTACTTTATTAAATATATAAAAAAATATAGTTATAAAATCTTCCTTTTAAATATAAGTAATATATATTTATATAAAGCTTTTAATTTACTTTTTATATAATTATTTTAAAAGGTTAAATACTTTAATATTAAGTAATTAAAAGTAATAAAAGGAATAGGAAAGTATATAAAGGGTAATAATATTATTTTTTTTATAATATAATTTAAATTTATATAAATAATAGCTTTTATAATTATTAAAAAAAAAAAGCAATAATATCCTTTTATATAAAGCTTTATATATTTATTAAAATGCTTAATTTAATTTATAACTTATTTATTTATTATTTAATTATTTTTTATAATTATAATTTTTTAATTATTTAATATATTATTATTTTTATATTAAAGTATAAAATAGTTTTTCCTTATTAAAATAATATATAGTAAAATAATTTAATTATATAATAAAATTATTTAAATAATTATAAACTATTTTATATTATTTAATTAAATAACTTATAGTTTTTATTTATATTTAATTAAAGTTATAATTATTTTAAATATAATTTTACTTATTATAGACTTAATTTTATTAAGGTTATTATAATTAAGGGTTTAAAGTATAGTTATATTAATGCTATAAATGAAGATTTTAAGTTAAAAAAAAAGAAAGGAAAAATAAAATTAAAATATAAGTATATATAGAAATATATATAAGCTAATAGCTATTATAAGTTATATAACTTTATTAATATAGGTTTTATATATTTTTATAATATTCCTTTATAATATATATAATATTTTAATATAATATATATTTAATATATTTATTATACTTTCCTTTATTAAAATTAAAACATAGGTGTAAAATAGGTTAAAAAGTTAATTATAGCATTTAATTTTAATTATAATGCTATTTTATATAGTAACGTTATTATTAAGGTAATTAATAATAAACTTATTAATTATTATAGCTTTTATTTATTTATTTAATTATTTAAACGGTTTTAATATATTAAGCTATCTTTTATAAAACTTTTATATTTTAATTAATAAATTTTTAAAATTCTTTATTAAGTATTAAATATTATTAAGGTTATAACCTTTTTAAGCAATTTAATATTATAATGTTTTATTATATTTTATTATTTATAATTTAAATAACTATTTAACTTTTTACTTTAATCCTCCTTTAATATTTTTAAGTTTTAATAATAATTAAATTTATTAAAATAATAAATCTTTATTTACTTTATATAGTTAATTTATATAAAAAAGGTTAATTATTTTTATTAACTTTAAAAGGTTTAATATATAGCTATATCCTTTTTCTTTAAATATTTTAAAGGGTTTAACCTATTAAGAATTTAATTAAATAATTAAGCTATTAGTTATAAAGCTTTTCTTTTTTAAAAAGACCTTATCTTTTATATAAAAGTTTATTAAGCATTACTTTTTATTTATTTATACTTTTTATTCCTTTTATATAACTTTTATTACTTTATAAGTTACCTTTTATATCTTATAGGTCTATTATATTAATTATTAAGCTAGCCTTTTAAATATTATCTTTTTAATAATATTTAATAAAAGTAGTAATAAAGGGTTTTTTATATTAATTCCTATTAAAACCTTTAATAATATTATATTAATAATTAAATATTAAAAAGTATTATATATAAAATTTAATATAAATAAATAAAAGCTTTAATTATTTTAATATTTATTTATATAAAAGTATAACTATTAATTTAATTTTTAATTTATAAATTTTATAACTTTTTATATTTAAAGGTAAAGGGTATTTTTATATTAATATTTAATATAGATTAATTTATTAATTTTTATTAAAAAAAGTAAAATAAAGGGTTTTATATTATTTAAAATTTATATCTTTAAAAAATTTAAAAAATAATAAATATATTTATAATATTAATATATTATATTTTTTATTATATTATTCTTTTTATTAAATATTATAATTAATAAATAGTTAAATTTATTAATAAATGCTTATATATAATTATAGCTATATTTATTTAAAGGTATATTCTTTTTATTAATTATAATATAATATTAAATAGCTATAAAAATTAATAATAGGTATAATAGCTTAAATATCTTATTTTAAAGAACTTTATTTTATTAATAATTATAATAATTATAAATATATATTTAAATATTTTATTTTAATAAAGGTTAATAATAATCCTATTTAATTATTTTAATGTATTTATTTTATTTAAGGTAAATAATAATTATTAAATAATAAGCTTTTTTAATTAAGGTTATTTAAAAATAAATCTTTAAATTAAAGGTTTACTTTAAAATAATTAAATAATAATCTTTATATTTTAAACCTTATTTTTAGTTATGGTGGCTGGCCTGGTGACCCACCTGGGGCTTGGGGCCCAGATGGCCATACTGCTACGCGTATCGCAATCACCACGTGACCATCGCTTCGCTGTGCGCACTAAAATACTTTGCTATACTTTTTGTACTTAGAATATTTCCTCCGTTCTCCATTTCACGATAAATATATAGATGGTACCCCAATATGAACTTTGCCTCGTACGTGACACTCTAACCGTAACATTTTCGTTTTTTTATTAAATTAAGTTTATTAAGTTAAAGCTATATAATATTATTACCTTTTCTTTTATAGCTATTATTAATTCTTTTAAAGCTTTAAATATAATTAAGGTTATATTTTATTCTTTAGCTTTATAAGCCTTAATAGTTAATAAATCAATTATTTTATAAGATAATATATTTATTATTATATTTTTTTAATTAGGTTAATATTAAAAGGTAATATTAAAGTTAAATAAAAAGTTTATTTATTTTATTTATTTTATAAAAACGATTCTTTTAATAGTAAAATATAATAAAGCTTAATAGTTAATTATTATAAAAAACTTTATATTTAATAATTTTAAATAATTATATTTTATAATTTAAATTATAGTTAATAGTTCTTTATTTTATATAAAATAAATTTATTTAATTAATAATATAATCTTTAAAAAGTATCCTATAAGCTTTTAAGTATTATTTTTTATTATTATTAAATAGGTCCATTAATAGTATTTTAAAAAGCGTTAATTTTAATTCTAATAGGTTAATTAAGTTAAAAGAAAGCTAATATTAATGTTTTATAAGCTAGCTTTTTTATTAATTTAAAGGCTTTTTATTATTTATTACTTATTTTAAATAATATACCCTTTTTAAATAAATGGTTTAAAGGTTTAATTATATTATTAATATAATATATAAATATTTAAATAAAGTTATATAGCTTTAAAAATAAATAAATAGCTTAAATATTAATTAAACCTTTAAATTTTTAATTAATAATAATATTTATCTTCTTAAGGTTTATTTAAATATTATAATAAATATATTATAAATATATATTATAAAGGGATATTATAAAGATATATAAAACTTATATTAATAAGGTTATATAATTTATAATAGTTATTAACCTATATATATTTTTATATATATTTATATTTTATTTTTATTTTTCCTTTCTTTTTTCTTTAGTTTAAAATCTTTATTTATAATATTAATATAGTTATACTTTAAACCCTTAATTATAATATTATTTTAAATTCCCTTTCCTTATTAATAAATATTATATAAATATATTATTTATATTTAATTATTATTATTTATAATTTATAAATTAAACTTTTTCCTTTATTATTATATTTTATATTTAATAATAAATAAATGTAATTTTATAATAAACTTAATTAATAAAATTAAACTTTATACCCTTTAAAATTAAAAAGATCTTAATTAAAATAAATAACTTAAAATAATTTTAATAATTATTATTATATATTATATTTAATATTCTTATAATTAATAAATAATTACTTTAAAACTTTATCCTTTTTATTAAAAAAAAAGAAATTAATATTAAATTAAAAGATATAATACTTTTATTATTAAACTTTAATTTAAATAAAAGATTAATAAAATTACTTTAATTAATAAATAAAATAAATATTATTAATTAAGCTACTTTAATTTAATAGCTATAAAAATAAATTATTACTTTTTAAATTTAAATAAAAAAAGGTAGCTTAACCTTAATATTATAAAAAAGTATAATTAAAAGTACCTTTAATAAAATTAACTTTAAGTTAATTAATATAGCTATATAAGCTATTTTTAAAATAATTAATCTAATAGGTAACCTTATAAGCTTAAACTTAAAATATATAAAAAAGGTTAAAACTTATAAAATTAATTTAAATACTTTTTTTAAAAATAAAGATTTATTTAATAATTAATTAAAAAAGTTAATTAATAAATTTAAAAAAGATATAATAATATATTATATTAAAAAAAGTTAAATATATTATATTATATTCTTTTTAAAGAAGGATATTAAAAAAGTAATTAAAATTTATTTTTATTTTATTATTTAATTATATAATAATTTAATTAAAATAGTATAAACATTAAAAACTATTTATTATAACTTAAATTAAACTATTTAAGTATAAAATACTTTAAATAAGTTTTATTTTAAATTAAGCTTTAATATTTATTAGTTTATTTTTTAATTTAATAATTTAATATTAAAGTTAAAGTTACTTAAATTTAAATAGTTTTAATATTTATAGAAATATATTAATTTTAACCTTAAAATTAAAGTATTTAAAGTTAATATTAACTTATTAATATTATATAAATACTTTTATAATATAAAGGGAATTAGGGGGATAGTTAATAGGTAATAATAATAAATTAATAAACTTATACCCTTTTATTAAGAATTATAAAATAATATATAAAAAGCTTTAATTAATAAATGTAAAAGGTAAAGCAATATATATTCTTTAAGGTATATTATAATTTATTTACTAGGTTTTATTTATTTAAATTATATTAAAGTAACTTATATTTTATATATATAAAAGTAATAAAAAAATTAAAGTAAAGCATTTATTATATTTTTTCTTTTATAATATTTATACCCCTATTTTTAACCTTATTATAATCTTTCCTAATTATTTTCCTATTATCCTTAATAGATAATAACTTTATACCTCCTTTTCCTTATTTATTAGCTTATAATATTCCGTATATTTAATCCTTATTCCTTTATTTTTTAATTTGCTTAATAGTTATATTTAATTTTATTAATTTAATCCCTTTTCCTTATTTTTTATTTAAGGCTTAACGTTAGTTTTTATAATTAATGCTTTTTCTTATATTTATTTAATTAATTTTATTTATATAGGATTTATAATTTTTTTATCCTTTTTATCTATAAGGTATATTAGGTATTAATTTATATTTAATAATATTAAATAAATTTCCTTTTTAAAATATAAGTAGTATTTATAAATTAAAGGATTATTAATTAATTAAATATTAAATATAATTAATACCTAACTTTAATATTAAATATAATTTAAATTAAAGAATATCTTTATATATAGTACCTTATTTATAACTTAAAGCTAAGGAATTATTAAAGCTATTTTAATTATTTAATTAATTACCTTTAAAAGTATTAAATTTTTAATTTATTTATAATCCTAATAATCCTTAATTTCCTATTCCTATAAAGTAGCTTAATACCTTATTAATAAAAGCTTTTAATAAATTATATACTATTTTATTAATATCTATTTAATTATTTATTAATTTTTTTATAAATAATAAGGTTTAAGTATATTTAATAATTATTTTTTTAATATTTTAATCTTTTATTAATAAGTTTAATTTAAATAAAAATCCGGTAATAGTTTTAATTAAGTAAAGGAAAAGTAATTTATTATATAAATAATTAATTAAAATTATTATATTAATATTTAAGTTATATAATAAGATTAAGGGCCGGAAAAATAAAGTAATTATTTATAAAACATTTAATACTTTATAGTTTTAAGCATTGTTTTAAATATATAATAATAGGTTAATTAGTTTTTATAAGTAGGGAATATTATTAAATATTATAATATATTATATTTTATAAATTATTTTTAACATTTCTTTTTAATAATTAATTATTATATTATTATATTTAATTATATTTTTAAGGATTATATTAATTATATATATTTAAAACTTTTATTTATTTATAATAATAATATAAAAGTAGTTTTATATAAGAACTTTAAAATTATATAAATATATTCCTTTTAGAATAACTTATATAATTATATATACTTTAATTAAGGATAATATTTATTTTTTAAATTCCGTTTATATATTAATTATATTAAAGAACTATTTAAAGCTAGGTTTTTATATAACTTTAAGCTTATTAATAAGGAATATTTAAAGGAAAGCTTTTAATTCCTTTAAATCTACCTATTATTATTATATATATTTTATTAAACTATTAATTATATTATATCTTATATTATTAATTTCCTATTTATAACTTTTAATTATAAATAATAGAAGTTAATTCTTTATATATAGTTAGTTAGTTTTTTTAACTTTTATTAAGCATTAAAGAAATATTTAAATATACTTTATAATATTATATTAAAAAACATTTATATTTTTAAGCTAAGATTTAATATAATAGATTTAATAAATTAATTTTTAAAGGTTTTATTATATATTTAAAGTAAGCTTATTTTATTTAATTAATAACTTAAGTTATATAAAAGGTATTTAAATATTTATATTATAATAAATGCTTAAATAGGGTTTATATTTTATAATTAAATTATATTAAATAAAGTTTTAATTAATAATAATAAGCTTTTCTTTTTTTATAAACTCCTTAAAATTCTTTAATCCTATAAAGATAAGTAATATATAAAGCGTATAATAATAATTATATTTTTAACCTAAAGCTTATTAAAATATTAAGGCGGTTATTATTTTAATTAAAGCAATAGCTTTTAATTTTAAGGTTATTAGTTATACTTTTTAATATAGGGTTATAAGCTTTAAATAAAAATCCTTAGCTATAATGTTTATTAAGTTAAAGAAGTAAAGGTATTAATTATTAATATTATATACTATAAGTAATTAATAATCTTTAAATTTAAATTTAAGAATTAATATATATATATATATTTAATTATTATAAAGCGGGTAGCTTTAACAATATTATTTATAAAGAACTTATAAAAGGTAGGGGTTATATTTAAGCTTAATGTAAAAGTTTTAATAGTTAAAGCATAGGGTGTTTTAAATATAACTTTAAGGCTAAACTAATAAGCAATAATATAAATAATCCTATTAAGTTTAAAAGTAGTATAGCTATATTAATTCCTTCTTTATATAGTTATACGTTTTATATTAGTTTTTCTTTATATTAGTTTAAAGTAAATATATTTAATATAATAGTAAATATATATTTATAGATTTAAGTTATCTTTATTTATAATATAAATAGTTAAATTATAAAGATAAGGTAAGTAATAACTATTATTAGGCATAATACTTTTAAGGTACCTTTATTGTTAAATAAAACTTATTAATTTAATATTACCTTATATTATATTTATTTAAGGTATATATTTATATAACTTCCCTTAATTTATCCTTTAATCTCTTTAAACTATTACTATTTATTTAAGGCTTAACGTTTAATTAAATTGTAATCTTTTAATATTCTACTTTAATTAATTAAGGAAGATTTTAATTTTAAAGTAAATTATAGTATACTTCAATTAATTAAATCTATTTAGTGCAACTTAAACTAGCTTATTAAAAATGTTAACTATTTTTTTTTTATATTAAATAATAGAGCTACTTCTTTAGATTATTAATTATTTTATATATTTTATTCCTTTAATTTATATAATATTATTTTAGCTTATCTTTACGTTATTTATCCTAAGTTTAAAAGGGTATAAATGCTTAACTTTAATTCCTTATATTTAATAGATCTATAAATAAATTAATTAATAAAGCCTTTAATTATATTTAAAAGCTAAAAAGCAGTAGCCTTTTATTAAAAAAACGTTTTTTAAAAGTTATTTTATTATTTTATTTAGGTTTTTAATAATTAATATAAATAAATAATTTATTTCTTTTTATCCCTTTAATTTTAATAGCTTTACTAATATTTAATAGTTTAATCTTTTATATAGGTCTTTAAATATATAGCTATTTAAATTTTAAATAATATAGCTAAAGGTTAATATATATAATGGATTATTTATTTTAACTTTTTTAATACCTTATAGCCTTTATATCCTAATTACTTTTAAAAATATATTATTATTTATAATAAAGGGTAGTTAATATTACTTTATATCGAATTTTAAAATAGCGGTCCTATAGGTAAATACCTTTTATTTATTTTATTTTATCCGTTTTAAGTTTAAGCTTTTATTATTTAATAGTTAAGTTATTTAAATCTAATTCTTTATTAAATATATAAATATTAATTCTTTAAGTTTAATAATATAAACTAATATAAAATATAGCTATTTTTTAATTATTAATTATCTTTTACCTATAGGGGCATTTATAGCCTTTATATTTATATAATAGAATAATTTAAATATAAATACTTTAATATTAACATTAAGTATTATTATTTTTAATATTTATATAGTTATTATAAAAGGATTAAGGATATAAATCTAGGAAATACTTTAAAAAAGTATACTTTAAAACGTAGTTATTTTATATTTATAATACTTTTTTAATTTTATTAAGTTTTCTTTTAAGATCTTCTTTTTTTTTTATAAGGTGGGGGATAATGAAGGATTAATTGTTAGGTATAGTAGGGGTATAAATGTTACTTATAAATAGTTAAATCTTTTTAAAGAAGAAAGGGGGAAATGTAATATATTTATTTTATTACTTTAATAATTTATTTATTAATATTATTAATTAATTATTATTAACTTTTATAAAACCTTCTTTTTTTTATATTATAATTAAAATTTTAATCCTTTATAATGTTATCTTTTCCTTAATTATTTCTTATTATTTATTTTTTATTTTATTAATAATATTTTAGTTTTTTTAATTATTAATTAATTAATTAAAGAGTTTTACTTTTAACTGTTTAATAGTCCATTTATCCTTTAAAAGGTTTAAAAGCTTTTAAAATTTAGCTTTATCTTTTATAAATAGTTATAAGCTATTTAATATATATATACTATTCTTTATATACCTATTTAATTCCTTTACCTTATATTTCCTATTTCTTATTTATATTATAATTAAGTATAAAACTTTTTATTTATAAAAAAGTTTTATACTTTTTAACTTATTATTATTTAATAAAGTATTAAATATTAAAATTAAATTATTAACCTTTAAGGCTTTTAATTATACTTTATATATATAGTATTAATTAACTTTTTTTATTATATATTGTTTTTTTTTAATAATAATTTATTATATTTTTATAATATCTTTTTTTTTTAAGTAGGTTAATATAGTTAATAGATTTAATTTAATTAATTATTTATTAAATTAATATTATATTTTTAATTAAAAGTATTAATAATTATCTATATATTATTTTATATAAGTTATAATTATAATATTTAATTATTATTTTATTAATTTATATTATTTTATTTAGTATTTTTATTTAACCTTTCCTTATTCTATTAATAGCTTTTAAAAGATTATTAATAATTAATTAATAATTACCTTTTATTAATCCTTAGCCCAAGGGGTAATATATTAAGCTAAATTAAATATAATAGCTTAGGTTTTTTATTACTTTTATTACCTTTTTTTTATTTTTAAAACTATTATTATATTTAATTCTTAATAGCTATCTATATTAAAAAATGATTTATTTCTTAATAAAAGCTTTAATTTATTATACATTAATAGTTTTAAAAGGTATAGCCTTTAAATATACATTTATTTTATAATATACTTTAATAATAGCTTTATATTTATTATTATTAAATATATATTAAATATTTAATATTTAACTTATAAAAATATCTTTTACTTTATTATATTTTTTAATAAGGTATATAGCTTTTTAAAGTATTATAAATATATTTATATATATTTTTTAATAATATTAAACGGAAATTTAATAATATATTATATCTTTTTTATAATATTTAAAGTATTTATAGCAGTTTTATAATAAGCGCTTTTAATTAATTAAATTATTAATATATTATTAAATTTAAAATAATTTAATAGCTCTTTTTTATAAGCTTTTTTTATAAATAAAGAAATTAAATATATAATTTTAATAGGATATTTTTTACTTTATAATTTATAAATGCTTTAATAATACCTTTATAATAAAGTATTTTATAAAGTTTTAAAAGTTTAATAACTATTTATTTTTAAACTTTAATAGTTTTATCTTTTAAATTAATAATAGGTTAATTATTATTATAAAAAGTTAAAAATTAATAAAGTCCTTTATATTACCTTCCTATTAATTATTTAATTTATTTAATAATCCTTTAAGCTTTTTAAAAAATTTATTAATAGTTATATTTTTTTTCCTTAAAATATAGTATAATTTAAAGTTAAACATTTTAATATATATAACCTATTTAATAAAAAGGGCTTTTAATAATATTAAAAACTTATTATTAAATTAAATAATTAAAACTTTTATATTTGTTTTAAAGTAAAATTTAATAATATATAAGTAATTTTAAAGATATTGGAACAATTTAATAACCTTTAAATATTCTTTTTTAATAGTATTATAAATCAGTTTTCCTTCTTATTATATTTTTAATTTATATTTTATAGGTTTTTATTTTCTATATACTTTTTAATAAAGGATATATCTTTAACCTTTTTTTAAAGCATTTACCTTAAGCTATATTTTACCTTTCTTATAGTTTAAAGTAATTAAGTATAATACATTTATAATTATTATTTATAAGTTTTTTATAACTATTTATTAATTAATTTCTTAAATAAACTTTATATTTTAATATAATAATTATATAAAGAGTAATGTAATAATAGTATAATTTTTAACCTATACCTTATAATAATTAATAATTTTTAAAAATACTTAAACTTTAATTTTATTTTTATATAATTATTATTTTATAATTTTAACTACTTTAATACTTATAAACTATTATTTATAAATATTATATATATATTTTATTAATATTATTAATAATTTATATTATTTGTTCTTTTTTTTATTAACTATTACTTTTAAAAGTTTAAAATTTAATAATATAATATTAATGTTTTTAATATATTTATATATAAATTTTTAAATATTTAAATTAATCTTTTAATTATTATAATAGAAAATTAATCCTTTTATATTTATATTATTAAAAAAGGGTTTATAATATTATAATACTATATTATATAAAATTTAACCTATTATTTTTAAAAAATAAGTAATAAAGTTAATAGCTCTTTATAGGATGTTTATTATTTAAAGAACTTTTAATAAGGTTTAAAAAGTAATTATTGCTTTATATTTTAATATTAAAGATAATTAATTATATTTTAAAAAAAGATTTATTATTAATAAGATTTAATATATTATAAATTTTTT
This sequence comes from Xylaria bambusicola, assembly GCF_022495145.1. Classification (NCBI taxonomy): domain Eukaryota; kingdom Fungi; phylum Ascomycota; class Sordariomycetes; order Xylariales; family Xylariaceae; genus Xylaria; species Xylaria bambusicola. Next base: position 17,438 of record NW_025953559.1, on the reverse strand, counting down.
AATAAATTTATTATAGCTTTATAATAAAAAGATATTTTAAATAATAATAATATTAAGTTTAATTGTTAAATTAATTAATTATAAGCTGTTATTCTTTTTTTTATTATAAATTAAACATTTAATAAGGTTTATAACTTTTTTTAAAGACCTTATTTACTATTTAAATTTTTAAAACCTTTAAAACTTTTAACTATAATAATATTAAAATTAATATCCCCTTTATTTATTATATATTATATTTTATAGTTTTAATTTTATAAGGAGGGGCTATTTCCTTCCTTACCTTCTTTATTTTATTAAAATCTTATAATAGGGCCATTTTTTATTAATATAATATTTCAATAAATAAGTCTTTCTTTTAATCATTTAATTCTATATTATTTAATTATTCCTATATCTTTTTTAACTATATAGCCATTAACCTAGTTCCTTTTAGTTATTATATAAATCGTAAATAAATATTATTAAATACTTTATTATCTTTTATTTTAATTTCCTTCTTTTAGTTTTCTATTTCTTTTATAGCTTTTTCTTTTTAATATATTATTCTTAATAAAGTACTTTTATTATATTTAGCATTATTAATAGGGTATACTTTTTAAACTTTTAACTTATACATTATATTTATAAAAATGTTTAATATTTATAAAATTATTTTTTTTATTATTATAAGTTTTCTTTCCCTTATATTATATATAGCTTTATTAAAAATCTTTTTAAATATTTATAAAAATTTATTATTTAAGAATAAACCAATTACTTTATTTCTATTATTAAGTTTTAAATAATTATATTAATTAATAACTTATCCTTATAATAATACAATTCTTTATTAATTAATATTTACTTAGTTATTAAGATTAATTATTATATTAAAGGTAACTTTAATAGTATATAAGAATAGTAATATTTAATTATTTAATAAAGGCTTTTTATAGTTATTTATTATACTTCTTTAAAAGTAAATAGCTATTAGTTTTCTATAACCTATAAAGCATTTTTATTATATAGCTTATTTAAAATAGGGGTAATAGTTAATATAATAATATATATATTATTAATTATAATAGTTATTATTAATATTCCTTTTTTAAAGTATAAAATATAATTTATAATTTTTAAAAAGTTTATTCTTAAAAGTAAAGGGGTTATAATAAATTTATTTAATATAATATATATAGGTATTTAAAATATATACTTTTTTATTAATTATATTAATTAAATAATTAATTTATAATAATTATTAAAAGGGGCTATCTTTTTATTAAAGTATTCGCTTTATATTATTATTATATTAATTATTAATATATTATTCTTTTTAATATAGCTTTTAATAATAAAAGATATTTAAGCTTTAATGTTAAATAGTTTAATAATTATAGTATTATATAGGGTTTCCTTAATTTATATAGCTATTTTAAGGGTTCCTTTTATATAGTTTTCTATTTAAAGTAGGTTAATTTTTATATTTAAAGTTTTATAAATTCTTTATATTAATTTTTAAATTCCTATATATATATTATTAATAAAAATTAATAGGGATATAGATTTTAATATTATTTAATTATTAAGTTTATTTAATTTATCCTAGTTATTAATTTAAAAGGTTTATATATTTAATTATATTTAAATATTTTCTTTTTTAAATATCTTTTTTATTTTAAAGGCTTAAAAAGCTATAAATTAAAATATATTAAAGAATAAACTTAAAAGTTTTCCTTAAGTTAGTTCTACTTTAACCTTTATTAAATCTTAAATCTAATTTAAAAATATTTATTATTATTTAATTTTTTAAATAGGTTTAGGTATTTCTATTATTATATTTTATAGGTTACTTTTTCCTTTAAGTATTAATTGTTAAATATCCTTCCTAATGTTTTCTTTATAAGCATTTTCCATTTTATCGATTTATTATTATTTTATAATTATAATATTAATAATTAAGTTAATATTAAAAATCTTTATAGGTATTAATATAAATAGCCCTAAGTTATCTTTAATAAATTGTTTATTTATTACTTTTAATATAATATACCTTTCTTTATTTTAAAATTCTATTTATTTAATATATTTAAATTTAAAATAATCCTTATATTTTAGGATTTTTATACTTTTTTATTTTATATAAATAGAATTTATTTAAAAGGCTATAGTTAATTTAGGCAGCTATTCTTTTTATATTAACCGCTTAAAAATTAACATTAGTCTTTATAGTTAGGTTATCCTTAATAACCCTACATTTTCAATAGGTTTAAAGTTTACTTATATTATTTTTTATTTAAAGGCAGGGTTTTCCATAAGGAATTTATACCTATGTAAAACTTAATAGGCGCCTTTAGCAATAGGAAAGTAACTATTAATAAAGTTATAAAAGATTTAAAATAATATAAGTATAATATAGCCTTTTTTATTAATTCCTTTTATTATTTTATATTAATTAACTATAAGGTATTAAATATATAATAATATATTAAAGGATTTAATATATAAAGCCCTTTTTTTATTTATAATATAAAAAGCTTTATATAGATAAGCATTATATATAATTGGGCAGTTTTATATTTAATAATTAATGTTTTTATATTTATAATAATTAAAGTTATTAGGCTTATTATTATTAACGGAATTATATTTAATATTATACCTATTAAAATTAATAAAGCTAATATACTTATTATTACTTTAAGTATTATTTCTTTTATAGGGCTTAAATTAATAGATTTAAATAATGTATATATATATTTATTAATTATTAATGTTTTAACTTTATTATTAATTTACTTCCTATTATAATAATTGGTTAAAAGGTATATAATATTAAATCTAGTTTATTAATAATTATAATAGTTTATTAATAAACTTTATTATTTATATAAAGTTAATAGATAAGCTTTAGATTTATATAATTAATTAATTAATATATAGGTCTTTTTAAGTTATTAAGGTTAATGCTATAATGTTACTATTTATAAGGTTTAATAATAATACTATTATAAAGGGGAAGGCTTAATAACTTCCGGTAATTAAAAATGTAGGAGGGTATATAAAGGTATTTAATAATTAATAGTTAATATTTAAAATAATTATTAGTATAATAGGGCTATTTTAAAGTTAAAAAAATACTTCAATATTAACCTATCCCTTTAATATTATTAAAACTTCTTTATAACCTTTACCTTATAATTTATCTTTAATAATTATATTATAAATTAAGATTTATTATAATTAATTAATAAAAATAACCTTAATTAGATTATATATATAAGAAACCTTTAAAATAAAGGGGATTTCTTCCTTTAATTTAATAATTATAATAATATATTAAAGGAAGAAATAGGTATAGTTCTATAAGGTTATATATTCCTAAATAAATAATTATATAAGTTATCCTTATTTAAATTAAATCTATTTTAGGTTATTAACTTTATATTTACTTTTAAAGATCCTTTTTATTTTATTTTAATCTATTATAAAACTAATTAAATATTAAATTATATACTTTTTAATTATTATCTTTATTTAATAGGGAAGTTAATAAGACTTAAAAAGCTGCTTTAATCCTTTAAGCTATTCTATAACCTTATTACTATTAAAGAGGTTTTAGGGGTATAAAGCAAAGTTAAAAATAAAAAAGCTAATAATATAAGCAGCTATAGGAATAAACTTTTATAAAGCTATTATTTTATAGGATAATAAATCTAAAAAAGCAGATCCTTTAATTCCTAAGTTATTTAAAATAATATTATTAAGTTTATTAATTAAATAATTACTAATAGGTATTAATATAGTTAATATTATTTAAATTTAAAGATTCTTACTTAATAATGTAAGGAAATTAAATAAATAAAATAGTTTTAATTATAAATTTATAATATTATAAAAACATTTTTTATAATAGTTTAAAGAAATAAAAGTAATAAAAACTTTTAAAATTAAATATAAAGGTTTAACTATTTTATCTTTTATTATTTGCTCCTTATTCTTTTATTTATTTATATAGTAAGGTAAGAGTTTACTTAACCTTATTTATAAAAGCTTATATAATATCTTATAAATGGTTAAGCTAATTAAAAGAACTTAATAAAATAAAAAAAGGAAATATAAGTTATAATTTATTATTTTTAAGTTAATGTTTATTAATAGTTTAATTAATAATTTCTCTTTAAGTTATTTTTAATTTATAAGCCATTTTAATAAGCTTATATTAGCTTAATACTTTATATTATTTCTTTAATTTTTATATTTTAAATAATCTTTTATAATAAAAATTAAAATAATTAATAGGGCGCTATATTTGGAAAATAAGATTTAAAAAATAAAAAAGGAAATAATAAGCTTTTTAAAAGTAAATATGTAGTATTTTATCTTTATAAGCTTCATTAACTAAAGTATTAATCTTTTAATTATAAGTTATATTCTAGGAAATATTAAGCGGATAATTAATAAGCAATAATAATAAACTAATAAACCTATACCCTTTTATTAAGAATTATAAAATAATATATAAAAAGCTTTAATTAATAAATGTAAAAGGTAAAGCAATATATATTCTTTAAAGTATATTATAGTTTATCTACTAGGTTTTATTTGTTTAACTTACGTTAAGGTAACCTATATCTTATATATATAAAAGCAACGAGAAAAATTAAAGTGAAGCGTCCGCTATACTCTTTCTTCCATAATGTTCATACCCTTATTCCTAGCCCTATTATAATAATAAAGTAATAAAAGTAATATATAACTATAATTATTATTATAATTATTAAAAGAAAAAATAAACTATTAGCTTTATTAATTATAATTTTAATAATAAAAAAAATATAAATAAAAGAAATATTATAATAAAGTTTAAAGGAATAAAGCTTTTAAAGGAAAAGAAAAAGACCTAATAAAAAAATAATATTTACTTTAATTATAATAAAATAGGATATTACATTATAAATTATTTTAAAAAAGATAAAAATATAATTTAAATATAAAATAAAGAAAATAAAAAAGAGCTTATTAATTCCTTTTTTATTAAATTTAAATTAAAAAATTAATTAAATTATTAAAAAATTTCTTAATAATTTATAAACTATTTTTAACTTATATAAAAAATAGTTAAAATATTATTTAATTTATATACTTTATTTAAATATAAATAAATAATTTTAAAATAAAAGCTATTATATTATATAATATTAAAGTTTAAATATATTTAATAATTAATTATAAATTAATCTATTATATTAATTAATAATTAAAAGCTAGGTTAATTACTTTAAAATAATTATAATAATTAAATAATTATTAAAAATAATTTATTAATATAATTAATTAATACTTTATTATTACTTTAAAAGTAAATAAATAAAGGTTTAAAAATTAAACCTTTTAAGTTATAAATATTAAATATAACGTTATAATTAATTTAAAATAATTAGTTAAAAAGAAGGTTACTTTAAATTATACTTATTAAATATTATATTAATTAAAAGATTTATTTCCCTTTACCCTATTTTTACCTATAATTAAAATTATATAAAAGTTTTTTAATAATTAATAAGTTAACTTTATTGTTTAATAAGATATTAATTAAAAGGATACTGCTTAAAAAAAGAAATATATTATTTTATAATAATTAATTATATACCTTTAGGAAAATATTTAATTAAAAAGTTTAAAAATAAAGCAATTTTAAAATAAAAGAATTATTTAATAACTTATTAAAAAGATTAAATTAAATCCTAAATAAAAATAATAATAAAAAAGGGTACTTTTAAATAAATTAATATTTATTAAATTTATTAAAGTAGCTTTAAAAATAACTATAATAATATTAAAAAAGATTTAAAAGATTTTTAATAATAAATATATTTCCTTTTTATAAAATAAAAACCTTAAATATATTAAATTAATTTATTATTTAATTTTTAAAAAGCTAGCTTATTTAAAAGGGGTTTTTTTAAAAGTAAAAGTTAATAAATTACCCCTATTATAATTAAAATATAATATAATCCTTAAAATTATTATTAATAACCCTTTAAATAGCCCCCTTTAATATTAAACTTTAATTTAATACTTATTATTAAAAAAAGAAGTAATAAATAAATTATTAACTTATAGCTTTATTAAACTTTATATAAAAGTAAATACTTCCTTTATTCTTTTTACCTTTAAATTAAATTTAATTAAAAGATAATTTTATATTAATTATTAATAAAAAAATAAATATTTAAAAGATTATATTATTTTAATATTAAATTTAAATAGTATTATATATAATAATTAAATGGTTAAATATTATATTAAGCTTAATATTATTAAAGCCTTTTATAAATTAAAAATAGCTTTAAAATTTTAATATTTAATAATATTCTATACTTAATAAAAAGTATTTTAATAATTAATCCTACCCTTTAAATTAAAAATTAGCTTTACTTAATAATAAAACTTTATTAATTTTTAATTATATAAACTATTTAACCTTTTTATTAATACTTATATTAATAATATTTTAATATTTATAAATAATAAAAAAGAATATTAAAAATAATATAAAGAGGTAATATATTACCTTTATAATGTTAAGCTTTAAAGAAATATAAAGAAATTCCGTTTTAATATAACCTTTATAAACTATTTAAGTATAATTTTAAAGGCTAAATAAGGTATTTAAATAAACCTTAAAAAAATAAATATTATTATTAATTAAAAATTTAAAAACTTAATTAATATTTAAACTATCCATTTATTTAAATATTTATATATTATATTAATAATATAGTTAAACCTTTAAACTATTTATTTAAAAAGGGTGCATTATTTAAAATAGGTAATAAATAATAAAGAGTTTTTAAATTAATAAAAAAGCTAGCTTATAAAGTATTAATATTAGCCTTTTTCTAGCTTAATTAATTTATAAGAATTAAAACTAACGCCTTTTAAAATATTATTAATAAAGTTATTTAATAATAATAAAAAAATAATACTTAAAAACCTATAAAATATTTTTTAAAAACTATATTATTAATTAAATAAGCTTATTTTATATAAAATAAAAAACTATTAATTATAATTTAAATTATAAAATATAATTACTTAAAATTATTAAATATAAAGTTCTTTATAATAATTAATTATTAAACCTTATTATATTTTATTATTAAAAGAATCCTTTTTATAAAATAAATAAAATAGGTAAACTTTTTATTTAACTTTAATATTACATTTTTATATTAATTTAATTAAAAGAATATAATAATAAATATAATATCCTATAAAATAATTAATTTATTAATTATTAAAGCTTATAAAGCTAAAAAATAAAATATAGCTTTAATTTTATTTAAAGCTTTAAAAAAGGTAATAATAACTATAAAAAAGAAGGTAATAATATTATATAATTTTCAACTTAATAGATTTAATTTAATAAAAAAATAAAAAATAAGGTTTAAAATATAAAAACTATTAATTAATTATTTTAAAATAAACCTTTAATTTAAAGATTTATTTTTAAATAACTTTAATTAAAGAAGTTTATTATTTAATAATTATTATTTACCTTAAATAAAATAAATATATTAAAATAATTAAATAGGATTATTATTAACCTTTATTAAAATAAAATATTTAAATATATATTTATAATTATTATAATTATTAATAAAATAAGGTTTTTTAAAATAAAATACTTAAACTATTATATTTATTATTAATCCTTATAGTTATTTAATATTATATTATAATTAATAAAAAGGATATACTTTTAAATAAATATAGCTATAATTATATATAAGCATTTATTAATAAATTTAATTACCTATTAATTATAATACTTAATAAAAAAATAATATAATAAAAGATATAATATATTAATATTATAAATATATTTATTGTTTTTTAAGTTTTTTAAAGGTTTAAATTTTAAATAATATCGGACCCTTTATTTTATACTTTTTAATAAAGATTAATAAATTAACCTATATTAAGCATTAATATAAAAGTACCTTTTACCCTTAAATATAAAGAACTATAAAATTTATAAATTAAAAGTTAAACTAATAATTATACTTTTATATTAATAAATATTAAAATAATTAAAACCTTTATTTATTTATATTAAATTTTATATATAATGCCTTTTAATATTTAACTATTAATATAATATTATTAAAGGTTTTAATAAAAATTAATATAAGGAACCCTTTATTACTACCTTTTTTAAATACTATTAAAAAAACTATACCTAAAAGGTTAACCAAATAATTAATATAATAAACCTATAAAATATAAAAAGTAGCTTATAAAGCAATAAAAGCTATATAAAAGAAATAAAAAGTATAAGTAAATAAAAAGTAATATTTAATAACTTTTATATAAAAGATAAGGTTTTTTTTAAAAAAGAAAAGCTTTATAATTAATAGCTTAACTATTTAATTAAACTCTTAATAAGTTAAACCCTTTAAAATATTTAAAAAGAAAGGATATAATTATATATTAAACCTTTTAAAGTTAATAAAAATAATTAACCTTTTTTATATAAATCGATTATATAAAGTAAATAAAAACCTATTACTTTAATAAACTTAATTACCGTTAAAATTTAAAAATATTAAAGGAAAACCGGAATAAAAAGTTAAATAGCTATTTAAATTATAAATAATTAAGTATAATAAAATGCTATAATATTAAATTATTTAAAAAGGTTATAACTTTAATAATACTTAATATTTAATAAAGAATTTTAAAAATTTATTAATTAAAGTATAAAAGTTTTATAAAAAACAATTTAATATATTAAAACTGTTTAAATAGTTAAATAAATAAATAAAAGCTATAATAGTTAATAAGTTTACTATTAACCACTTTAATAATAATATTATTATATAGAATAGCATTATAATTAAAACTAAATGCTATAAATAATTCCTTAACCTATTTTATACCTATATTTTAATTTTAATAAAGGAAAGTATAATAAATATATTAAAAATATATATTATATTAAAATATTATATATATTATAAAAGAATATTATAAAAATATATAAAATTTATATTAATAAAGTTATATAACTTATAATAATTATTAGTTTATATATATTTTTATATATACTTCTATTTTAGTTTTATCTTTCCTTCCTTTTTTCTTTAGCTTAAAATCTTCATTTATAATATTAATATAGCTATACCCTAAACCCTTAATTATAATAGATATTTTATCTAACTTTTAAAATTATATTTAAATAATTTATAAAGGTTATATTAAAGGAGGATTTTTTATATTTCTTTAAAGCTTAATATTATAAAAGTAATATATTACCTTTTTATATTATTTTTAATATTCCTTTTTATTATTTATAAATATTAAAACGTTATTAATATAAATATTAATAAAAAGGTTAAATAATTTATATAGTTAAAAGTTAATTAAGTTTTACTATTAAACGGAGCTAATTTTTAATTTAAAAGGTAGGATTAACTATTAAAACATTTTTTATTAAGTCCGGAATATTATTAAATATTAAAATTTTAAAGCTATTTATAATTTATAAAAAGCTTTAATAATATTAAGCTTAATATAATATTTAACCTTTTAATTATTATATATAATACTATTTAAATTTAATATTAAAATAATATAATCCTTTAAGTATTTATTTTTTTATTAATAATTAATATAAAACTATTTTTTAATTAAATTCAATTTAAGGGTAAAAAGGATAAAGGAAATATTTACTTTTATATAAGGTTTAATAAAGCTATAAGTTAATAATTTATTTATTACTCCTTTTTTTAATAATATATATTAAATTAAAGTTTAATATTAAAAGGAGCTATTTAAAAGGTTATTAATAATATTTTTAAGGATTATATTATATTCCAATTATTATAAAGGTAATTTATTAACTTTTACTTTTAAAAGGAATCCTTTTAAATAAGCTAGCTTTTTAAAAATTAAATAATAAATTAATTTAATATATTTAAGGTTTTTGTTTTATAAAAAGGGAATATATTTATTATTAAAGGTTTTTTAAATCTTTTTTAATATTGTTATAATTACCTTTAAAGCTACTTTAATAAATTTAATAAGTATTAATTTATTTAAAAATACCCTTTTCTTTTATTATTTTTATTTAAGGTTTAATTTAATCTTTTTAATAAATTATTAAATAATCCTTTTATTTTAAAATTACTTTATTTTTAAGCTTTTAAGTTAAATATTCTTTTAAGAATATATAACTAATTGCTTTAATATAATATATTTTTTTTTTAAAGCAATATCCCTTTAATTAATATTTTATTAAATAATAGGGTTAATTTATTAATTATTAAAGAACTTTTATATAATTTCAATTATAAATAAAAATAAAATAAAGGGGAATAAATTTTCCAATTAATATAATATTTAATAAATATAATTTAAAGTAACCTTATTTTTAATTAATTATTTTAAACTAACGCATCTCCCACTTGACCTGGCCACCCCTTTAACCTATATAAAACCCCATTATTTCAATCTTTAATAACTTTACAAATATTAATCGTACGGTTTAATAATTAGTACCGTTAAATCCATTAATTCAAGGGGAATCTAAAGGTATTTTTTACTATTTTTTATAAAATTTATTAAGTAAGATATTAAGCAATACGTTAAAGGGGCGCTAAGTAGGGTTTACTTTAACGCTTACTTTAGCATATAGCTTAATAACTCCACGGATAAAATTCGTAAAAGTTAGTAAAGGGTACCGTTAAATAGCTCTTTTCATTACGAATCTAATAATGTATTTTATTATTTTATACGACTAATATTCATAGAGTTATTAAATTATCACGTGATTAACGCACCGACGTTATTTATATGGGCTAGGGGGGTGGCCAGGTCAAATGGGAGATGCGTTAATTATAATATTATATTTAATATTAATAATTTAAAAGGTTTAATCTTTAAACCTTTATTTATTTACTTTTAAAGTAATAATAAAGTATTAATTAACTATATTAATAAATTATTTTTAATAATTATTTTAAAATAATTAACTTAGCTTTTAATTAATAATTAATATAATAAATTAATTTATAATTAATTATTTAATAGATTTAAATTTTAATATTATATAATATAATAGCTTTTATTTTAAAATTATTTATTTATATTTAAATAAAGTATATAAATTAAATAATATTTTAATTACTTTTTATATAAATTAAGGATAATTTATAAATTATTAAGAAATCTTTTAATAATTTAATTAATTTTTTAATTTAAATTTAATAAAAGAGGAATTAGTAAATTTTTCTTTATTTTCCTTATTTTATATTTAAGCTATATTTTTATTCTTTTTAATGTAATTTATAATGTAGTATTTTATTTTATTATAGTTAAAGTAGGTATTATTTTTTTAATATGTTTTCTTTTTTTCCTTTAAAAGCTTTATCCTTTTAAGCTTTATTATAATATTTCCTTTATTTCTATTCTTTTTATTATTAAAGTTATAATTAATAAAGCTAATAGCTTATTTTTTTTTAACAATTATAATAATAATTATAATTATATATTATTTTTATTATTTTATTATAAAAATATCTATACAATATTAATAAGTTAATATTAACTTTAAATATTTTAATTTTAAGCTTAAAGTTAATCTATTTTTATAAAAATTAAAACTATTTAAATTTAAGTAACTTTAACTTTAATATTAAATTATTAAATTAAAAAATAAATTAATAAATATTAAAGCTTAACTTAAAGTAAAACTTATTTAAAGTATTTTATATTTAAATAATTTAATTTAAGTTATAATAAGTTATTTTTAATATTTATATTATTTTAATTAAATTATTATATAGTTAAATAATAAAATAAAAATAAATCTTAATTACTTTTTTAATATTTTTTTTTAAAAGGGATATAATATAATATATTTAGCTTTTTTTAATATAATATATTATTATATTTTTTTTAAGTTTATTAGTTAACTTTTTTAATTAATTATTAAATAAATCTTTATTTTTAAAAAAGGTATTTAAGTTAATTCCTTAAATTTTAACCTTTTTTATATATTTTAAATTTAAGCTTATAAGGTTACCTATTAAGCTAATTATTTTAACAATAGCTTATATAACTATATTAATTAATTTAAAGTTAATTTTATTAAAAGCACTTTTAACTATACTTTTTTATAACGTTAAGGTTAAGTTACCCCTTTTTATTTAAGTTTAAAAAGTAGTAATTTATTTTTATAACTATTAAATTAAAGTAGCTTAATTAATAATATTTATTTTATTTATTAATTAAGGTAATTTTATTAATCCTTTATTTAAATTAAGGTTTAATAGTAAAAGTATTATATTTTTTAATTTAAGGTTTAAAAAGTTTTAAAAGTTATTTTTAAATTTAATATTAATTTCTTCTTCTTTAATAAAAGGGATAGGGTTTTAAATTAATTATTTATTAATTAACGCATCTCCCACTTGACCTGGCCACCCAATTGAGCTGGCCACCCCCCTAACCTATATAAAAATCCAATGTTCTAATCTGTAATAACTTAACTAATATTAGTCCTACGATTTAATAATTAGTACTATTAGATCCGTTATTTAATAAGGAATCCAGCGGTATTTTTTACTATTTTTTATAAAATTTATTGAGCGAAATATTAAGCAATACGCTAAAAGGGCGCTAGGTAAGGATTATTTTAGCGCTTACTTTAGCGTATTGCTTAATAACTCCACATATGTAAGTCGTATGAATTAATGAAGGGTACCGTTAAATAGCTCTTTTTATTACAAATCTAATGGTATATTTTATTATTCTATACGACTAATATTCGTAAAGTTATTAAATTATCACGTGATTAGCGCACCAACGTTTTTTATATGGGCTGGGGGGGTGGTCAGGTCAATTGGGTGGCCAGGTCAAGTGGGAGATGCGTTATAGGAATATTAAATATAATATATAATAATAATTATTAAAATTATTTTAAGTTATTTATTTTAATTAAGGTTTTTTTAATTTTAAAAGGTATAGGGTTTAATTTTATTAATTAGGTTTATTATAAAGTTATATTTATTTATTATTAAATATAAAATATAATAATAAAAAAAAGGGTTTAATTTATAAATTATAAATAATAATAATTAAATATAAATAATATATTTAATTATATTTATTAATAAAAAGAAAAAGTTTAAAATAATATTATAATTAAAAGTTTAAGGTATAATTATATTAATATTATAAATAAAGATTTTAAATTAAAAAAAAAAGGAAGGAAAAATAAAACTAAAATATAAATATATATAAAGATATATATAAGCTAATAATTATTATAAATTATATAACTTTATTAATATAAGTTTTATATATTTTTATAATATCCTTTTATAATATATATAATGTTTTAATATAATATATATTTAATATATTTATTATAAAAGTTATAAATATTTCCTTTTTAAATATTATTTTTATTTAATATTTATTAATAATTAATTCTTTAATTAAAATATATTTAAATGTTTAAAGTTTATTATATAAAGTTTATTATTTAATTCTTTTTAATTAACTTTAACCTTATAATATTATTAATTAATTAGCTATATCTTTTATATAATTATATAAAGGTAGAAATAATTTTATTATAAGATTAAAAATATATTATACGATTAATTTTTTTTATTTAAAGTTAATTAAACTTTTAAAAGTAATATTTTATTTATTAATTTAAAACCTTTTATTTAAAAGGTAAATATTATATAAAGAATATTATAAATAGTAATAATATATTAAATAAATAATTTTAAGTTTTATTTAATAGTTTAAAATATAAGCTATAAGTTACTTTCTTTATAAAAGGTTTTTATAATTATTAATAAAGAAATAAGAGATTTTTTTTATATATATATAAAGGTTAAAAATATAGCTAGGTTAATTAAGTAGCTAGGTTAAGTAGGAGATATATTAAAGTAAAATTATAAATAAATGCTATTATTTAAATATTTAAATAGGAATAAAGTAAAAAATATATAGCCCTTAATAAAAGTTATAGTTAAAGGTATAATAAAAAAAAATTAAAAATAAATAAATAAATTTATATATTAAATTAATAAGCTTTAATATATCCCTTTATTTTAATACTTTAATTAAACTATATAATAAAATAATAATTAAATATTAAACCTTTATTAATTTAAAATGTTTATTATAAAGCTTTATAAATATAAAATATATATAAATTTTTAAAATATTAATTATAGCTATAATATAATTAAAAATATTATATTTTATAAATAATATTAAAATAAAAATAATTTTTAAATAATATATAATATAATATATATTAAAAAACTTTATAAAAATCTTAATAATGCATTTCCTATTTAATCTAACTACTTAATTAACCTGGCTACATTTTTAACCTTTATATATATATTTAAAAATATTTTAATAACTATTTATATAATTAACTTAAATTAATTTAAATTTAAATTATTAAACGTTTTTATAACATTTTTATAAATTTATATATTATAGCTAGGTTTATTATAAGCCTTATAATACTGGGTATAAATCTCCTTTTTCTTTGTATAATAATTACCTTAATGTATAATGCAATTTTCTACCTTAAAAATATCCTATATTTTTATTTAATCTTTAATATTTTTAATAATAAAAGATCCTCTATTTTATAATTTAATTCTTTTTATATAATAATATTTATTAAACTTATAATTTACTTTATAAAAGCTTTTAACCTTCCCTTTTAATAATATAAAATAATATATAACATTAATTATATTATATATAATTTAATTTAACCCTTTAATAATAAATATAAGAAAGCTATTTTAATATTATATAATCCTTTATTTAATATATTTAAAAAAGGAATTAGCTTTAATTAAATTATTTAAAGTTATAATTATATAAGGATTAAATAATATTAGGAATAAAGGGTTAATTTAAAGTATAACCGGATAATTTAACTAATTAATAATATAATTTAAATTATATAATATTAAACCTATTCCTTTAAATCCCCTTTATATATTATTTAAAATAATTGCTTTATTAAATATATAAAGAAATATAGTTATAAAATCTTCCTTTTAAATATAGGTAATATATATTTATATAAAGCTTTTAATTTACTTTTTATATAACTGTTTTAAAGGGCTAAATACCCTAATATTAAATAGTTAAAGGTGGTAAAAAAAATGGGAAGGTATATAAAGGGTAATAATATTATTTTTTTTATAATATAATTTAAATTTATATAAATAGTAGCTTTTATAACTATTAAAAAGGAAAAAGTAATAATATTCTTTTATATAAAGCTTTATATATTTATTAAAATGCTTAATTTAATTTATAACTTATTTATTTATTATTTAATTATTTTTTATAATTATAATTTTTTAATTATTTAATATATTATTATTTTTATATTAAAGTATAAAGTAGTTTTTTCCTATTAAAATAATATATAGTAGGATAATTTAACTATATAATAAAATTATTTAAATAATTATAAACTATTCTAAATTGCTTAATTAAATAATATATGGTTTTTATTTACATTTAATTAAAGTTATAACTATTTTAAATATAATTTTACTTATTATAAACCTAATTTTATTAAAGTTATAAATATCTTTTTTTTAAATATTATTTTTATTTATTATTTTTTATATAAAGATAAATTAAATATAATATTTAATAGGATTTTTATTTAATACCTATTAATAATTAATTTTTTAATTAAAATATCTTTAAATATTTAAAGTTTATTATATAAAGTTTCACGTTTAATTTTTTTAATTAACTTTTAACCCTATAATATTATTAATTAATTAATTATATTTCTTATATAATTATATAAAGATAAAGATAATTTTACTATAAAATTAAGGATATATTATATAATTAATTTTTCTTTATTTAAAATTAATTAAGCTTTTAAAAATAATATTTTACTTATTAATTTAAAACCTTTTATTTAAAGAGTAAATATTATATAAGGAACATTATAAATAGTAATAATATATTGGATAAATAATTTTAAATTTTATTTAATAACTTAGAATATAAACTATAGGTTACTTTCTTTATAAAGGGTTTCTATAATTATTAATAAAGAAATAAGGGATTTTTTTTATATATATATAAAGGTTAAAAATGTAGCTAGGTTAATTAGGTGGCTAGGTTAAATAGGAAATGCATTATTATATATATAATTATTAAATAAGTTAAATATTATTTTAAAATTATTATAGCTTTAATATTATAACTTATAAATTAATTAATAATTAAATATATTAAAAATATATAAAATAAAAATATAAAAATAAAAAAATATATTTAAACTTATAATTAGGATTTATATTATAAATAATTATTATATTAATAATAAAGACTTATTAAAAAAATAATTAAATAAAAATATAAATTTTTATAATATTAAACTTTTTATTTTTATATAAAGTAAAGGGTATTATAATTTAATTTATACTTATAATAAAGTTTTATATATTAATTTATTTATTTAAAAAGATAAAATAATAAAAGGTAAAAATAAAAAATAACTATTTAATTAAAAATATTATATTAAATATCCTTATTAAAATATTATAAAGCATTTTAATAAAGGAAATAAATAAAAATAATAAAGTATTATTAAATTACCTTTAAACTTATTAATAATAGGTTAATAAAACATTATAGCTATAATAAGTAATAAATTAAAATATTTTTAAATATTTAAAAGATAAAAAATCCTTTATAAAAAAGAATATTTTTATTAAGCTATTAAAAAAATATTATAATTTAATTAAAGCTTTTTTATTTTAAAATATAAATTAATTATTATTATATTAATTATTTAATTATAGAATAAATATAATATTAAAAAAGTTATTATTTAATATAATAATAAAATTAATATTCCCTTTAAAACTTTTAATAATTTAAAAATATTTAAATAATTATTTAATAAAAGGGTTTATATAGGTTAATATATTATTAATAATAATATTTATCCTTTTTATTTAAAAGTTAAAAAGGGAAATAAAGATATATATAAATTATTAAGGATTAAATAATATAATAGTTAAAAATTAATACTTTATTTTATTAATTTATAAAATATTAAATATATTATATTATATTAAAATTTATATTAAAATAAATATTATAATAGCTTTTAATTATTTTTAAATTACTTTTAAGGATAAATGGAAAATTATTTTTATTATTAAGTTTAATTTATTTAAATGTTTAATAATTAATTTTAATATAATAAATATATTAAGTTTATTTTAATATTATATTAATAATATTATATTAATAATATTTTATTTAATATTTTTAATAAATATATTATAATATATTTAAATAATATTTTAATTTATAATAATTTAAAAGTAAAATATAAATAATATATTTATAAA